>NC_057395.1:1149535-1488580 GCF_019320065.1 Cervus canadensis | reverse complement strand
AAATTCTTGAGGGGCTGGGGTGGAGCTTCATCCCCCTTACCCAAGAGGAAAGGAAGCTGTTGGTGAGAGGCTGCTTGTTTTCATTTTACAAATGTGGAACTGAGGACCTTTGGGGTCAGCTGTATGATGAGGGCTTGCTTATCCCCACAGCAGTACAGACTCCATATCAACATGAGGGAATCCATCTGGTCTGGGACTCAGATTACTATTACCACACTAATACTATACTGTTACTAATAATATCCTGTTGCTATTACTAATGCTATACTATTACCATTGCTATTACTGTAACTATTACCCTTACCGTTGGCCCATTATCTTCACGCAGGAGTACACACATGCATGGTAGTCATCCACATCACATGTTCCATTCTAATTCTACTCAGAATAAACAACGTTTGCAAGCCTCATTGGAAATTTGGGAAAGAAACCCTCACACCACTTCAGCCTCCTTATTTTTATCCCTTTGGTTCCCCATGTTCCTTATCTTTTTTGTGTGTTTGTTTCCTTCTAAGTGGAAGAAGACACGGAAGAAAGTTCGAGATCAGGAAGGGAATCTGTATCCACAGCCAGCGACCAGCCTTCCCACTCTCTGGAGAGACAGATGAATGGAAACCAAGACAGAGGCGAGAAGCCCGATCGGAGGAAAGAGAAAATAGGCAAAGAAAAGAAGAAAGACAGAGACAAGGAGAAGGAGAAGATGAAAGCCAAGAAGGGGAAGCTGAGGGGCTTGGGAGACATGTTCAGGTAGGTGCTACCAGGCGGGGCTGGCCCGTCCCCACTGTGAGTGCCAGGCCAGCGCCAGGTTTTAGGACTTTGTCTTTGAGATCTGCTGACAGTCCTCTCTAACTCCCAGGTTTCACTGCTGTGTGTTTTACTGAAGGATTTCACTGGAGCTATTTCAGACCCTTTTAAAGTGCCTGAAAGATGCTATCTTGCCAACCATGTAAATAACTGTTGAGAGGAAGGAGGGACAGAGACAAAGGGCCCTCACAGCCCCTGTTTATTCTTTTGTGTGTGTGAACAATGGTTCATTGTTGACACTGAACATGGAGCTCAAGTTAGTGGTAGTGCATAAAGGCTCATTAATAACGTCTAAAAAAATGTTACAAATAGAGCTTCAATTAAGCTGTGTTGATTAATTTAATACTTATTACTTCAGTCGGTAAAGATTTCATTAAATGCAGTCTCTGCCTGTTTCCTGACAGTTGTTTTTGTGCCCCTAAATTATACTCTAGGATTACTTAGCATATCATTTTTTTACAAATCATGGCTACACAATAAAAGTGACAAGTTGTTCAGAAGTTGCTCTGAAACTCTCCCATAAATGTTCATTGGAGGTGATTTATAATATTCAGGTATTTAATGTTAAATATAAAGATTGCTTGATTGTTCCATAAATTAAAACCCTAAACATATCAAGATGATGGTTTAAAATTGAAAACAGATGGTATCACCACTTAACTCTTCAAAAAGTAGTTATCCTGCATTATGAATCCCTTCCTTTTAGCTTTTTTTAATTGTAAAATGTGTACAAGAGTTTTTGTTTTCATAGAATTTCCTGATTTATGGTCCTGAGGTTGACCTCAATAACTCAGGGAGTTATAGATAAGTCAAGACCACGAAGTTGAGGACTCAAGCCCAACCTGCAGGCTGCACTCACACCAGATGTGTCCTGTGGATGGACTCAGCCAGAGCTAAGTCACGTGCATGGAGGAAGTAAACTATAGGCGTAGAGAACACGGAGCCTGGCCCATGAGCAGTATCAGCTTTAAATTAAATACGATCACATTTCCATATTCAGTGCTTCAGAACACTAGAATTAGCATCCTTTTATACGGGAGTTTTTCTTGTTGATATACCACTCCTCCTGAATGCATTTTCAGGTAGATCATCTTTCATCATTATATTTTCATGTCCAGGAACACTGACGGATAGAATTGCTCTAACTGCTACTTTATTTCCATTTTGGTGTTAGGCAGAAGACTTCTCAGCTCATAATCAGGCATCTATATAACACACAGAGATTAGGCTGTTGCCCATCAATTAACATTGAGGGAGTTTGCACCCCTGTCTTCTTTGAATCAGAAACTATGAAATAAGAGGAAACCTCCCCTAAAATGTACACATCTGGCCTGGAGACCAGTCCTGCTTCTATAACCTCCTCCTGAGTGAAGTCTTCCTGAAGGCCTGTAGGTTTCCTTCATCAGCCAACCATTATCTGATGGATTCAGTACTCTGGTCTCCTCATGGAATACGAAATAAGCAAAATTCTAGTTTGTTTATAAATTATTTTAGAAATTTATACATTATTTTAATTAGACATTATTTTTTTCTATAACGTGCAACTCTAGAATAAGAGAGGCTTTATGGTACAGTTTTCTTTTTGGGGCCAGAGGAATGGTGAGTGTGGGGGCACTTGGCAAATTTATTTTCTTTCAAAGGGACCCTGAATGCAACCCTACGCAATTTTTTTGAGCTAAAAGTTCTATAAAACATATGATGTTTTCCCTAGATCAGATTCTGGGCTTCCTTGGTGGCTCAGTGGTAGAGAATCTGCCTGCCAATGCAGGAGACTGGGTTCAATTCCTGGGTCAGGAAGATCCCCTGCAGAAAGAAATGGCAACCCACTCCAGTATTTTTGCCTGGGAAATCCCATGCACTGAGGAGCCTGGTGGACTACAGTCCGCAGGGTTGCAAAGACTCGGACACGACTTAGCGACTGAGACACATACACTAGATGAAATGCTGTAGATTATACCTCTAACCTGTAGCGAAAGCCAGCTCTGTGACAATGGCGACTGATCTGTAACCTCAAAGGCCTGAGTGTCTTTCAAAATCACATTTTTTTGTTTATGTGCAGGGGCTGAAGGTTTTTTCCTAAAAACTAAGTTCATAGCCTCCCAATGTTTAAGAATGGCTACTGAGAAACGCATGGACATTCACCCTTTTCTGGGACAGGTATGCTGGAGTAAGCCCATGCTGACTTGTGAGAGTTGTTCAATTTTTGGAAATTTTGCCAACTGACTGTTAAACCCAGCCATTATTAAAAATTAGATGGCTTCTATGACAAAGATAACGAATACTCAAAACTCGTCACTTCCTAATCCTTTTATTATATTTCACTATGATCTCTGCTTTTGAGGTGATTTATGCCCACTGTATCGGCAGAGCGCTGATGCTACATGCAGGTAGCTTCAAATTAGCTGTGTCAGGAGTACTTTTACCCCAGGAAGTGCATGAATTCCACAAAACAGAGTTGTTCTTTTTTCCTCCCAGGAGAGCCACACACCACCACATGGAGAATGCAGATATATCCTAACAGGTTGCAGTATCTTGTCTAGTTCCCTGGAACGTGGCCCTCTTGCCTCTGGTTTCCTTTAGGGAAATGGTTGAAGCTTGGCGAATACTCCTCCTTGAAAATGAGTTGAGGACCCTTTATTAGAGTAAAATACACTTTTTCTTTGGTTGTCTCTTGGCACTCCTTCATACCATTATGATATGTTCTTAGCATTTGAGAAGACTCATAAAGCATTGTTAGATTTTTCAAAACATTTTTTATACTGCCTCCGTACCTACTGAATCTAATTATTTGAGACTAAATAGACTTTTGGGTTGATTCTTTTTATGTTTCCTTTTTTTTGTAACAACAGAGGGGAAGATAGTAAGATTTAAAATGAATCTCTTTCTTCCTTTTTGTTCTTTAGAGGAAAACAGGATGAGATTCCCTTAGTGCTGTTGCTTTAAAATACCTTAATCAAAGTGTATGTGCATTTAATTTCTTAGAATACTGTAAGGAGATGTGGGGGGGGTGGTGTGTGTGGTGGGGGATGTTATGATTTGTTTCATAAGCAAAGAGTAAGCAAAGCAAAGAGTAAGGGAAAGGAGCATTAGATGTTACATATCTAGCTTTTTAGGCAGGTGAACTTTTTAGTCTCTTGAGGGAATAATGATATGCTTTTCTTCAAATTAGGATCACAGGCTCTGCTCCCCACCATCCCCCTCCCCTGCTCCCAAAACACACACAATCTCTCCCTTCCCCTGTAAGTTGTCTGTGAGTTTTGGTTACATTTGATGAGGGCCAAATAGATATACCATATTTTTAAAAAATTTTATTATTGGAGTGTATGATTGCCTTACAGTGTTGTGTTTCCACTGTACAACTGAATCAGCCCTCTGTATCCATGTGTCCCCTCCCTCTTGAGCTTCCCTCCCATCCTGCCCCTCTCAGTCATCACAGAGCGCGGGGCCCTGTGCGAGGCAGCAGCTTCCCGCTAGCTCTCTGTTTTACACGTGCTTTTATATATATATATATGTAAGACTGTACTGCGGGAATCCATGGCACCTTAAATAGGTATTTTTATTCGCTGGTCTATACAGATGACATGGTTTTCTACTTTGAGTATTGAATAGTCATAAAAAATGGTTTAATTATTGATAAACAGCTCTAGGAAAGAATATTGGGAGTCATATTTATATGTCTGCTTATAAATTATGGAGTATATGAAATGCGAAAGCTGCCTTAATGCAAGTTCTAAGTCACAAATGTAAATCCGTAAGGAATCAAATGACAAATGTAACGTGTCCCTTGTTTGAATGACTTCTCCTTGTAGGACACCTTCTCTTGCCCCTGATGCACTCCCACAGCCTTAATTAAAATGGCTTTGGATCTGAGAAACCTGAGTTTCTCTACGAAACAGATCAACGTGACTTTGTTGATGTGATCATTCTTTGTGAAAGTGCAGGGCAGAGGGAGGGTCTGATTTAGAGCCTTCGTTCTTTTTCGAATATCATGGAATTGTGTGCCCTCTGATATATCACAGATTCCTTTGGATATGTCTGGTTCTCGAATGCTTGGCTATTCAAATTTAATACCATAAAATGTTTACTAGAATTCTGCAATTGTCTGAAATTGCCGCCGAAGAGGGAACTTAGTCTGTTCTTTAGAAGGAGAGAGATCTGCTGTTTAATGTTTTAAATGTGTCTGCTTTTCAAAGAAAGCAACAGCATCATTAAGCAATGTGTTTTTTGGTGAGTTTCCATCTCCAGAATGAAATAATCAAAAAGATAATAAACTTGCTTATTTGGGACTGTATAATCAGCACTTAAAATTATGTATTTTCCCCCCTTTTCACCCTGGAATAAGTGTAATTTGATGCTACTCTGCCTGAAAAATTAGAATCGTTCTCAATGTCCTAGCATTGTCTGCCGTCTGAAATTGAAGCTTCCTGGACGTGACCCCGCTCGCGCCTTATAAGGAGCTTCGTTTGCTGTTGTGACACATGACGGCTGAGGGCCTGTCACCCCCGGACCATGAACGCAAAAGCCATGGTGCTTTGTCACCATTAAAATTGAATCCCCCAATTACGTTGACAATGATTCCCTGGGTCCCTCCAGCATGGTTTCATCCTGTTCTGTACGAGGTAAAGGATAATTTCATTTGAAACCTTGTTTGGTTGAAATCAGATATATGGCTGTCGTTCCCTTTTCAGTATGTAATTGTCTTCAGAACACAATGAACACGATCAGATCTTAAAACTCGATGTTGTAGTTTGGATCACACGTTGTAGGCTTTTGAGAGAATAGCAAACACGCGTCGTGGTTGTCTCTCTTACCTGTGCTCACTAACCGTGTGTCTGTACCGTGTTTCTCGTTTAGCCTGGCCAAACTGAAGCCTGAGAAGAGATGAGCAACAAGCCAGAGTCCAAATGTCTTGAGAAGCACATATTGCACAGTTGTTTTTGTTTTTTTTTTTTAAACAAACAATAAATTTACTTTTAATGAATTCTTAGTGGCTGTTGATAAATTTTGTTTACGACATCAGCAGTTTTGATGGTTTCATGTTTGTATTAATTGCTTTGGAACTTTTTATTTTTTTTTTTTAACATTTATTATTTATTTATTTGGCTGAGCCGGGTCTCAGCTGAGGCATGTGGGATCTAGTTCCCCAACCAGAGTTTGAACCCAGGTGCCCTGCATTGGGAGCTCAGAGTCTTAGCCACTGGACCACCAGGGAAGTCCCCTGGAACTTTTTGTTCTTGATGTCAAGCTTGGGGGTTTACTGCTTGGCAGAGAAGTGTTTTTATCCCCTCTTTTCTTGGCCTCTTTTCATAGTGGAAAACCATCGTCCTCGTTGCTGGTGTATTCAGAGCTCACCCAACTAGACCCATCAGTTGTGAGGATGGGTGCTTTGGGAGGAGGTGATGTACTGGTTTGGTTTCATTGAGTGACATGATGGCTGGGGACATAGGCAGGCAGAGGAACAGTCTGTGGGTGAAGAGGTGTGTTGGTTGGGATAGTCACCCATCCATTGATGGACAAACGGGCCAGTTTGAAAGGCAATTTTTGGCAAAAGTTCATCCCTTGATAGATTATACAGTTTAGACAAAAAAAAATTGGGGTGGGGGAAGCTTCTGAACAAATAAATATCTTTGGTCAGGGATGGCTGAACCAGGACATTCTTCCAGTGTGAAAAAGTAGAGAGACATTGGCAAATAGTGACACCGAGGTTTGTGGGGACCCCAAGGGTGAGGGGACATGTTCTTTTATAAAAAACTTTTCTGGACAGAGCTGCCAGCCCAGGTGTTGTCATCACAGGTGTGAAAGCTCTTGCAGGTGGATCTCAGACTGTCCTTCCTTTAGAGTAGCAGTCCCCAACCTTTTTGCACCAAGGACTGGTTTCATGGAAGACAATTTTTCCACGGAGTAGGGGTGTGGTGGGGATGGTTTTGGGATGATTCAAGTGCATTACATTTATTGTGCACCTTATTTCTATTACATGAGCTCCATGTCAGATCATCAGGCATTAGATCCTGGAGTTTGGGCATCCCTGCTTTAGGGCAAAGCATTCTTCCACAGCCCCTTCATGCTTCATGGCCCCTTGGGTTTTCAGAAAGACTGCTGAGTTAGCTCTGTTTCCTGAGATGTGTAGAACTGCATCCTACTCAGAGAGAAGTGAGATGATGAAGAGGAAAACCGTGTCCTAAGTGGTCTTAAGGTATTGGGGTGGGTGCCTGTGAGAAGGAGTCACTTCTGCTCTGACCGGGCAGCAATTTGCAGCCCTCCCCTCATCCCCTTGCCCCCTCTCCAGCTGAGCAAGCCCTCTTTGTTTCAGGATGGAGGCACATGCAACAGTGTCCATTTGCTCCTGTCAGAAACACCTGGACTTGTGGATTTTTTACCTCAGGCCCAGTTGCTCTGTGGATTAAGGTTAGCGGTTTCTCATTGGTAAAATTGAATGACATCCCTTGCAGCCTGCTGGTGATTCAGGGGACACAGTTAAAATAAATGTGGAGAAAATTAGGCCCACTTAACAAAACACAGGGGCAGTCATGGGAAAGAAAGAGCTGGAAGAGAGCAATTTCACATACATTTATTTGTTTTTCTGTTTGTCATCTGGGCAGAGAACAGGTCCTTTATATAAGTACACCTGTTGGGAGGTTTCCTTGGAATAAGTTCTGAATTCCTTAATCCCCTACTTGATATATACTTCTTCTAATTTGAATGGAAACAGAGGTTCCCATTTTTAACAGTGGAAAGTAAGTGACAGGCTGACCTGTTAGCAAAGATGAGTTCTTGGGCAGCTGATAGCATCCTTCTCGTCCTCGTTAGAAGCTGAAGCACAGAGCCTCTGACATCTCCAGCTCAGAAACTGACTGCAGAGGGAGCCGAGGGGCGCCGAGCGTGACGGCCCGGCCTCGCTAAGACCTTTTCTGACGTTCTTTAACGCCGCTTTTCCAGAGAACAGCGGCCTGAATACAGAATGCAAGTGTCAAGGATGACACCTGCTATATAGTCTCTGTAAAGCAAACCTTTTCGTAAAAGAAATTTTTGACAGTTCTGAGATGCTAAGTCAATTTCAATACCAGACCGTGTAGAATATAGAATCTTTTTTCTGCGATTGATGTGAAAATTGAAAGCCAGTGACTATTCACTCCTTACTAACATGGGATAAATAAATACCACACACCATCGAAAAATGCACTAGAAGACAAACTTGGCTAATGACATTTACCACCGCAAAGACAGGAAATATTCATTCTGAATGTTTTTATTTGTTACCATCAGAGAGACTCTTTGAATCTTTTACATTAAATATACTGGATCAAGTACATGTTATTCCTAAATAGATTTTTGTCAAGCCACAGTGTATTATACGAAAGAAACTGTTTGATCCTTTCCAACTGCCTTTTAAAGGAGTCACTGGGGAAGTGACCTCTTACATAGTTGAATGTTGGAGTCTTTTTTTATGACCTATGTTTAATCATACTCAATTTAGAAGCAAAAGAGTAAAATTTGCTTAGATTTCCTATCATACTGAGATAACCTATGGTCTCCTGTTAAACTTTCTACTTACATTTTTTTCCCTAGGACCCACGCTTTAAGCTTCCTTATGTCAGGACGTTGCTCCAGCAATGCTTGCTTCCTCTCTCCTTCACCCTGATTCTGGCCCTTCCCTCCTGGAGCATCCGCTCTGTCTTCTCCTCCACCTAGAGAAAATCTGTCTTACCCCACTTCCCCTTCCAGCTACTGCCTCATTTTCTCTTTTATCCCTTACAGTAAACCATGGGATCAGCTTCTGTCTGCTGCCTCCATCTTCCTGTTATCTCTTAAACCCCCTTTAATGAAGCCCTTGCACCCCGTGGCTCCATAAGGCCTGTTCTCATCTGGCTACCAGCGGCCTCTCCCGCTGCACCTTCCAGCTGTATTTGCACCCTTTCCTTGGTCTGCGGGCGCATTCAGCACGTCAGTTCTTGCTCTTCTCTGAGATCACGCTGCTGGGGCCTCCTTCCTCGCTGCTCACCCCGTTGCCTTCTCCTCTGCCAGTTCGGGTTCCGCCCCGTCCTCCAGATATCGTGGTGCCCAAAGCTCAGGCCTCGGTCTCTGTCTCTGCCTATTTTCTGTGACACAGAATGTTTGTGTTCTTAGGAAACAAGGCCTTAGAACTTAAAGACAGGCTGCAGGCAGATGATTCCCAACTTCACATCTCTCACTTGGGCAGCTTCTTTTGACCTCTGGATGGGCAAGGTGCTACCTCTTCTTCACGCAATCGCTTGGATGCCGAGCAGGCATCTGAAACCTAATGTGTGTTCCCCACGCGGCTCAGGTGTTTCTCTGGACTGTTCCTGCGCATCTTCCTTTCTTGTGTAATGGCAGCTTGGTTCTTTCAGTTGCTTAGGTCTGAAAGCTTGGAGTACTCCTTGATTCCTTTCCCCCTTACACTCCACATTTAATCTATAACATACGAAAGCAAAGGTCTGTTAGATCTGTTTTCAGCACATCTCTGTAATCCTCGTACTTTGCGGCATCTTCGTCCCTTCCTGGATCTGGGCGGTAGTCTCCCAGCTGCACTCCCTGCACTCCCGCCCTTGCTCCTCTGCCGCACAGTCTGAACCTTGCAGCTAGAAGTCCTGGCATGTCCCTCCCTCCTCTCAGACCCCAGCAGCCTTCCAAGTCTCGCAGAGTAAACGCTGAACGTACCAGATGCTGGCTTGTCCGGAGGCCCCAGCCCTGCTGCGCAGAACTGCCGGCAGTGCCCGCAACAATGCCTGCTCAGGGCAGCCTCGTCCAATGACCTGAGAAAGCCCGATGACCCAGAGTGGCCTTAGGGTTAGCACGCTAAGGTGTCAAGTCTGTGCCCTTAGCCATGAATGTGCATGGCGGGACCTGGGAGCCTATCAGAAACGCAGCTAGCAGAAACCCCAGGCCCCACCCTTACCTACTGACGTCAGAATCTGCGCTCATCTGCCCTGGGGAGCCCAGGGTAGAGAGGCCTTCCCTCCTCCATCTTCCAGAGTTTGTCTGTGCATCAACCTCCCTGCTTCCAGGCTTGGGAACCGCCCTGCCCATCTGCCTCTCCTTCCTTCTGTCCCATTGCCACTTCCTGACCCAAATTCTTCAGCTTCCATTAGACCACAGCCCCAAACCCTGACTCAGGATCTGCTTCTGGCAAAACCCAGACTAAGGTAATGTGTTTGCTGTGTGAACAGATAAATGAGTCCATGAAATTGCTAGAATAAGTGCTGACAGTGCCCGTGAGGAATTTCTGCCTGGAGTGGTTTGCAGGTGATGAGCAGTGGCTGCGCCAGGGCAGGGCTGTGCTTGTTCCTGCCTTTGGGAGCTGAAGTCACTTCCCGAGTTGGCCTGTGACTCAGGAGATGGTCCTCAGGGAGCAAGCCTTTTCATGCTCAAGGAGCTACATCAAGTTCTTTCGTTTGCTCTGGAGGTGACCATTTTCTCTGCTCTGAGGAGCCATAAATGATTTAAGAATTTTCTATTACATCAGACTTGCAAGAAAAAAGATGATAGGATTTCAGTTAGGTTCCTCTCGGGCAGACCCCAAGTTTCAGGCTGGGGGTTGTCTGGTTGAGGGGGTCATAGATTCAAATAAGGAGTAAGTGTTAAGATTGCATATGACTGTCTTCCTAAGGCTCAAATGTCAGGCTCCAGGAGATGGTGTAAGATCTTGTTCCTAAAAGACGTCAGAACCTCGGTTTTACTCTTCACAAGCTATGCCAAACAGCTCTCTGGGTTTTACCCAGAGAGAATGACCTGGTGGCTAGCTTTTCCCTTTCTGGGGCCCACTCCCACCAGGTTAGCTTACAGACAGCCCCACCCCTACGTGGCACTCTGGAGCTTTCCCCTTTTCCCTCCCAGCCCCGCAGGGTCTGGAATGGTCCTGACCATTGAGGTGTGGCTTGACCAGGACGGGGAATGATGCTCATTTGTCTCTCCTGACACAGCATCTGTAATGTGTTTACCTTCCACCTGTATGGAAAACATCATCTTTGTTTCTCATGACCTATTGCTTTATGTAACAATCCCGGTCCCTAAAAAAAGAAACTTTACATTCTCTGTCCACACGAAGGAACAGGGACCTTGAACTGAACTGACACAAACTAACTGGAAAACATCCCCACTTTCTGTACTAACCTCTCTCCATTTCTGCTCTTCCAGTTAATTTAGAGGACTGGCCATCCTGGACCACTTCTTGGCCCATGTTTCTGATCTTGGGGGTGATGGGCTGGTCATTACAACTCTCTCCAAATTAATTCTTAAGGACTCAAGAATTTAACTGTGAATTAAAAATGAACATCCACATCCCCTTGTTCACAATGGACCCTCAAACTTGTCTATTCTGTGTCTAGAATGCTAGTGATGGTGATTTTATTTTTTTTAATTAATTTTTATTGGAGCATAGTTGCTTTACAACGTTTGTGCTAGCTTCACATGTACGTTATCAATGTTGGGTGCTTTTCACATATACACTGTTGATACTATGTATTAAATAGATGACTGATGGGCATATACTAATGGGTACAGCTCAGGGGACCACTCAGTGCTCTGTGGTGACCTGAATGGCGATGATGATGATAAAAAGGCCATCTCTCCTCCTGCTCCTCTGTCTCGGGATGGCCCCAGAGTCCTGGGGAGGCTCTTACTTCCATTCTTTTCTCACACCTCATTCCCCTTCTCTTTCTACACACCTTCCTGCTGGCTCCATCACTGCTGTTTTATTATTTCTATTAAAATAATTTCGAGACAGTTCCTTTCCTGAGAATAAGCTCTCAGCTCTTCTTCCTCTCCTAATCCCCTGGTGTTTCCTTCCCCCTCTCGTCCCTGCCAGCACCTGCCTGGAGCTTGGAAGTGCCCAGCCCTGGGTCCCCACTCTGGGAGGCTGGTCCCACATCCAGCTTCCTGGGAGCCTCACCCCTGGCCTTGGCGGATTCCCACTGCTGCTTGCGGGGAACTCATTGACCTAATTCCTGCATTTGTAACTGATTTTAGTCCTTAGGAAAACCATCTCATCTGCACTTTTGAATTCTGAGAGTTTCAGGTTTCTTTTCTTTCCTTTTGAATTTTGTCTTCCTTTAGAAGATAAAAACATTTTTAACAGAGAAAATGAGAGCATCTACTTACTTTGTCTCAGGATAGGTTGATTCTGGAACAGTTTTAAGAAAGTGAAACCACTGTCACAGGAGGCGGTTTTCCTTTGGAGTGTGTCTAGGAGCCTGGCGGCAGTCGCCTGGCAGTGTCAAAGCGCTGATAACCATCTGTGTTGGGCACTCTCTACTGCACACCCGAGTTGTCCTCAGCACGCAGGGGAAAGGTGATTCCCTGACAATAAATTTGGTTTGATGTGTCTCCATGTTCAGGTAAGTATAAATGAGCAGGAAACCTCCTGATGGGCCGTCGTATTGATGAGTAATTCTATTAAAGATTAACTTTCGGGGCTCCTTTGCAAACTGGCAGCAGAGGGCTGCGGATCTGAAGCCAAAACAGTGCCGTGAAGTGTAGTGTGCTCCCCAGATGGTGCTTTGGGCAGGAAAGGCAGTTGCCTGGTGTGGGGTGGCCAGGGGTCTCTGCTCCTGGTTGCTTTTTTTCTTTTGGTTTCTTTTTTTTTTTTAATTAAAAATTTTTTTAATTGAAGTATAGTTGTTTTACAGTGTTGTGCCAAACTGCCGTACAGTAAAATGACTCAGTTATGCACATACAGACATTTTAAAAATATTCTTTTCCACTGATGACTTCTGAAGGGAACTGCCTCCTTCTCCTACCGTATCTAGTCCCGTCTCTGCGTCCCTCTGTCAGCGGTCACATCACATGACTCAGACGCATGTGCAGTAGGCATGTGCAGCCATGCACCACCCACAAACGTCACCTGGAATGAATGAATTCTGAGAATTTTCACTGCTCACCTGAAAAGATTTGTTTCTGAGCATGAGGGGATGGATTTTTTTCAAGTCTGTTTATGGAGTGTGTATGATTTTCAGTAACAGGGATAAAAGCTTTAATCTGCACATTCCACAAATACTGGAGGCTTACTCCAGGGGAGGCTCCACATCAGGTGTGGGGATGAAGCGGTGGGAGTAAGAAGAGCAGGATGCAGGCAGCCAGTGGGAGAAGGCTTGTGGAGGTGGGGGATCAGAGCAAGTGGGCCAGCCCTGCAGGCAGAGTCAGCCTCCCTCCAGAAGATGACCGCAAAACCGAGGACCTAGAGAGGTTGTGAGCTCTGTATCTGATGGGGCTTCTGGGGGCGAGTAGCCTTTTGCATCAAAGGGATTCAAACTCTTTTGATATGATCTTCCGCAAGAAACACATTCCACCTGGAACACGTGCGTGCGTGCTCAGTTGGTTCAGTCGTGTCTGACTCTTGCGACCCCGTGGACGGTAGCCCACCAGGCTCTTCGGTCCAAGGGATTCTCCCGGCAAGAATTCTGAAGTGGGTTGCCATTTCCTCCTCCAGGGGATCTTTCTGATCCAGGGATCAACCCGAGTCTTCTGCATTGCAGGCAGATTCTTTACCGTCTGAGCCACGGGGGAAGCCATATATGCATCAGTAACTCCAGTAAACATTTAAGCAGTGTGATCCTTGCCCTTCCTCCTCACGATGGGCTCTGATGTTGAGAGGCAGTGGGGTATAGAGGTCGAGGACCTGGACTTTGAAGATAGATGGCTCAGGTCCAAATTCCAGCTGTACCCTCAGCAGCCTTGTGTTTGGGGCAAGTTCACAAACACCCTCGACCTTAACTTTTCTCAGCTGTAAAGTATGGATCGTAACAGTGGTTGCTTCACAGAGGTGCCTGGAAGCTCAAGTGAGTTAATGTGTACTAAGCACTTTAGGACCCCTCCTGGCACAAAGAATGCACTTTGTAAATGCTATAAGTTGTAGCCATTATTATTACTCTGTAATTCGTTAAAAATAATGCTAGGTGAGTCCCACCAAATCAATTTTACGTCTTTAATGGATTACAACACACAATTTGAAAGATGCTGTTTAGATGGTAGAAGTCCTCTAGGTTTGCAAAGGAGTAGAAGGAGAAGCCTGGAGGCATTTGGGAGGCAGAGTGGCCTGTCGTCAAGGGCTCATGATACAGTTAGGACATTATCCTGAGGACACTATGAAGCTGTTCAACAGAGTGGCTTGACCATCTCACAAGTGGAAAATATTTTAATACACATTTCTCTGTTGAGTGCGGTTGGACACTTTCATACTCCTTTTCTGTGAACTACTAATTCATATCTTTTGCTCTTTATTCTACTGGTTTGTTTTTGTCATTTAACTTTGCTTCAGGACCTGATCATTGCCATTTCCCCCCCAGTTCCCATTGCTGTCACAGTTTCTGGCACACAGAAAATACTCAGTAAATGTTTGTGACATAAACAGGGAAACCTTGCTCAGTGCCTCATTTTCACTGCAGAGTCAGCACAGAGAATCACATGTCCTCTCTTTTCTTTTATTTTTTTAAAATTAATTTTTACCTTATTTACTTTTATATTTTCCTCTTTTGATATGGTTAAAATAGATTTCGGTTGGTTAATGTTTAAATTGTCTTTTTTTTTCCCCTAATTTTCTATAGATCAAATTTTACATGTGTCTCTTTAAGAAAAAGGAGAATGGCTTGAAAAAATTTACAGTTTTAAAGAAACTTGTAATTTTTAACTTTAAACACTCTGCTAGGCTGCTCTTGTAAAAATCATCACCAGAGGTGGTGGTGGTCGAGGGGACAGAGATGCAATATGTATTTCTTGGGCGGAATCTAGGGGACCTGAATCCTTGGTTAGATATAAAAAATGAGAGAGAAAGGGCAGTGAGCAAAAATTCTGTGCTTCAGCCCAATCAGCTGGGTGGATAGTCAGGTGCCGACAGGTAAACTCCAGCGGATCATAGCTGGGGAGACATGACATGTTGAAACTGGTGTTTACTTGTCTGCAGGTAAAAGTAGAGGCGCTGGGGGCACATGGGGAGGCCTGGTGACGTGGAGGTTTGGGAGCTGAGGATGGAAAAGGTGACTCAGAGTTTGGGGCAGAGTCAACCGAGCGGCTGCCCAGGAAGCATGTGCTGGTCAGGAGGGCAGAGGCCGAGCTCCGAGGACCCTTCAGATGCCCGAGGGCTCAGTGTGGGGACTCAGTTGGCAGAAGGAGATGCTGGGGACCCAGGAGAGGCCAGTGCAGAGAGAGGAGGAAAACAGAAGTGTGGTCGTCAAAGCCAGGGCAGGGCTGCGTTTCTCTTTTTAAATTATTATTATTTTTTTTTAATTACAGTATATGTGCTGTGTAGTTTTCTATAAGTTGCAGGATGTCAATATAGTGATTCACAATTTTTTAAACATTCTGCTCCATTTATAGTTATTATAAACCATTGGCTATATTCCCTATGTTGTATAATAGATCCTTGTAGCCTGTCTTACACCCAATAGTCTGTACCTCTTCATCCCGCACCCCTAAACCCTAAATTGCTTCTCCCATCCTTCCCTCTTTCCCCCTAGTAACCACTAGTTTTCTTTGCCTGTGAGTCTGCTTCTTTAAAAAAGTGAAATTTTGCCATTTGCAACAGCGTGGATGGACTTGGAGGGCATTATTGTGCCAAGTGAAATAAATCACAGAAAGACAAATACTGTGTGATGTCACTTACATGTGGAATCAAAAGCGTACAGCAGGCTAGGAGTGTGTTTCTTATTCACTAGAAGGACTTGCACAGCAGTGCTTCCACTGAGGAGCTACAGGTGCTCATGGCCTTGGCTGCGTGGGAGCTGCTGACGACAGATGTCCCTGGATGCGTGTTGAGTGGTTACCGTTGTTTCGTTGCTCAGTGTCTCTGGGTGATGCCAGCACAATCTCCTGACACTAAAGCTTGTTCCAAGGATATCATGTATTAACTCCCATTTCAAGAAGCAAAGTTCTTCTCCACCCTGTCCCCACTCTTTACCCAAGTACAGAAACCTGTGCCAGAAGTCTGTGTTTTTGAGCAATAGAATTGATGTTTTAAATGGCATGTTAATCCCAACTGCAGATTTTTACAAAGGTTTCAATCCCTGGGGTGGAAAGATCCCCTGGAGAAGGGAAAGGGTACCCACCCCAGTATTCTGGCCTGGAGAATTCCATGGACTGTATAGCCCATGGGGTTGGCAAAGAGTCGGACACGACTGAGTGACTTTCATAGAAATTAGGATACGAGAAATTAAGTTTTTCTTAAAGTAAGTTTTACCAAAATGTAATTGGAGGAAAGAGGAGCAGAGTGATGGGATGATGTTTTTGACTGTGGGATCTCTTCTTCCTTCATCTCTGTCTCTGCCTGTCCCCTCCTGTTGGCAGCAGTGGGGATGCCGTGCACAGGACCAGAGAGGGTGGGCCCCGGTGACTCAGATGCCTCCAGCTTTCTCTCACGCTTGCAAAACACGGCCTGGGGTTGGAAAAATTGCTTGCTTCATCAAAACACCAGCTCTAAAATTACCTTGTGTGAGAGGTGTTTTTTTTTTTTTAATATTGTGATATTTAACCATTACGACATGTATATCAGGAGTCCTCTCTTTACAATGCATACATTTTCAGACTGTGTTTTCCCAGGACTGATTTCCCCAATATTTATGAGTTCTGCCTTTCCCGTGGCTTCAAAGAAAATTTAATAAACTGTGATTTGCAGATATCTTTGCTTTTCAAGGCCACACAGCTCATGTTTCATGTTCCATTCAAGAGGGTATGAAGTTTTGGATATGTTCAAGCTATTAATGGCTTTTATAGACCATTGAATTGGTATATAGAACAGTGCCTGTGATTTTATTTAGTTTGTAGACCTTCCCTGAAGGGTTCCTGGCTGTGTTCTGCATATGTGCATCGTTTGTTAAGAACCTTTATGTTATTTTTTACATGCATCTTTTAATATTACAAATCAACCTGTATATTCGGTACTTTATAGCCATTGTGCATTCAAAAATACTGCATCTAGATTTCTTTCTGGAAATATATTTCACAGGAAAGTGTAGAATTATGTGTGTATTTCCTGCTGTGACACAATTTTGCCTTCTTTTATAATTTCAGTAATAAGATATTATAAACTAATTTTTAAGGAGCAGAAAATGTAACTAGTTAGCTCCTGTTTGGTCATAGTTAGAAACCATTGCGATGCTTTAAAAGGCTTTTTCAAAGCTTGTGGATCTGTCTTCTCAACTTTAATGAACAAATAGAAAAATATGTAACATTTTTCCTATGGAACTCTTTTTTTTTTTTTGAAAGGTCCCATATTTAAATATAGTTTTATCCATATGGGTTTTATTATCTTCACTGTCAAAGTTTTATGCTTTTTCTCTTAAGAGTTGACCCCTGCTTGTCTATTTAGTCTGGCAAAACTCCTTTGAACATTATTATTCTTGTGAGGTAGGAGTTATAAAATTTTCCTATTATTTCCTAGTATTCTGGGTCTGTAATGGAAAAGGATATTTTCTTCTAGAAGTATCCTCCACTGTCCTTAATACACACAGCTGAGAGGTAGCCGTCTGATTGGAGAGAAAGTCTATTAACAGCCAAATAAAAAGAAGTGTGTGAAGGCGTTTTTGCACCCCAACTGGAGAAATGCCCACATAGCCTCAGGAGCAATGAAGGGAAATGAAATCATTTGTGACTCAGGGAATGTTGTTTTCTTCTTGTTTATCTGCTGAGAAGTCTTTGTCAGCGGGAATGGCAGTGTTGGCCTGAATCGAAGAGGCTCCAGTTGTGGGTGTTTGGTTCTCAGGTAGTTCTGCTCATTTCCCCTTTGGAAGGCTGTTGTCTGCACCCTGCTGTTCCCTGGCCACTGTGGACTGACTGTGGGGGAGACGTCTGGAGAAAGCCTGGGAACTGCAGGACCAAACCAGCTGAGGTATTGATGTGAAGATGGGGTCTTTTATAAAGGTCCTCTGTTGGAGAAGCCAAATCCCTGAAAGGAAACTTTTTTTCTTTCCTGCTCACCTCCATGATTTTTTTTCTGGGAGAAATTGTTCTGGTTGTAGCACAGACCCAAGTAACTATGGCTGAAACAAGATACAACTTCTTTTTCTCTAAAAGAAGTCTGAAGATTGACCATCCAAGACTTGTATGGTGGCCCCAGAGTGTCAGCACTGTCAGTACCTTCTTTTTCATTCAGCCATCCTTAATGTATATTTCTTTATTTCTTAAATTGTGGCAAAGTACCTATAACATTTACCCTCTTAACCATTTAAAACATTTTTCATTGAAGTATAGCTAGGGTACAAGGTTGCATTAGTTTCAAGTGTACAGCAAAGTGATTCAGTTATAATACACCTCCCAATATACCTCCCCTCTCCTCACCCCCTTTGGTGACCATATGCTTGTTTTCTATGTCTGTGAGTCTATTTCTGATCAGTTCATTTGTACATTTGTATCACTTATTTTAGATTGCAGATATATCATATGGTGTTTGTCTTTGTCTGACTTAATGTGCTAACCTCTAGGTTCATCCATTTTGCTACAGTTGGCAGTATTTCATTCTTTTTATGGATGAATAATATTCTATTGTGCATGCACACCCGCACATACACACACACACCCCACATCTTTATTCATTTATCTGCCCATGGGCATTTAGGTTGCTTACATATCTTGGCTCCATCTCAACCGTCTTCACATTGTTGGGCAACCATCACCACCATCCATCTCCATAGACTTCTTTTTTTTTTCCATTTATTTTTATTAGTTGGAGGCTAATTATTTTACAATATTGTAGTGGTTTTTGCCATACATTGACATAGACTTTTGATCTTGTAAAATGCAAACTGTGTCCTCTTTAAACAGTAATTTCCCTTTCTCCATTCCTCATCCCTAGCAACCACCATTCTACCTTTCTGTCTTTCTGAACTTTGCTACTTGAGATATTTCATGTAAGTAGAATCATACAGTGCTATCTTTTTGTGACTGGCTGACTTCACTTAGCATAATGTCCTTAAGTTTCAAACATGTTGTAACACATGTCAGAATGTCCATCCTTTTTAAGGTTGAATAATATTCCATTGTGTGTATAGACCCCATTTTCCTCATCCACAGACACTTCGCTTGCATCTACCTTTTGGCTGTTGTGAACAGTGCTGCTGAGAACACGAATATCCTGACATGTATTTCTGTCCTCACTGTCACTTCGTGGTGACAACTCTGGGTGTCTTATGAGAATTCTAAGCAGAAAGAAGCAAGAAGGGGAAGAGGCAGCTGCTAGTGGAGGCAGCCCCCTTTTTAAAGGTGCTCCCTGGAAGTGCCGTCAATTTTTGTAAGCCAGAAATAAAGACTAACAATGATAATAAAATAGTTAATATGTACTGAGTGCTTTTTTGTGCCAACACACAGTGAATGTATAATTCACTTCATAAAATGAAGCTGTGAGGGTGGTTGCTTTTTAGCCAAGAGATTCAGCAACTTGGCCAAGCGTCGGGAGTCACATAGCTAGTGACAGGCAAAGCTGGGATTCTGACCCAGGAATCTGGCTCCTGTGTCACGCTCTTAACTAATGTCTTCTCTTCTTTTTGAAAGAAGCTGGGGAAAATAGTTTTATCTCAACTGGGGGTATTTCCTTTCCCTACCAAATTGGAGCTACCCTTCCAAGGAGGAGTGTATATTTGTGTTGACCTCAATGAAATGAGGTTTACTAATGTACCATGATTATACTAGTTTAGACCAGACAGATCGAACTTCAACCCAGGAAAAGCAACATGATGATATCCTGTAACAGCAGCTGTAACTGGGGCAACTTGGCAATTTAAACTGATGTGAGTGGTGTTGGCTTCAGTTCCAGAAGCGTTGGTTGGACACACACACGTGTTCTGACGGAGCCCCACTTTTATGCCGTGTGTCTGCCTAAGAATTAGGTGTGGTCTCCAGCTCCTGGTGGGGATTCCCTCATAGCTCAGTCTGTAAAGAATCTGCCTGTAATGCAGGAGACTCGGGTTTGATTCCGGGATCAGAAAGATCCCCTGGAGAAGGAAATGCCACCCACTCCAGTATTCATGCCTGGGAGATCCATGGACAGAGGAGCCTGGCAGGCTACAGTCCATGGGGTTGCAAGAGTCAGACACAACTTAGCGACTAAACCATCACCGCCAGCTCCTGGTAATTTGCCTGCACAGCCCTATTGGGTCTTAAAAGAACATGTCAGCTCCTTAATGTTAAATTTGAATATGCAAATCCACTGAAAGATAAAAAATGAAAAGCTCTGTGTCCTAATTTATTCTGCAGAGGGCATTCTCAGAAATGTGAATCAACAGAAACTGTTTCCTATCATCGACAGAAAAAAGTGCTGACTGACACCTTCACTTTACGGATAATGAGCTCTTTGGGGAAGTTTTCATCTTTCAAAGTTTCCGGGAGCTATCCAAAAATCTGTTTCCTTCCTCCCCCTACCCCCGACCCAAACTCCAGTGACCACATTATCTCTCTGTCTTTGCCTCTCTCCTTGGCTCAGTAAGCATCAGGATATATTGGAGGGTGGTTAAGCTGGCCCTTTCATTAGGTATCTCTTATCAAGTGTCAAAGCATTGGATTTGAATTGCAATACATATTTAATTGATGGTGAGTATTTCTGACTCAAAAAAGATACCCTGAAGCTGTATGTGTGTGTTTGCATTCTTTTCTAAGCATGTATAACCTGGATACCAGGGTGAGTATCAGATAGGCAGAGGGTAACAGAAATTATTGGGATTATCTATCTTTGTTACTAAATACTCTGGATTCTTTGTCCTAATAGGAAAAAAAAAAAAAAAAGTGTGCAGTAAAGTATCATTCTCTCTTACCTTTTCTTCTCTCAAGTGCCCTGTTACATAGATGTGTTTTTTGACTTAGGTCTCATTAGCATTTGAGGAATTGCCTTTGGGGCAGTACCACTTACTAAATTGTTCTGATGCTTTAGGAAAAGGAAAACCATGGTAACCAGATGTAGGGTATGATTATTTGCCTCTAACCTGGCAAAGTGTTGGGTTTAACAAAAGAAGCTTAATAGAAATATTCAAATTGACCCTTCTCATCACTTGGACTGCTTACTGCTCAATCAATCTCTCATTATTATCAGAGTTATTCGGGCAAAGGCAGCAGTGATAGTGTTTTTCATAATCACTCCTTGAGCCAAATGTAATTTGCAATTTGTAGTATTGTATTATGAAACAATAATGCATTAAAATGAACCGTGCAAGAATTAAGAGCATAGTGGTAAGGAAAGGATTCAGAGAAGTAGTTGGGTGAAAGACTCTCAAAATCGTGTAAAGTGGACATGGCTGATTTCAGTGCCAAATTAAGCATTTAGAAAAATCAGAATTGTGTCTTGTTTTTACCTTATTTAAGTGTGCGTGTGTGTGTGTGTATGTATATATATATATAATTCATTATAAAATGTAGTAGCTAGAAGGGGAAACAAATTACTTTGCATTTGCATTTTTGGTGTTTTGGGTTAATGTGGTTTGATTGCCTATGTGGGTATGTTTTGAAAAAAAAAATGAAGTATATCAAACCTTATAAAAATCCTGTATGGAGCAGTCATTACTGATTGACCCCTTTTTACAAAGAGGGAGTTTATTTACCACAGAAAATATATCATGTGGTCCATGAACTAGCTGATGTCAGGGAAGCTATAACATCATAATTAAGATATACTTTCACCCATCTCCTGTCATTTGACTTGAATGCCTCCACATATAGATTATGAATATTATTTCAGGTTATTTATGTAGTCATCTTGTACTTTGAAAGATTACTGTGTTTGCTTTTTTTCCCCCCTTAAATCTTTATGTCTGGATCCCATGCTTTCTGGTGTGTGTGTGTGTGTGTGTGTGTGTATATGTTTGGTTTGGTTTTTAAAATCTTTGGAGTTTATGATGATTCTGGTAAAGTCAAAATTGATGATGTGCTAGGTTCAGTTTCTTAATTGCTTTAATATTTCCTTGTCTGTATCCTTCCAGGACTCCTGCAGTGTCGGGTTACTAGGCATATCTGGGCATCCTTGATTTGATAACACAAGCTCCACAGGGGAA
Source organism: Cervus canadensis (assembly GCF_019320065.1). NCBI lineage: Eukaryota > Metazoa > Chordata > Mammalia > Artiodactyla > Cervidae > Cervus > Cervus canadensis. The sequence goes on along the minus strand of NC_057395.1, from coordinate 1,466,801 downwards.
ACATGCACTTGTGAGGACACTTAATGGGAGTCCTAAGAAGGGCACATTGTCCATTAAGGGACCATCTCAGATCTGAAGGCTGTTTTAGCTTGGTTGAGTAAAAGCTGTGTTTTCTTAAAAAAAAAAAAAATAAATAGAAGTCACCTATTTTTTTCCTGGATGCCAAGCAACACAAATTTCATTTATTAAATCTAATCAGACTAGCACTGATGAAAACCGTACACAATCAAATAATGATCCTCAAGTTTGTGAATTTCCTTTTAAAGAGAACCCCCGCTACACTGCGCTGGCTTAAAACAGCATCCTATTTGACAAAAGCACTATCAAGTTGTCATGTACGCTTTCCAGGGCTGCTGCTCATCATGGTTGATTGCCAAGATGTTTTTTGCCTAAATGGGAGCTTTTTCTGCTTTTCCTAATCAGATCTCTCTTCCCTGATTCATCTAGCATCACCACAAACCACTGCTGAGCAAATCAGTACATGATCATGGTAGCAGTTTCTTTAAATGTCACTAAAATATGAAAGATTCTGTATCAGGATACTTTGGAAAGTTGGAAAGGATTTTTATTTTTTCCTCATTGATAAAATGGAGGCTGAGGCAAAAAAAAAAAAAAAAAAATAGGGCCAGAAACCATGAGTCCATTATTATACAGAGAAGTACACCCAGTGACTTCTTGCTGTCTTACCCTCTGATTGGGTTTGGGTGATTTGACCCACTTCTGCTGTTGCCTGGCAGGATTTGCATGTGTCAAGCAGACCTCTTTCACTTCTGGAATGTCATTGCACTTAGGAATATTGGCAATGACCTAGAAATGGGGATGTGGCCATTTGTGTGACCCTTTCCAATGGTTAGGATCAGACCCCCCCCCTCCTTTTTATAAACTTTTAATTTTGTGTTGGAGCATAGCCGATTTACAGTGTAGTAATAGTTTCATGTGGACAGCAAAGGGATTCAGCCTTACACAGAGGTGTATCCATTCTCCCCCAAACTCAAGGATCAGTTCTTGACCTTGAGTCTGGATTCCTGGCCTCCATAGAAAAGTTCATTCGGGAACAATGTCTCCTGGACCTCCTTGCTGCTGGCAAAGCAAGATTTATCTCAGTAATTTCAACCAAGATGTTTGAATCAACTGCTTTCAGTATAAAGGCATAGAGTGGCTAGCTGTCTTTGGTTCCTAAAGCTTTGGAGGTGGCTGGATGTGGTTATAAAAAAAGCCTTAGGCTGGAATCCTGGCTTTGCTGCTTAGTGGCTAGACAGCATGTGTGCTCAGTCGTGTCCAACTCTTTGCGAACCCGTGGACTATGTAGCCTGCCAGGCTCCTCTGTCCATGGAATTTGCCAGGCAAGAATACTGAGCGGGTTGACATTTCCTTCTCTGGGGATCTTCCCAACCCAGGGATCAAACCCACATCTCTTATATATCCTGCATTGGCAGGCAGGTTCTTGACCACTAGCGCTACCCGGCAAGCCCCAGATTTTCTGTCTTCTGTGTGTGCTCAGTCACTGAGCCATGCTCGACTCTTTGTGACCCCACGGACTGTAGCCCGCCAGGCTCCTCTGTCCATGCGATTTCCCAGGCAAGAACACTGGAGTGGCTCACCATTTCTTCCTTCTGGGGATCTTCCCGACCCAGGGATCGAACCCAATTTTCTGCATCCCTTGCCCTGGCAGGTGGAGTCTCTACCACTGGGCCACCAGGGCCTGGCTCTTAGTTGCTAGATGACCTGTTAAATCACTAAATCTCCTTCTGCTTCCTGAGGTTTTCCCTAAACAGGAAGGCGAGAATACCTATCTAATATGCTGGTTGTGGGGATCAATAAGATCAAGTACATAAAGAAGAATTCAATAAATTCTAGTTAAGTGTAATTAAATGAGCAAAAAAGCCTTCAACAGGTGCTCAATTATACATCTCACATAGGATTTACAGAGTGAACTTCACTGGTCTGGGGATTTCATTTTCTCTAGAGGGCCCAAGTTCAGAGCCACCAAGGTCTCTTAAACTCAGTGAGGTAACTTGAACTCTGTTCCTCCCTTGAAAGGTGACTTTGGACAGCTCTGAGTGCAGACCTCTTGGGCGTCAACTTCCCTGACTGTCAGAAAAAGACATCAGACAAGGTGGACTCGTCTCCAGGCTTCTGTCTTCAAATAGATATGCACATAGAGCTTCAGTGCCCTGGGACAGGAATGCACTAGAACAGTCTGCAGAGACACGTGGCTAGATGTTTATTTTCTTCAGCTAAAGTTTAGAGCAGTTGATATTTAGGACTTTAAGGCAAGTTGAACTGAGGGAAGTCATTGCTCATACCAAGAATGTGGGGAAAGATTGTACCAGAATCAATCGAAAAAGAGCCTCTAGAGAAACTTGGATCTAAAACCATTTATGAAAAGTATGACTCAAAGGGGGCTTCCCTGGTGTTTCAGACACTAAAGAATCCACCTACAATGCAGGAGGCCCAGGTTCAATCCCTGGGTTGGGAAGATCCCCTGGAGAAGAGAATGGCTACCCACTCCATGTTCTTGCTCGGAGAATTCCTTGGACAGAGGAGCCTGGCGGGCTACAGTCCAAGGAGTTGCAAAGAGTTGGACATAACTGAGCGAGTAACACTTTCACTTTTTTCACATGACTCAAAGGACTACAGAGGAATGAGGTTAAAAACTGGTGAGGTGATTTTGCTTGTGTGAACATGTGCCCTGCCCAAGGCATGCAGGTTTCTCATGGTGATGCAGGAATGCAGGACAACGTCTTCAGTTTTGCTCTACAGGTTCTTGAAATTGGCCCACTGGGTGGCTGGCATCGCCCAGGGATCGTTAGGGCCCTGGCACATTGTTATAGCAAGCAGTATTCAAAGACAGTATAGCACAATGGCTGTACCACACAGGTGTCTGCCAGAAACTGGAAATTTCCAGAAAGAGATACCGAGTTCCTAGAGAAAGGAAGTGATTAAAGCACATAAGGGTGCAAGTATGCAGAAATGAAGGGCAAAACATATGCAAAAATGAAGGGCAGGAGATGGAGTCAGATGACATGCTGCCCGCACCAGTGCAGGAGTTGCCATTGGCTGGGGACAGGGTCGCGTGGGGTGTGGGGACACAAGGCTTCTGGTAGCTGATACTGAATGTCTGCCATTTTCACTTCTCTCCTCAGTCAAGTAGCGTCATTTAACCTATACATTTCTTAGGGTAAATAGTAAGACAAGCCTTTATAGCAAAGCCCTCCTTAGACATGAAGACCTCGGTAATTAGCAGTGAGAAATACCAGATTTCTAGGTGACATTTCAGTGAGTTTTTTTACAAGAAAATCTTATTTTAAAAATTATTCCTCAAAACGTACAAGTTAATTGGTTCTAGTTAGTCTGTGTGTTGATTTTTAAATATGGCAGCAGATTTAAGACTTTCTTTTTCCTCTTGTGTTTTCAAGTATGATATTAGGAAGAACCCTTTCATTACAAAACTAGTTTTATTCTCTTTATAGCATCCTATTGTGTGTTATCGTTCAGTCTAGTCCCTCCTAAAGATCAAAGATTTTGAGGTGGATGAAACTAGAACCTATTGTACTAAGTGAAGTAGTTCAGCAAGAGAAAGACAAATATTGTATATTAGCACATGCCTATGGGGTCTAGAGAGATGGTGCTGATGACCCTATTTGCAGGGGAGCAATGCAGATGCAGACAGAGAGAGCAGACTCGGGGACACAGTAGGGGAAGGAGGAGGGCGGCAGACTGAGCATAGTGCGGAAACATGTACATTATCGTACGCAAAATAGAGAGCAAAGGGGAAGTGGCTGTGTGAGGGAACTCAACCCAGTGCTCTGACAACCTTGAGTGGTGGGATGGCGAGGGAGATGGGAGGGGTTTAGAAGGGATGGGACGTATGGAAACTTGTGGCTGATTCATGTTGATGTATGGCAGAAACCAACACAGTATTGCGGAGCAATTATCGTCCAATTAAAAAAAAAAACTCTGATTTTAGTAGCAGTATAAAATATAGGAAGAGTTCAGTGTTATTCATACCACAGCGAGAATGAGGTTAATTTCCTAAAAACCAAAATGTTGGTTGAAAAGCACAAACCTCTTACAGTAGTTAATTTCCCACAACAGCTCTTTCTGTAAAAAGACAACAGAATTTGGTTGCAAGCCATTATGACTGTTGGTTTGTGGGTTTTGTTTTTTTTTCCTCCTCCATTCATCAACAAGTGCACATCTTGCCCATCACTCTTCTCAGTAATAATATATATGGCTGATCTGGCAGACAGCCGTGATCTCATTTGTAGTGCGTCACGGTGGAACCCATTTAGCAGATTACGTGGAGATTACTTTAGCTGAATGAAAGCATTGCTGTATCCTTTATGAAGAAAGCCATATGTTTAAGCAATCAATTTCACTCTGATAAGACAGGCTCATCCACTGTATCCTTCTGTGAAGGAGTCTTCAGTGGCTTGTTGGCATTTTTTCCATTGTACCTTTTATCTCTATAGGGCAATACCAATTTCCCTATCAATTTTTTTCTCAAGCTATTTGTCTTTTTGTCCCTATTAAAAAACAAATAAAGGTCATTCTACTGTATTAACATATCATAAGATTTAACCAACAAATTCTTCCAGAAGTGGTGGTGACTTCTCTTTGAACATGTGTATGGGGTAGTCAGAAGGCAGTTCATGAGACGGATTCCTTCCTGGGAATGGGTTTGCTTCCTGGACATATTATTAACATTATATTTTCTCAGTTATTCTGTTCCTTGGAAAATGACCTAGTTGAAATTCATTGGTGGCTTTTCAAAGGTAATACAATATATGTAATTGATGTCCTCCAAGTTTCTAAGCATCTTGCTATTAAATGATTGTCTTCATATGTTGATTACTGATTTCAGCTCTGAAACTGACTGTGTGAGTATAAGTGTGGCTGGAATTTCTCGATGACCTCCCCTGTCCCTCTTTCAGGAAGAATTAAGCAACTGTAAATTAAGATGAACACTAGAATAGATTGGCAATTAAAGTGATGAGGATATAGCTACCTGTTTTTTTTTCTTTCTTTTTATACTGTAGAATGGTTGGTGTATTTTTTGTTTTTCATTTACAGTCTTTATTTCATTCTGTCAAAAATTACAGCTGAGGGATCCATTTTTACCCCAATTATCAAGTAATGTGCTATGCTTTTATAGTATGCCTTAAAGAAATCACATAATTTATTAACTAAAGCAGGCATGAAGGGAAATGTCCAAAAGCTAACCTATACACATTTTATCTGTGGTTCATTCACTTTCTTTCTATATTAATTTGAATGTGTAATTTTAAAAAGGAAAGTATAGCAATTTGATAATAAATTTACAAATAATAGTATATTCTGATGATTGGCAGCAGCCTGAAAAGTAAAAAAATAGTCTGTCGCTAAGTTGTGTCTGACTATTTGCGACCCCATGGACTGTAACCCACTGGCATTCTCTGTCCATGGGATTTTTCCAGGCAGGAATACTTGAGTGGGTAGCCATTTCCTTCTCCAGGGGATCTTCCCAACCCAGGAGTTGAACCTTTGTCTCCTGATTAGCAGGCAATTCTTTACCACTGAGCCATCTGAGAAGCCCCAGCTGGCAGCCTAGGAAACTAATATTTTGACAACAAATACAATTAAAGAAAAATTCAGTTCTTAAATATGAGTTGGGATTCACAGGGTTTTTTTTTTTTTGATTGTGTATTTTAGATAAAAAAAAAACAAAACTAAAAGTTGGTAGACTGAGTTAGAAAACTGAAACTTTCTTAACAAAATAGGACAAAGACCATTTGAAAAAAAAATCTTAACAATAGCTAATTAAACTCAGTGTTAGATTGGGGCTGCAAATAGCTAAACTGCTTTAAAACATGGAAAAGTCAACCACCTCAGTTTTCCCCTGGATTATTAGCTCAAAGGGCAGATCCTTGTAAGATTAAGCTGTACCACCCACTCCAGTATTCTTCGGCTTCCCTTGTGGCTCAGCTGGTAAAGAATTTGCCTGCACTGTGAGAGACGTGGGTTCGATCCCTGGGTTGGGAAGATCCCCTAGAGAAGGGAAAAGCTACCCACTCCAGTATTGTGGCCTGGAGAATTCCATGTACTGTATGGGGTTGCAAAGAGTTGGACACAACTGAGCAACTTTCACTTTCACTTTGGTTCAGATAGATGATATTGCTGGTGCCATGGTAATGTTTCTCAAATATGATACAGGGTTGAACGTATATAATCCCGAATGAGAACCAGTACCACAAAAGAAGCAGGTCAATATGGTGACAATGGAATGTTTGAAGGGTATTTATGAACTGAGAAACTAAATGGTTAAATGATTTACCTTAGGAATCCCTGTTATACGTAAATGTCATGCATTAAGATGTGAACTTGACATTTTTCTTAAAGTTAGAATTTAATGGCTTTTATATTTCCAGGTGCCTTAGTGTTGCAGAATTTTCACAATGGCATTTACATGGGCTTTAAATAACATCTACATGCTGACGACACACAAATTAATTTGTCCAGCCCTGCACTGTTCCCTGAACCCCTTGTAGATGCTCAGTAAATTTCTGTCAAGTGAATGAACATCATGTGTTAGATGATGGCTCCTCCTGAGATGTGTCAGTTGTTTTGGTTTGCTCTTTTGTTAATTCATTCTATAAAGAGAGTCATTATGAAAATAAAAGACTCTTGCTCCTTGGAAGAAAAGCTATGACAAACCTAGCAGCATATTAAAAAGCAGAGACATCACTTTGCTGACAAAGGTCTGCACAGTCAAAGCTATGGTTTTTCCAGTAGTCATGTATGGATGTGAGCTGGACTATAAGGAAGGTTGAGCACCGCAGAATTAATGCTTTCAAATGGTGGTGCTGGAGAAGACTCTTGAGAGTCCCTTGGACAGTAAGGAGATCAAACCAGTCAGTCCTAGAGGAAATCAAGCCTGAATATTCATTGGAAGGACTGATGTTGAAGCTGAAGCTCCAATATTTTGGCCACCTGATGCAGAGAACTGACTCCTTGGAAAAGACCCTGGTGCTGGGAAAGATTGAGGGCAGGAGGAGAAGGGGACAACAGAGGATGAGATGGTTGAATGGCTTTACTGACTCAGTGGACGTGAGTTTGAGCAAGCTCTGGGAGTTAGTAAAGGACAGGGAGGCCTGGCATGCTGCAGTCCATGGGTTCACAGTTGGATACGACTTAGCGACCAAACAACAACCACAAAGATACTCATTATGTTTACCTCCTAGGCATTATTGATATATTGACAAGAACAAAGGAAAGAGAAAATTTTTTATTTTTAAAGCTTTGTATTTATTAGTTTTAAAAGCATGCTACATATTTTCTCCCTTGTAAGGTCATTAGTTTCTGGGTTTAGGTTTCTAGGGAGTTTTTCTTTTCTTTTTGCAACAGAAATGATCTAATTTCTAAATAACATTAAAATTTAGGGATATGTTTGCTTTGTGAAAGTTAATTTCACAGGCAGTTTTCATTGCCATTTAATGATACAGATAATTTTAAAGGAATAGTGGTAGTGATGCTTTAACTATTTTCGTTTTAACCTTTTCAGAATGCTTTCCCTTACTTATTTATAACATAGTGTTACTTTCGTGAACACAAGAAGTATTCCCGTGTACTCAAATGCTGCATATTTGCGATCACATTTATATCAAAAAAGAAAGATGTATGCTCCCAACCATTCTAGTAATTGAGATTTCTGTCTCTTTGTTTTTTTTTAAGATTTTTTTTTAAAGTTAACCAGTTTTTTAAAAGCCTTTATTGAATTTGTTACAATATTGCTTCTGTTTTATGCTTTGGTGTTTTGACCCTGAGGCATGTGGGGTCTTAGCTCCCTGACCAGGGATCGAAACCATGCCCACTGCATTGGAAGTCAAAGTCCTAGCCACTGGACTGCCAGCAAAGTCACTTTTTTTTTCCTCTCTCTTTTATATCAACTTTGATGCTACCCTTTTACTCCTCTCTTTTCAGTATGATTATCACCATAAGTCAAATTCCTACTTTGTGCTCAATTGAGAATTCTCAATATACTTTGTATACTTGTGAATGTGTAGTTGACTAACTGTCTATAAAAGAGTTGCTTTTTGAAACATGTGGTGACCAAATCACTCCAGATGAATGTTATTTCTGGGGACAGAGCACATGCCTTCCAGGCAACATGGTCTGGTCTGGAGAACAGTAGAAAAAAGCAGCAGAGCAGAAAAAGAATGGATACCGAGTCTGGGGTTTCTGAGGCATTTCGGACACAGAAGGGAATCATGTTAGTGTTTTCTTGGAAAGCCTAGAATTCAGTGCCCATCTGTGGAAATGTGTGTGGACTGTTTCTGAATCACGTGTTTGTTCCTCATGTTTGTTTTTGATCGGATACAGATTTCCAAGTCAGAGATGCCACATTCAGCAATAGCGTTTCATCAGGTTTAGGAACAGTATTTGTTGAGACTGCCTTAAAGCTTTCAGTTTAATAAGCCCAAAGTATGGTCAGAGTGTAAATTATCCCTTTTTGCTTCGAACCTTGCAAATATAACCTTGTTTGTCAGCATTTAAAGTATGACACATGTTGCCAATAAACCTGACTATGAAAATAAAGAACAGTTGTTTGTGAAGATATCATTAAAATGATGTTTGTGGATTTTCGTTCTGTAGTCCTAAGAGAAACCCACTCTGATGCAGATTTTTATCCTCCGGCACTCAGTTCTGTGCGTTTATGGATTGTGTGTTTAATAAGGATGAACCATAAGGATTTTGTTATTTTTCTGTTGGCTAAAGAAAAACAGCTATGGAGGCCATTTCCAAAGATGGTTTTTCTCTGGAAAGTTGCCCTTAAAGTGGGTTAAAGTAATCTGTCTGAAAATATTAATACTGGGCAGGAGGCATTGGGGCCTCATTTTGAAGATGCTCACACTTCGTTGAGTGCATAGGTCTTACCCCAGGAGAATGACAATGCATTTTGTATACATTGACAAGTTAGAATTTTTTGTTATCAACAGGTTTGGCAAACATCGAAAAGATGACAAGATTGAGAAAACGGGTAAAATAAAAATACAGGACTCCCTTACGTCAGAAGAGGAGAGAGTACGGATGAAGCAGGAGCGGGAAAGGTAGATGCCAGTTATTTGGGTGGACCTCATTCAAGGGAGGCGCTTGTGTTCTTTTCTACTCTTTCTTTTTTTAATATAAAGAAATTTATTTACGAAATTTGTATTTTATGCATTTATTTTTATTTTATCTTTCTGTGTCAGTCCAAATACTGATGGTTGGATGAATACAATGTAAAAACAATTAAAAGGAAAAAAACCTTATTTTACTTTGTGGCATGAAATGAATTTTATTGGTTTTGGTTAAGATCTTTGCATAATCTTCTATGCAAAGGTAGGGCATATGAGCATGGATATTAACAGAAAATAAATCAGCATTAGTGATCACTGAAAATGGCAAAAATATGTAATATTCTGTCTCATTCACCTATGAGTATGTAGTATACTGTAATAATTTTAAAGAAATATTCATCTGGAAATAAAATTATTTGAGTTTTTATATCTCATTTAAAATATTTTGATTTTTAATAAGAATTGAGGACGCTATTGATTTTTTACTATGTTGTTTTCCTATGAAGTCAGACATCTATTTCTTTTTCCTCCTGTTTTGCTATCATATTTTGTGTGACATTTTTTACTTAAATGTTTCTCCATCTCTTCCTGAAAGATTGTTATCTACTGTTGAATCATTTCATGGTGGGAACCCACAGACCAATGAAATGGATGAAAAGTTACTTTGATCAAGGTTATAAAGCTAAATATTATCCATAGCTAGGGTTGTAACCCAGCATCTCTAAAGCTAAGTCGGCTATTCTTACTATAATTCTAGAGTTGTGGCACCTTTGATCTCATTCTTAACAAGGACACAAAGAAAGACAGGCTTTTCTGTCAGAAGTGATTCATGTTTGGATATTTTTCATTCATCTTTCTTATACCCCTGAGGGTTATGTTTTTGTGTTTTTCTGGAATGGTGTGATTCTCTATTTCTAGCTTTGCAGTTTATAAAAGAAGTAAGTGGGGGAAAATATGCACTTTTAATCTATTTTACAAAATTGAGTCTATTCTTCCACTTCTTCTCCAATTAAAAAAAAAGTCATTCCACCTTTCTTGCTTTTCTGACTCTCTCTAATCCTCACCAGTTTAGACATCCCCAAACTTAATAAACTCACTATTTTTAGAACAGGACATGCAGTGTTCTCAGTGTTTGAGTATGGCATTTAAGTGTTCAGTAGTATAAACATCTACCTTAAAAGACTTTCTTATCCCTTAAGGAAGAGTATATACCAGGTAAATGTATGAACTCAGATATATCCACAGGCAAATATGTGATTTAGTTAGAGAATAATTTGATGGGTAGGAAGAAACATTGTACTTCTCCCTATCTTGATGCCAGCTTAGGGGAAGAGTGTCATTAATCCTGCACCATTTTTCATATTCTAAATGTTCCCTTTTTTGCAGTTTAAGATGAACTGCTCTGTTTCAATGCGGAATTCTATCAACGTTTTCCAAAATCCTTTATAATGCATAGTCAAATTTTTACAGCCAAACAATGGTTTTACATAATGGCTTCACTTGTATTATTAATTTGCCTAAGGCACAGTTCACCTCTCCACTTTGCTTTTAATCTGCATCTCTGTACCTCTAATGATGCAATACTTCTGGGAACTAGGTTGGTCCTAATGAATTTACAACGTACAAGAGGCCTAGAATAAAGAATCTTTTAGGGTCAGGGAACAAGTGAATGGTCCATTAAAAAAAATCAATTAGCCTCATAATTTAAGAAAACTGTTTGACTGCATGTTTCAATAACAGTTTTTACAAGTATGTTTTATTTAAACTCATGGATCCTGTAACTGAGCAGGGGAATATATGAGACTCATTGATTTGCATAAGTGGTTCTTGTTTAGTGTGTGTTATTTTGATAAAGCAATTCTGCTTTTGTAAAACCTCTTTCCTATTCTGTCTATTGGCATTGACATTGGTCCTTTTGAGAATGAAAACTGCAGCTTCTTTGGGAAGAACCTGACTGGAGGTAATAGAAAAAACTAAGTAAGCCACTGCCTGTATTCTCATGACAGCTTTTCCTTCACTGCGGATGGGCAGAGAAACATCTGTAATATTATTTACTACTGTAGCTATTTGAGTTCCAAAAATAATTTCGGCTGATTCTATCTAAAAATAGAAAACCTGATATTCCTTAGTTATTAGTTATGTCAGGTCCACATACCAAAATTTTTCTTTTGTCAGTACAAATCCACGATGCCTGAATATGACTCGATAGAATATTGAAAAATCGAAAGGACAATAAATATAGTTGAAAATGGTTTTTCCTACCATGTTAATATCTATTTAGATAGTGAAAGTAAGTTAGATTCTTCAGAGCAGGGGTCTGAGATGGAATTTGCCTTCATTCTTGCTCACTTCACTGCCTTTCCTTCCACTCGCTGCCGTCACTGGGTCTCAGATACATGCTGTCTACTTGGAGAAAAGAGGAGAAGGATCCTGGTGTGGGTCTGTCTTTGGGCTTCACCAGTTCTCTCTGAACCAAAGCCTCTGTGCCTAAGCTCTCCTCTTCAGAAGTAAAACAGCAAGGGTGAAGTTAGCTGATCCTGAGATGTGCTATTTTGATTTCCAGCTTTGATCGCTAAGCTTGGTACCGTACCTGTTCGGTGATGCTGTTGACCACATTTGGTAGCCCCTGTTAGCTCATTTGGGCTTCCTTGGTAGCTCAGCTGGTAAAGAATCTGCCTGCAATGCAGGAGACCCCAGTTCAATCCCTGGGTTGGGAAGATCCCCTGGAGGAGGGCATGGCAACCCACTCCAGTATTCTAGTCTGGAGAATCTGCATGGATGGAGGTGCCTGGCAGGCTACAGTCCATGGGGTTGCAAAGGGTCAGACACAACTGAGTGACTAAGTACATTTAGGGACTTCCCCCAGTAACTGCAATGCAGGAGATGCAAGAGACGCAGGTTCAATCCCTGGATCAGGAAGATTCCCTGGAGAAGGGCATGGCCACCCATTCCAGTATTCTGGCCTGGAGAATCCCATGCACAGAGAAGCCTGGTGGGCTACAGTCCATGTGGTCACAAAGAGTTGGACATGACTGAGCAACGGAGCATGCATGCATGCACATTAGCTCATTCCACCTCACAAAAGGATGGGGCTCTGATTCCCAAATAACACAGATTCAATTACATGGTCTCTGTAACTCTGGGCCCACTGAGCTTCAAGTATAAAGCACATCAATGGATTTTTCTGTTAACTCAGTGTCAGAAGTAATCTTTGGCTTTCTTTTTTTTTTTTTTTGGTGGGGAGGCTTTCTACTATATTCTTGCTCTGTTGATAGCTTCATTTATATTTTAATGGTATATAAATATTGTGGTGTGGGGTTTCCCAAATAGCATTCATCAGCAGAGAAAGGGCTCCACATGCAAATATGTTTGAGAAACACTTGGTTGAAAGCAGCTTATGCATATTTCTGTACTCTATTATTTCTCAACAGCCTAATTCTGTTCATGTACATTGTGAGTCACCAAAATGTTTGTGGGCATGTTCGTGCTAAGTTGCTTCAGTCATGTCCAAGTCTGTGTGACCCTATGGACTATAGCCCGCCAGGCTCCTCTGTCCATGGGATTCTCCAGGCAATACTGGAGTGGGTTGCCATGCCCTCCTCCAGGGAATCTTCCCGACCCAGGGGTTGAATCCACATCTCATACATCTCATCCATCAGCAGGTAGGTTCTTTACCACTAGCGCCACCTGGGAAAAGCCCACAGACTAGAGAATCATCATTTCCTAACTTATTTACTCATATTACCCTTCTTCACTACTTTTTCCCACAAAATACTAATATCTCTCAGAATTAAGAGTCATTTGGGAAATACTGATGACAAGTAAAGACCATTGGCTCCTAGTTTAGCCATGTCCAGCTCATTCATCTCGCTGGCTATAGAAATCAGAATTGAGTTTTGTTTTGTTTTTTTTTTCCTTATGATGACCACAATAAGTTTAGTGAACATTCATCATCTTATATAGATACAACATTCAAGAAATAAAAATTTCTGGCCTTTTTGCCTCCAGTTTCCAATCACTGGCATTTCTCTTTTCAGTTTTACCAACCGTTTCCAATATCTGCTTTGAGTAAGTTCTTGAAATTTTGATAGAAACATTTTTGTGGTCTTTCTTAGTTGATAAGATCCTTTTCAGAGATGGCATGTGTTTATTTGTTAGTTTTTGCAGGATTATCATTTAAAAAATATGTATCAGAATGTAGTAGTAAGGTTTCTTTAAAGTGCGTGAATAAGAATTAGTGAAATTACAGAAGGAATAAACTATATAGCAACAATAGGTGTATTCCCTGTGTATCTAAAAGAATAAACAATTTTCATTCCTTTTTGGCTTGAAACTTAGGATTCAGATTCCCTGAATTCTGACATCAGAACCCAGATATTCTGGATAATTTTTGCATGCAGGTCACATATTGTCATTCAAATACAACTCAATTTTTAAAGTTTATCCTTTTAATGGAAAAATATATTTTTCTATAATTTAGCAGGATTCTTCATATTTTCTCTGTCCCCTTAAATCCTTCAGAAAAGTCAGTTCTAATCAATGAGATTAGTTTATCAGACTTATTTTAAGAACTTATTGTGCAGGTGAACAAATTTTTAAAGAATCTATTAACTTCATGGAAGTCCAAAATAGACCAATACTTGGGTAAATTGAAACAGATTTTATTGGCAGTCTGTAACTGGAGTAGGAAAGTCAGTTTTATTTTTGATTAGAGCTTTCTTAGATTTGGCATTATAGCATCTCTTTGAGTTGGAAGTAATTGAAGGTGCTTTGACTTTTGTGAAAGCCGGAACATAATGTGAGTGAATGAGCAAGTATCTGTGAGAGAGAGTAGTGAGTGTGTGTGTGTTTTTGTTAGTCAAATATCATTCTAGTGTTTTATTAGTGTAAAAGAGAAATTTTTCTTGCTCACAATATATTAAATTAATAAAATGATGGTATAAAACTTTTATTCTTATTATAATTGTTCCTCTGTCAAGAATTTTTTACCTTTGTTAAGATGGAGAAAAGATTTAAACCTCCTAACATTAAAAAATCAGCATAAGACATTATAATCAATTGTGAAAGTTGATGGCCACAGAGCTTTGGGAGGGGGAGAGGCTGGTGGGGCTGGAGTTAATAAGGAACACTATACAGAGATGATAATTGGGGTCTAGATCTAGTTCTCAAGAACTCAGCATTTAGCAAAGTGAGTAATTCTATACCCATGCTTAGAAAAAGGGCTGCTGAGAGTGTACATTCTTGTAACTGTGTAGATTCTGGAAAAATTGTGGTTGTGTTAGTGGATAGTATTGTCTCTGTGAATGCTTTTCTTTCATCTTTTTTCAGCTTTTAATCATTTTATATTATAAATATAGTAGTTTTGAGGGGTGAAGTTTGACTCTCCCATCCCTAACCTACTATAACCACTGCAGTTTTCAACAGCTGCCTTCTTCCCTTGAATTGGAAATATATCTTTAAAACAATTGTTCCTATTCAAGAATTTTTTTTAAAGAACCCATTCAGAACATGGAAGGCTTTTCCAGTCAACTTTTGCCCCAATACTGTAGACATATTAAAATCCTACTTAAAATGACAACTCTTCATATTTAGTGGGATATTTTCCTTCTTTTGGGAATTCAGCATAGATACTTCATTGGCAACTTATGTCTAGGTAGATGGCAGTTGTTTGATTTGCCCAGCAGGGTAAGGTGAAGATTAAGTATTTCTGATGTCTGCCATTTACTCAGCTGTTTTGAGGGGCAAGTCAGGATTCAGTCAGTTGACCACAAACCTCTCTTTGGTCAAACTGTTTTTTTCAGTTGCCTTGTTGCTTACGTTTCATTCTGCCATGAAAGTAGGATTTTATTTGATGAATTTCTCTAATACTGATTTTTAGAGAGGAAATATTGTTGGGAAAAGATCCAGGAACTTTGTTCCCAGAATCAGGCTGCCATGTGATAGTACAATAACTTGGGGGACAAAATGTTACCCAAAAGAGTTGATTTCAAGCTCTTGAACATTGTTTTGAAGATAGTTTACACTTATCTAATATGTAGCAATCTAAAATTTATTTTAATTTGTATGTTAAAGTAATATTAGTATATCCTATCTTTTGTAGATGTTAAAAGTGATTTTTTTTTTTAAATTAAAAACATTAAAGGTCAATTTCTGCTTCTTGGAGGTTTTAAAAACTTATTATTCAGAACATTCCATGTATTGAGCCTTCATAATGTTGGAGGTAGAAGTATTTTGAATACAGTAGAGTAATTTAAGGAACCATTGATTTTTCTGTCTTGAGAAGTTGGTTCCTTAATAGTAGTGCTTCTTAAGCCTTGTGTCTTTTCTGGATATGTAAGGACTATACTTCATAGTCATAAAAAAGTTATTTTCGTTTTACTCTCCTGCAATTAGTGTTAAAAGCCATTTATTGTAAAAGCAAAAATTCTAATGAATAGAAATGTTACAAGAACAGAAGTCTTGTGTGTTTTATCTTCATCATGCATCATCCATTTTAATTAGAGAAAAGGGTGGTGAACACAGTGACAAGAGTCTGGAATGAAAATCATTAATTGATGTCAAGCTGAAGAGAGACTGTTAGCATGAATTTAGTGACAGCAGGAAAGAAATTAACCTTATTACTTTATTTAGTATATTGCATTATTTTGTGTATTATTTTCTATGCAGGTTCAAGGCAATTTCATTATCATAATGGAAAATACTTTTTTTTTCCAACAAAAAAGAAAGTTGTGAATATTTATGTTTGAACATACCAAATTGAAATGATAAATTCTTTATTAACATTTTTAAAGGTCTTAATAAAAAGTTTTAGTAGTTGTTTTCACATTTTTTCCTTAACATTCAGAGAATTGGGAAATAGTGCGTGAATATGTTGCCCATCCATGTCAGAACAGCTGTCTGCCATCATTTAAACCTCAGAATGGTTCTCTTGTTTATGGCTCAGGACGACTTTCTGGGCTGCTTAAATCAATAGACATTTATTTCTTTGGCTAAGTTTTCTGCTCATCAGTTACTTTTGTCATTGCTGAGATTTGGCCCGAGATAAATTAGATGGATACTGCTAAACAACAACCCGACTGTTCAGAAAAACGGATGAGTCTTACATCCTAGAGATAATTTGTGACCTTAGGGTCACCGTAAAACAGCAGAGGGGGTGTCCTTTTATAGCACTGACCATCTGGAGCTGTTAAGGGCTACACTGCAAGACACCCTCTTTTTGAAAAGTTTCCTTAAACTATGTGATTTTCCTTAAACAAACCATTTTCTCTCCTGAACCAAAAAATTTTTTTTTCTGAAATGAGAAAAACATGACAATGAAAATAAGCATGAAAATATATGAGATGAATATGTAACTTTTGGTTGTGTTGCGGTCTCTTTTCTCACTTTATAACAAGCAAGACATTCAAATGTAAAAGAATAAAATAAAATCACTGTGTGACTTTTCTTGGCCGAATTGTCACTAAAGTGCACCAAAATCACACTGCATTCCTCGTCCTAAAGCTCCACTTTTAGTGCCATTGGTGCAGCAAGCTTTGTTAGCATCTATTTCTAGGATGAACATTAAAATGCACATTGGTTCAGGGTAATAACGAGATTTGTCAGTTCTTTGAGTCCTATCCCACTGTTGGTGGCCACAGGTAAACTGTAGTTTTACATTTAAATTTGTGATCCATTTTTAGTTAATTTTTGTATCGGGGATGAAGTTTAAATTCAATGTGGGTTTTGCTCTGTTTGGTTTTGTTTTTGTTTTTGCCTACAGTTGTCTAATTGCTCCAGCACTATTTGTTGAAAAGACTTATTTCATTGAATTGCTTTTGTACAATTATGAGAAATCGATTGGCCATACTTGTAAGCTTTTTCTGAGTTTTTTATCCTGTTCAACTGATCTAAGTGTCTCTCCCGCCATAGAAAACACACCATCAAGTATGATTCCTCCCACTTTTTTTGTTCTTACCCCAATTGTTTAGCTAGTTTATCCTTTGCCTTTTCATATAAATTTAAAAATAATCTTGTTTGTATCTGCTAGAGTCTTGCTGGAGTTTTATAGGAATTACATTAAGCTGTTTATCAACTTGGGGAGAACTGACTTTACTTTGTTGAGTCTTTCATTCATGAAAATCATATGTCTCTCCAGTTTTTAGATCTTCCTGATTTCTTTCATCGTCATTGTATAACTTTCAGCATATAAGTCCTGTATATGTTGTGTTAGGTTTACACCTATGTATTTTATACATATCTATAAACAAACCTTTCTAATCAGTGTATTTCATTCTTTTAGTGGTTGTAAATGACATTGTAGTTTAATTTTGGCATCTGTGTTCACTGCCAACATATAGAAATACAATGGATTTTTGCTTATTAATATTGTATTACTATTCTGTTACCTTACTGAACTTTCCTTTTAGTTATAGGAGATTTTTTGTAGATTCCTTGGGATTTTTTACAAAGACCATCATGTTGTCTACAAATAAGAATGGTTTTATTTCTTCCTTTCCAATCTGTATGCCAGTTATTTCCTTTCCTAAGCTGACTTCATTGTCTAGAATTTCACTATGTTGAATTATGGTGTTGGGAGCAGATATCCTTTCCTTTTTCCTGATCTTAAGAGAAAGCAGTCAGTCTTTCTCCATTATGTTATCAATGGGTTTTTTATAGATGCTTTTTATCAAGTTTAGGAAGTTAGTTCTGCTCTATTTAGTTTTTTGAGGAATTCTCTCATGATGACTACTGAATTTTGTCAGATGCATTTTCTGCATCAGTTGATATAATCTTGTAATTTTTCTTCTTTATCTTGTAATATGATGTTTTGCATTGTTTGATGTTTAAAATATTGAACCAGCCTTGCATTCAGGCAATAAACATCACTTTGTCATGGTATATAATTCTTTTTCTATATTACCAAATTCTATTTGCTAATATTTTGGTAAGGAATTTGGTTTCTATATTCATGAGATACTGACCTGTAGTTTTCTCTTTTATTAATGGGCTATGTTCATCAGATTTTTTATCTTTTCTGTATTCTTTTAAATACATTTAAGTATCATTTATTCTAGCAGTGGTCTACTTTGAATATAAAAAAGTAAATAACCTTGCAATAAAATGTTAAACACAGCCCAAAGTATTGCTTTTATAAATAAGACTTCACTTTTAAGTAAACATTTAAATTCATAAGTATGTAATAGAAATATTTTTTCCCATTAAAAGTTTTCAAAATTCTATCAAGGGTTGTTGAATTATCTTCAGCTAACTAAGACCAACTTAGCACAATATCAATAGATTGATTTCAGAATTTGGTTGAGTACATGCCTTCTTGTCCTTAATCTCGGGATTTTGCCAGCTCTGTATACATCACAAAAAATAAAAGTCAGTATCATTAAACTGAGATCTTTCGCCACTAATAAAGAATAATAGTGTGGATTCATACTTAAGCTTCAGAGTATGTTGAATGTGTATGGTATCGCTATAATGAGAAGATTGTACATGTATATCCATACATAAATGTATGCAAATACAGTATATGTGTGTATAACTTTTTAAAAAGTGACTTTTTGCCTCAAAAAGTTTCATGAATAAAATGCAAGTGGATGCCTAAAACTATTCCTAGTGGGTTTTTAGAGTTAGTTAATAAGTGATAATTTAAAATAAGATGTAAATTATGAGTATGTCTTATTGACATGAACAAAGCTATCTGAAATTATAATTTTTGAGAATCCATTACATTACCTTGATAATCTAAAATGAATATAACATTGTTTATCCTATCTAGCTTCTTAGAACTGCATGAAAGAATATGTATTTTGCAATGTATTTTGATGAATGTTCTATATCCAGTTCTTAGGAAAGGCATAGTTTTTCCTGCTCCAACTTATTTTAATTTTACAGGATTCAAGCCAAAACTCGAGAATTTAGGGAGCGACAGGCTCGGGAACGTGACTATGCTGAAATCCAAGATTTTCATCGGACATTTGGCTGTGATGATGAGCTGTTGTACGGGGGAATTTCTTCCTATGAAGGTTCCATGGCTCTCAGCACCAGACCTCAGAGCCCAAGAGAAGGGCATATGATGGATGCTTTGTATGCCCAAGTGAAGAAGCCGCGGAATTCCAAACCTTTACCTGCAGACAGGTAGGCTCCAGAAGCAATCAGAGTATTGCTTCCAAATTAGCTATTATATAGTTTGTGACAAGGAAGTAGATTGTTCATCAATTCTCAAGCAAGAACTGCCTTTTATTAACAGCCTTTAAAAAGCTGTTGTGTCTAAGAGCATCGAGTTTACACAAATCAAAGTCTAATGGAAGGAACAGTAGAGATTTTGATAGCTTGTCTCATGATCCCAGAGTATTTCATCTTGTTCTTAAAATGGTTTCAGATGGGAGACCTGTAGTTTAAAACTCAGATAAGAAAAAGTTGAAATTGTGGTTCTTCAATTTAAGGCTTTTTTTTTTATTGTGAGGTGAGCCTCTATTTATGATAGTTAAATAGATGAGCAATAACACGATTTAATTATGGTTTATTTGGGCCTTTTTTTTTTTTTGTAACATGATTTTCATGTCATGAAAGAATTAGTGAATGAGATATATAGTATAGCCAGTCTTCAAACTGCTTGTTAACAAACCACAGGTCTGATTATGTACATTGGTATAGCACAAAGAAGTGCAATGCTGACCCTATGTTGATGGTTATATATTTATTTCAAATTTTATCTGAAACAATTTAGAAACATCTTTTTCCATCCCTCCATTTATATATTCAGGCACCATGTAAAATTTAGTTCATGAAGAAAATAGTACTCATTTCTTTTTATTTGAAACACTTGCATGCTATTGTCATAATTAATACACTCACTCCATCCCATCTTATAATAGTGTCTTATAATCATTGCTCAACAGTGGAGCTATGCTTTGAACATTAAAAGTAGGAAGGTTTCCCTTCAAACCAGTGGTTCTTTAGCATGCATCAGATACCTGGAGGGCTTCTTAAAACACAGATGGATTAACCCTTTTCCAGAATCAAAATTCTGGAGAAATCACAGAAATTTAAATTTTGTGTTTTGTAATTATTTTTTTCAGAGATAAGCTGTCCATTGAACAATGATATTGCTAATCCAAAAAGTTGGTAATTATGGTACCTGTGAAGTATTTCTTCATCAACCTATACCTGAATATGAATTTGGCTTGGAAATAATGGCTTCACCCCCATTGCCTTTTTCTGTCAGAATGAAAGCTGTTAAAAAGTGTTTCTCAGACTAGAGTAGTGTAGAGACTCTTCAAAAAACAATCTCTTGATACTGCCGTATAGAATTAAATTGTTTTGATTATAATGTTATTTAAATATGTATAAAAATAAAATAGGGCTGAACTCCTTCTGTTTATAGCCATTATATAACTATAAAACCAAACATCTTTACAAATTAAATACAAACAAAACAGCAAAACCATTACATGCAAATGAACAACATTACTTTAATGTGGCCAATAATGTTTTTTTTTTTTAAATCTAGTCTCGCACAAATCATGAACATGGTGGTGGATGCTCCATGGCAGATTCATTTCAGTTTGCCTCACAAGTAAGGGCTGACTCAGTTCAGCCATCTCTCTTCTCAGTTAGATTCTGTGGTTCTTTTGCATGTCTGTAGCCAGCGATCTTTGACCTGTGCACCCTATCGACGTATCCTAAGGCGTGAAGTCCAACCTGTTTCTCTATCATTAACTCAAGACATCACTGAAAGTAGCACTTCTTGATGCCTCTGTATGTATAAACTTAAATTCAGACAGGGAAATGACATACAAGATGACCTAGAATATGGTTCTATTAAACTTTCTAAAAAGTTAAATAATGGAAACATAAAACTTGAGACTCCTCAGAGAGAGTTTATACCCAGTAAAGAATCTCCCATCAACTAACTAAATTTCACCCAAGTTTGCTGTTGGTGTCAGATGAACTTTACTATTCAAATTTTTGGATTTCATGGGAGTATCGCCAGTCCATTGACAGTGTGAAGTGTAGCCTGAATCTGTTCTGGTGTTTTTATTATTCAGTAAGAAAGCCGTATTCTGAATTTCACTGCTTATTATTTTGATTGATCTGATGGAAATGTGGATCTGGTAGCCCCACATGGAAATAACCAGGGATCATTTATTAAGTGCTGTGAAGTTGTTGTCAGAATGGGACACTTCCTCCATTTCCACGTATTATTTATAAAATATTTTTTCTAGAATAGCTTCATACTCTGTCCGGCAATATGTCCATGCCTGTTTAATTGACTTAACATGTGTACTATTGTCTGACCGTACCCTTTGGCCATAGCGTCATTGTTATTACCATTTATTAATGCTCTTAATAACATTCTGTGTTTCATATTGGGTGGATGCCAGAGAAGCCAGACCTATTCTTCTATTTTCTATGAATAACAAAGCTCAAACTCACAAAAGTTTTGGTGTATTTAACTTTTATCCTGCTTGTAACCAGATTCTATTGTCAATGATTCCTAATCCTATATCTCTTTGGTGGAGTGTATATCCTATTTGATTGCTGTGTCTTCAGAGTGTGATGCAGCTGATCAAATCAGAACTCTAATATCAGTTTGTTTAGTAAGGTCTATTTACAGTAAAGCTGTAAAATAATATATAATTTCCATATTGGGTACGACTTTATCTGGGCATTCATAAATGCCCATTGTTTACCTATGACCGAATCATTATTTTATTCAAAATGTCAGCCTGCAGGTGTGTTATTCATAAACTTTATTCAGTGTTTCTTGACACTCAGCAAAAAGTTTCTTTTTGTAAATTATACAATTTAAATCCAAAAGTTTTGTGTGCTTCGAATTCTTTAAAAATATATATATATTGATGGAATGACAGTCAGTAATGTTTTTTATTTATTTGAGGGCACCAACAATTCATATTTTTATAGTAAGATCCCAGAATCTGTAGTCAAAAACTCCACAGAAAGACAGTTCTAATGGACATTTGCTAACTGTCACCATGCAATCATTTGCCACCAAGAGAGCACTGTCCTCAAATATAATTGAAATAAAATAGTTACTGTGCTGCTATAAATCTAAATAGCAGGAAAATAGTAGGCTAGACTCCCCCAGCTTGCTGAGGACACCTTAATGGAAACATAAATACCATAATCACAAGCTTTTTGCATGCATTTTACGACTAAAGAGAAAATGCCGATTTTAAAAGAAAAGACCTCTGTGAACTTGTTTTCTCCCCCATTAAAAACTGGAATCCAGTTGTGTCAAAAGGAAGTCTGCCAAACATAGAGCAAACTGATTTTCTTAGCTATGGGCCATTATTAAACATGTGCTCTTTTTAAAAGGTTGGGTCATATAACAAAGTTGTATTTGCTATTCAAAAAGTCAAAGACCATTTTATTTACTTACATTTACTTAGTATTTTTTTTAATCTCTGCTTTCCTTGAGATGTGAGGAAGATATTTCAAATGGAGTCCGTCTCATTGTAACGTGTGTTTTCCAAGTTGATGCCCTTGCTGGTGAATGAGCTCTACGCTGACCCCATCTCAGTGTTCCTACTCCCTATCTCTGACCTTGGCCAGCTCCATCTACCTCCTCCATCTGCTTGGACCACCTCTCTCTCCCTGCTTCCTGAGGATCCACTTTTCTTCTTCCTGGCCAGCCCTGTGAACACTATTCTAGATCCCAGTCTTACCCCTGCAAGGAGCCTGCTCCTTGGTCCCCCTTTTTGTCCCTTCTTAGCCTGTGTGTCTCTGCTGCCACTTCCTCATAGCTGGTGAGCTTGCTGATGTCTTGATCATGTTGCTTAAAAAAAAAAAAAATCCTTTTTACCCTCTGGCTTTTCTCTGCCCTATTTTCCCTCTTCACTTCTAATCCAGACTTCAAAGATTAATCTAGGATTGATAGAGACTGCTGTTTCTTCTTTCCTGCATCTTGTTCTCTCCATGTGGTAGGCAGAATAATGGCCCCTGCAAAGATGCCCCACCCTAGTCCCTGGAACCTGTAAATAGGCTCCTTCATGCATCCAAAAGGATGCTGCAGATATGATTGCGTTGTCTTAAAGTGGGGATGTTTCCCTGGATTCTCCACTGGGCCCAGTGGATCATAGGTGAAGGAGGCCAGAGAATCAAGGTCAGAGAGGGACTTGAAGATGCAGACTGCTGCCATAAAGGCAGGAAGGAGCCATGAGCCCAGGAGGGCAGTGGATTCTAGAAGCTGCTAAAAGCCAGGAAGCAGGTACTCCTTGAAAGACTCCAGAGGAACCAGCTCTGTTAACCCCTTGGTGTAAAGTCCAGCAAAACTCATTTCAGACTTCTGACCTCCAGCCCTCAAATGTGATAAACTGGAGTTATCTTAAGGCGGTAGGTTTGTGGGCATTGGGTTACCGCAGCCATGGTGTGTCAGCTTCCCAGTCCTGGACTCCTGGTTCAGCGAACGCTTCTGTTCTTTCCCTCTGGGTCACTCTGGCCTCCCTGCAGCTCTGTTCTTTTAGTTTTTATGTCCAGTACTGCTATCTCTTGCTTCGTTTCTGACTCTTCTTTCACTGTCTCTTTAGAGATTCTCTTTTCTTTGTCTCCTAATTTGGGATTGCCTGAGGAAAAAAACTCTGACCACTGATAATTCCTATGTGTTCCTTTTGGTTATAGCTTTAACTGCTCTGAAGCACTGGTGGTGCGTGTTCTGCACTAACTCAGTCCTCTATAAACCCTCGATTCTTGGAGCTAACTACCACATGTGCTTTCTGTGTCTCCCAGGCACCTACACCCCATCCAAAACCAAGTTCATTGTTTCGCGGGCCAGACCTCCTCTACTATCGTCAGCCTAGTCTCAGAGAATGCTGTCAGCACCCACACATTGACTCTAGACACCGTTTTCTTCTGCAGCCAGCCTCCCTCACCAGGCATCAGTCAGAGACCAAGGCCTACCCATTTTACACTCCGAGTAATTCCAAACTCCTTCTCTCCTGTTCTTACACACGGATGTCGGCAGTCATCTCGTAGCTCTTCTCCCAGCCTCCAGCCTTGTTCTCTTCAAATTCCCACAATACCTGGAGTTCTCTATCTAAAATTAAAATCTGACACTTCATTCTCTTGCTTAAATTTGTTCTTCAGCTGCTCATTGTCTCCAAGATGCAGTCCGAGCCCTCAGCACAATGTCTGTGGGCCCCGGAATCTCTCGTTTTAGCTTCATCCTTAATTATGTCATATTGGCTCACATCATACTTTTCCTAATAGAGGATCAGCCTCAAAGTATAAATCCAACTTCTTCTAATTCATGGATGAATTAAGTGGCTCTTTGGTGTTATATGTTCTGCAGATGTTACATTTTGGTGAGTAAAAACAAGCCATCACCATTCATTAAGCTATTCTAATATAGTTAGAGATGCAGCAATTAAATTAAAGGCTGAGGTGACATAAACAACCCAACAAATGAAATCTTGAAAGTAATGAAGCCATAAATAAGGTCATGGCTAATTTTAAAGACTTCTTGTTTAATTCTTTTTGTTGATTAACATTGCCTGAAACCATAATTTGTTTGGAGAACTAATGTGTAATGGGGGTTGTTTATTTATATATTTATTTTAGCCTTAGAGAAAGTTTGAATATTCTGCAGAAATATGAGGATAAATGGAAACTATTTTAGACCTTGGTACTTATTTGGCAAACAGTCCTCCAGCAGAGTGTGTTCGTTTTGTTTTAATGTCTTTCCTTTTGCAAGGCACTGAACTTTGGGATCTTTGATGATGAGCTGGCCACATTTTTGGAAATTCCCTTTAGCTGCTTGGTATTTCATTTGATTTTAGCCTTCACACAGGAACTCTAAAATCCTGCTTTACATGCAACTCATCATAACAACTCTTCTTTTTATTTTGACCCAACCACCTGGTTCTTCTGTCCTTTAGACAGTCCAAACCTGTGGATTCAAGTACCAATCTTATTGGTATTTAGTGGTTTTAGGTTGGTGATTCCTTCCTTCTTGCTTCTGCACCAAGATGGAATATCAATCAGTTCTTAATATAAATTCATGAGGATTTCTGTGGAGCCCTATTGTGAGATGCATTTTCAACTTCTTGGGAGACTTATCAAGATCTGAATTCAAAATCCATTTTTAAATTAACTTCTCAGATATTCTAGAGCTTTTCCTTGGACACTTCCAGCCCTCACCGTGGATAACTGTTTGATTATTCTCTATTCGATGCTTTTTCCTTTCTACTTCCTTTAGTGCCCCACTGGTTGATTTTGTGTAACCTAAGTAGTTGATTAGTAATGTGTTTGTTTTCTTTTCCAATCCTTAGTCCTTAGATTCTTCCACTAAAATAGATGTGGAGATAGGAGTGTGAAAATTACAAACCTTCTGTATTGTCACAGAACAGAAAATGATTAGATAATTCATATATTCTGTGGCTCTGTAGTAATTACTTAATATACACTTAAAATTGCATAAAAGGGGCTAAATAAATCTTTGTAGAATGAATGAATAAATATTATTATATACATTTCTATGAAACTCAAAAAATATTTTTAAAACAATTTTCTTACTTTATACCTTTCATAATTAGTTCTAGCGAATAAACTACACAGGGTTATATTGCTGAATCCTTAGAAATACAGAGTTTTCAAAATATTTGTCTTTGAAATTAAATACCTTGGGGCCAGATAAGCATCTCCAGGGTGGTTCCCTTGGGTAGGATGGTGGAGTGGGTGGGTGGCTCCTTCAGCTTAGCTTTTTTCTGATGACACTTAGAATTCTTAAAGAAGGTTGGGAGCAGAGATGGGCAGGATGCAGAAGGAACTGGGGCTTACTGGAGAACATGGGGTATCCGTGGAACAAGTCACAGACAGCATGACTCCCAGGAGTTCCGTGGAGCTGCCGGCTGTTGTGGACTCGGACAAGGACAGTGAATTCTGGCAGCCCGTATCTGAGGCATGAGGGTTTTCTCTAAATTTCAGAGTCTCCATGTGTCCTATGAAGGAAAGGAAGACCTAGGAATGACTTTGATTCTATAAAATTCTAATTCTGATGCAGGAGAGTTCCAATTTCAGTTTTGGTTTTACATGCTGTGTTGGTGTAGCTTAAAAAAAAATCACCTGCTTTGTGACAGAAACTAAAGCTGAGGGTAAATACTTAATTCAAATTATTCTCTTATCCTTCTCTTTCTTTCTTTCCTTTCATGTGGCTATTCAAGCTTTGCGAAGCAGTCAAGGGCTTAAACTCTTTGAACAAGCCCTGGATTCTGGTATGGTTCTTCTCCTAGCCTCTGTCCCTCCCCCTCCCCAACACTTATTTGGCAGCTACAATGTACAAGGATGTGGGAGGGGTCTGGATACAGAAATAAATAAGAGATTCCCCTCCCCGTTTCCTCTCAACTTGGTGCCATGTGGCAGACCATGCCCTGTTATACACAGAGTGGTATGAATAGTATCAGTATACTGAATAGTAGGGAGGGGAAGGCAGGTTGGGTGACACCAAACTGGTTGCCATTCCAAGTGGATTCTGGGGCCTTGCTGGAGTTTCAGGCCTGTGGAGGAATTATGCAGTTTTTGGCCTAAAAAACAAATTATGCAGTTTTCTGCCTAAAAAAAAAACAAGTTGTTTTTGCATGCGCATGATATTGGAGAATTCTCTGTTTTTTTAAAAGCATCTTTTGTGTGTGAAACTTTTAGTTTCCTTGACTTTTAATTTTGATGCTACAGTTGATGCCTGTGGCTTTTTACATTCTATACGGATGCTCAAATGTGCCTGGCTGAGGACATTTGATTGATTTTTGTAATTAAGAAGCAACTTTACCTGCAGAAATTTGGTACAGGACTTAAGCTTGAATAGTCACAGGTTCATTTCTAAACCAAGGGACTAGGGGACAAGGGTTACGATCTTTGAGACACAAACGAAGACGGTGAGGGCCTGGGGCTGTGGTCAGACCCTCCCGCAGCCTGTGACGTGACGTGTAGACAAGCTCACCTTTGGAGACACTGTTTGGCTTCCCTCTGGAGGTGTGGTTGGAATTTTTTCAAGAGCATTTTCAATAGCTCTGTGATATATTTAAATGAAAATGACCACTTAATTGCATAATATTGGTATTATAAATGCCTGGTATTCATTATATGATAATTAATTAAAATAAGGTTCAGTGTTAATATGTAGTAGAGTATTATGGATGTTTTATTTATGGTACACAGAAAATGTCCCTGGTGATTCTTTTTTTATTTCCAGTTTAGAAATGATACATCAAATATGAAAAGGAACTAGATGTTTTTCTTTAATGGTGTGTCTTTTTCTGGCACACACGTCCACGTAATTGGCATCAGCTACATACGTGCCTCACAAAATCAAGTCTGACTGCACCCAAGGATAGCTAAATGCCCATCAAGGAGTCAATGAATGCGTTTGAGTTGTTTTAATTAGCTAGGTGTGATTTAAAGGTTGCCGAAATCAAAAAGGCTTATTCATTTTTCATCAATAATCACTTACCTTAATATTTCATTAGAACCTGCTGATTTGCAGACCTCCTTCTGGGCTTTGATTCATTATGACTGCAGACATAATTTAACTTTTCCTCTTTTTCCCATTCTGTATTGTACTCTTTCATCTGTGAGACACTGTTAAGATGTTTCCAACATTCATGGGGCTGCTAATTGATCCAACTTTTTTTTTCTTCTTTAAACTGTACTTAAAGCTGAGGGTTCTAGGCTATGGAAAGCTGTGTGTGTGTGTGTGTGTGTGCGCGCAAAGTCAGTTTTCTTTCATCACTTGAATATCTGGTAATAATGTGCAAATTTTCTGTTTCCTGTGTTCTGAGAGTAAGGGCTGATTTCTCATATGCAGAAGCCAGGAAGTAAATAGTTTGGGTGCAGTCTTCTTCTGTGCCATTAATCTGAAAACATCTTGTATGTGGCACACTCAGCAGATGAGACTATACTCTATGCATATACCTTGTCTTCACAACCGTTCTCTGGTTGCTTTAGATGCAGACCCGCACTTCATCTCTGTATACCTTTGTGTCCTCAGGTACTGGCATCATCCCCGGCTTCTGTGATGCCCCTTTGGGGGTGCTGCATGGACGCAAGGAGGCTCAGAGATGATCCTCCCATTAATATGGTGCATGTGCGGAA
This sequence comes from Cervus canadensis, assembly GCF_019320065.1. Lineage (NCBI taxonomy): Eukaryota > Metazoa > Chordata > Mammalia > Artiodactyla > Cervidae > Cervus > Cervus canadensis. The sequence continues at coordinate 1,438,608 of NC_057395.1, read as the reverse complement.
GACAGCCATTTCTCTTATATTGTCCATTGACTATGTGCTTGATCTTAGCCACAGACAGTCCATGCAAGAGGTAGGGATCTGATTGGAACCTCTTAAAACCCCAAATTTCAATCACCTATTCTTAAATGTGTAGAAAGTCCTCATTTTTTAAGAAATCATTCATCTAAAACATGGAAACAGGTTAGATCCCTAACACAGACTGAGATTCTGACAAGCTGATGCTAGCAATGAAAAAAAAAAGATACGTTAATAAATAGATATTTTTTACTTTTCCAGATTAACTATAAATACTCTATGTCTCTCTCCTATATCCATATTAAACAATTTGTATAAATTACATATTATTAACATTCACTAACTGTAGCAATTTTGAGGCTGAGTAAAAATTACTTCATGCAAAGAAATAAAAACTTGTGTGCTTCAAAATTTGGTAAATATATATAGAATTATAAATATTTTCATTGGACAGGAAGCTTTCTTACCTTTTAAATATTTCCTAGAAAAAGCAGTGCTGAATTTCCTTATGTCAAAGTTTTCTGTTACAGAAATATGTCTGAAAAAAATGAATGAACCACCAAGAGATATATAGATATCTGCTTATGGAGAATTTAAAGAACACTTATGCATTTGGAGATATTCAGTTCAGTTCAGTTCAGTTCAGCCACTCAGTTGTGTCCAACTCTTTGCAACCCCATGAATCGCAGCACACCAGGCCTCCCTGTTCATCACAAACTCCCGGAGTTTATTCAAACACATGTCCATTGAGTCGGTGATGCCATCCAGCCATCTCATCCTCTGTTGTCCCCTTCTCCTCCTGCCCCCAATCTTTCCCAGCATCAGGGTCTTTTCTGATGAGTCAACTCTTTGCATGAGGTGGCGAAAGTATTGGAGTTTCAGCTTCAGCATCAGTCCTTCCAATGAACACCCAAGACTGATCTCCTTCAGGATGGACTGGTTGGAGCTCCTTGGAGTCAAAGTGACTCTCAAGAGTCTTCTCCAACACCACAGTTCAAAAGCATCAATTCTTTGGTGCTCAGCTTTCTTCACAGTCCAACTCTCACATCCATACATGACCACTGGAAAAACCATAGCCTTGACTAGAAGGACTTTTGTTGGCAAAGTAATGTCTCTGCTTTTTAATATGCAATCTAGGTAGGAGATATTAGCCACCACTAAAAATTAAAAGTCATTGTTTTCCCAGAGCTACTCTTTACATCTTGCTTCAGAATGTTTGTTGGAAACCCTTTCCATAAAATAGATCTATTAGAGTTAACATGACTTGCTTTGGGAGAGTATGTAGATTTCAGTTATCCTATTCTTGGCATAAGATGCTCTTCACGATTCTGGGAGCAAGTGTGGAGGTAGAGTGGACAAGGTCTCTTTGCTGGACTTCTCCTTTACCTCTGTGACCTTCTCAACCTGCCTGTCCTGCTTAACAGTCTTTGTTCCTTCTGCCCTTGAATACAGGTCTGAGGAAGCACAGTAGGTTACATTGTCCACTGAGGTGGTTTTAGATTTATATCTTGGCTCTGCCATTTACTTGAATGGCTGGCAAGTTATTTAACCTCTGTGAGCCTCGTTAAACTCATCTGTATTTAAAATTTTTTGTCCCATTGTTGGACCATATGTCAGCTGTGTCCTGATTTTTATATTTAGAAAATACATTCTTTATAACTGTTCGTCATGATCTGTGTTAGTGACTGTTGGGGGTAAAAGAGAAATACAGGTCTAGCCTCTGATAGTAATGCTCTTCTAGTCTTTTGGGAGAACAACAGACGGATTTAAATAACACAACCGGTTTTATGGACCATGCTGTTTATTCTAATAGCTAGACCAGAATGGTTTGATTGACTTTTTAAAAATCTGGTATGTTTTTTACCATATGGCCAAAGCCATATCCAGAGTGCCAAGCTAATAAGCCTTCTTTTCTCCGCCAGTGAACCATGAAAGTTGTTAGCAAAATGTTTTATTGTGAATTGATCCATTTTCCAAGCTCTTGGTGAAATAAACACTATCTAAAAAGATAAAGCGTAGATTACCAAACATTAGTCACTGAAAATTTGTTGCACCAAAGGACCATAGACCACCTGTTTATGAGATGACCTGGAGTGGAAGGTACATAATATGGTTAGGGATGCCTGAAAAATGTTATAAAACTACCCTAAATCAGCTGGTTGTGGGTACACAGTACAGGTTATGTTCTTTTGAATGATGTTGTTACATAAGAAGAATATAAAAACGTGTTTAGTAATACTTTGCAATAACATATTTTTTTGAGACAGGATTTAAAATAGAATAACTTTGTGCTTCCCTCATTTATGACAACTTTTTATAAAAAGGGCTCAATGTGCAAATTCTTCTGAATAATAACCACTAATTCCTGTGTATAGCAATGTAATGATGTAACGGGATTAGTTTGTCCTCTAATCGATCAATGGTTCATGGCATTTCTAGCTTCCTCGTACCATCAGACTATTGGTATCTTTCATTTTCTCTCCTCCTCATGTTTGTGTCTTCCTTTACATCCTTCAGCATATACATCACATTTAAATTAGCTTCTAAAAAGTCCTTTTGCCTCTTCCATCCTCACAGCCCTTTCAGGATCTGTCTCCATGGACTGATTTTTTTCCTGGTTCTGGGTCACATTTTCCTCCTTTTTCTTTTTTTGAATTTGTTTATTTTTGGCCGTGCTAGGTCTTTGTTGCTATGCAGGTTTTTCTCTAATTGCAGCGAGCAGCGGCTACTCTCTAGTTGCCGTGTACGGACTTCCCACTGTGGTGGCTTCTCTTGTGGAGCACGGGCTCTCGGGCACCAGGCCTTCAGTAGTTGCAGCACGTGGGCTCAAAGTTGCAGCTCCCGGGCTCTAGAGCACAAGCTACGTAATTGTGGCACATGGGCTTGGTTGCTCTGCCGCATGTGGGACCTTCCCAGATCAGGGATCAAGCCCATGTCTCCTGCTTTGGCAGGGGGATTCTTTACCACTGAACCACTAGGTAAGCCCCACTCCTTTTTCTTATATCTAATAATTTTTTCATCAGTTGTCAGATATTTTGAAATTTAGGATGTAGAGGATTGTATTTTGTTCTGTCCAGTCAGAATTACCTCCCTAAAGTTTAGTTTGGATGGCATCAGTTCTGCCCAAAAAACCTGACTGCAGAATCAAGTCTAGACTTCTTAGTGTGGCAGTCACCTCCCAGAGAACCCTCAAGGTCTTAACCTTCTGTATCATCCTCTTCAAAACTCTAGTCACTCCAGGCTGTTTACCATCCTAGAATACATCAAGTATTTTTCTACCTCAGTTCCCACTGCATGTACTTTTATTTGTTTATTTTTGGTCAGTCTGGAATTGATGCATGCAGCTCTCTTTATCTCTGTTGTTAACATCTCAGTTCTCCAAATGCCATCTTTCTGCAGTATAGTGTAACTAGCTGGAATGAGTCTGTCCTTTTCCTTGGATTCAAAACAGTTTGTATGTCTATAAATGATTTCCTTAAGTGCTTGGACAGCATAGGTGGAAACTATCTGTCTCCCCTCTACTTTTTGCATGATTTTTTTTTTTCTCTACATTTTTTTGTACATTGTCTTTAGCGATGGAGGGAAATCATTGTTAAGTCATTCCCAAGTACTGTGGTTAGGACCTGACTGCTGCTATCAAGTTATCTCAGACATAGGGTTGTGATCACTCTGTTATACATGTATATACAGGTTACTTCTCCTGTTAGGAAATGAGGACTTATCTATAAGGAGGTAAAGATAAGGATCATGCTTTATTTAGCTTCATACCTTCCCTCATAACTCAGTTGGTAAAGAATCTGCCTGCAATGTAGGAGACGTGGGTTCGAGTCCTGGGTTGGGAAGATCCCCTGGAGAAGGAAATGGCAACCCACTCCAGTATTCTTGCCTGGAGAATCCCATGGACAGAGGAGCCTGGCAGGCTATAGTCCATGGGGTCGGACATGACTTAATGATTAAACCCAAACCTTCCAAATGCTTTTGTTTATGTTAGGAGAATTTTAAAGTGGGTGTGTAGGATGAATGAATGAAAAAAAATTTGACTTCAAGTAGTTTAGTGATTCGATTTATTTGAGAAGAGTCATTTACCTAACATGCAACTTCAACATGTAAGGATAATTCAATTCATAAATGTTAAGTACCTGTAACTTTTCAGTACCCTATCAATGACATGGAACAGAATAGATTGCTTTACAAATCTATTATTATACTATTTTTTTTTTTGGCTAGGACTTTTCCCCCCAAAATAATTATAATTCGGTGTTAATAAAGTTGCACATATGTTTTTTCTTTGTACATTTCTTAAGCCAGCCATAATGGTAATTCTTCTACCGATAATGCTGGATTCAAGACTGAGCAACAAAGAGCTGAGGTTATTTTCGGACCCTTTGGTATCTCTATCCTGTCTGTTTTCTTCCTGTGCAGCTAGTTACTCAAACACTACTGGGCACTGTTTAACTAGGCACAACATTTTGCTGATTTCCTCTAAGTGTTTCCTGAGTAAGAATCATATAATCCCTTAATCAGCTTCTTTTGAGATGTCTGTTTACACTAAACACAGTGCTATTCCAATTAGTTTCAAATTCTAAGCAAAAGTCCTGGTAATTAAACATTGTCTGAAGGAACATCCCGAGACTGTACTGCAGCATTGAAATTGAGGTACAGTAGAAACATTAAGCTTGTTAGCACGTTCATCAGTTTCATTGATCAACTACATTGAAGGACTATATACTGATGTAAAGGGATTTTTTTTCTCTCAAACTTCAACATTATGTGACTTTGGGAAACAATACTTCTCTCCTCTTTTGTAAGATGAAATAACTATATACAAATAATAGTTTTAAATAAATAATAATCACTCTCTTGTAGGGTTGTGTGGGATAAATGAGATAATACAAGTAAATTATTTGGTATAGTAACTGCTGGCAGTATTATAAATACATATATTTAATGGTGGTAGAGGTCAAATTTCATGTCAGACTCTGTTATGAGATGCAAACTATTACATATAGGATGGATAAATAACAAGGTCCTAAAAAAAAAAAAAAAATAACAAGGTCCTACTGTATAACACAGGGAACTATATTCAGTATCCTGTGCTAAACCATAATGGAAAAGAATATGAAAAAGGGTATGTATTTGTGTAGCTGAATCACTTTACCATACAGCAGAGATTAACACACTATTGTAAATCAACTATACTTTCATAAAATTTTTAAAAACTATATTATGATTAAAAAGTCTTCTAAGTAGATCTTGAAAATTCAGTGAGGAGCACAGTCCCTTGAATAAGCATTCTGTTTTAACATATAAAATTTGGGGCAACTTCTTGGACTTATTTTTAAATGGAATTTAATCTGTATTAACTGCTAGCCTAACTATGGAATGAAGTGAGATAAGCCTTGAATGTGACATAGTGGGCAGTTCACTTAGAGTATGTCACATAATGTCAGTTGTGTCCTACTCTTTGTGACCCCATGGACTGTAGCCTGCCAGGCTCCTCTGTGGAGTTCTCCCGGCAAGAATGCTGGAAGTGGGTAGCCATTCTCGTCCCCAGGGGATCTTCCTGACCCAGGGATCAAACCCAGGTCTCCTGAATTGCAGGCAGATTCTTTACTGTCTGAGCTACCGGGAAAGCCAATCAATGTCACATGTACGTGATAACAATTCTGTATTTCTCTAGTGTGTCCTGCATATGGTGTTAAAACGTCGGCATCAGCTGAGATGAGAGTTTTTCAAACCTGGATGGTCGTAGATGAACCACTGTAATATTAATTGGCAATGGAATTTATTTCATAATGTGTGTGATCTGTTGCAGTGATAAAATAGATTATTTTTAGATTCCCATGTAAAATTGTTTTCTCACTAGATAATTATAATTGGCTCTGTGTGTAACACAAATTTTAAATATTTTATGTTATTAGTAACACCAGCGTAACATGAGAATTAACAAGATAGAAATGCAAATACATTTTCCTGTTTCTTAAACTGTGGCTGCAAACAGAGAATTGGTTCTGTAAATTATTTTTAATGTGCACACTTTTTAACAAGGTTCTTAAAGTGGTAATCATTTTTCAGTTTCCAGCGTCGAGGGGTAGTGATGGTTTGACAGCCATACTGTTGCTTTTGTGGGTGATGAAATATTGGTTTTCATTAAATTTTATGTTTAAAGCCCTTATTTAGAGTCATATAGATTTCTACCATTTTAGAGCGTGAAGAAACTTGATTTAAAAGCTTTCTGTTTTACAAAAGTGGGGACAGAGGGGTGGGGGTGTGGAAGAAGGTGACTGTTTCTTATCCCCATCTTTCCAGTTAAGAAAGTCTTGGTACCATGGCAGGAATACCTGATGGGGATCAGGAAACCTGCAGGCTGAGGTGGGGTGGGGGGCACTGTCTTTAAGTAGCGGTGCTGCCGTGGGTGAAATCCTGATCACACGCGGCCTTTTTACAGATTTATAAAACAGGGATAATCATTCCTGGTTTGCCACTTACAGAAGAAATAAATATTCATCAAATAAAGTATATTTGTGAAAGCACACTTACAAACACAAATATCTACCTGTGTTGTAGCACACTGTTATAATTTTGCCTGCCTCTTGACCTCTTCCGTGACCTATAGAATTATGTTGAGTGGGTGAATTAATTCAAAGACAGATATGAAAGCAACTTTGAGAAGTTGAGTACATCTCGCCATGCCAGCGGTTCATTGGAATACTCCTAGATTTAGATATAAATACATTTTTATAAGTAATAACCAAGTAAGAGTCTAATTGGACTTCACATGAGATTTTTTTTTAAAGAGAACTCAAAATGCACCATCTTGAGAATCATAACCAGATTTCCTTCAAAGTTAAATGCAGCAGACACAGCTGTGTGTCTGTGAGTAAACAGTGCGCGTGTGATGTGCATGTTTATCATCCCTTTTATTGAGAACCTGATAAAATGCTCTGGCCTGTGACATCCAAGTCCATTTCCACTAAATCTCACCTTGTCATCCTTGCTGCTCCCACTGGCCAGGGAGGTCGTGGTTCCTTTGACTCTGTCCGGGGTCGTTTACAGTCTGTTGCAGGTTCCCACTCAGCATCTGGGTGTCCCTTCACTGCATGTGGGCCGAGGCGCATGAACCATTTTGTATCACGTGCTCCCCCTGCCCCCTGGTCCCTCCATCCTTTACTCACCTCAGGGTGCTTCCTCCTCTTCAGTTTGGTTCTTTTATTCCTTTCTCCCTGCCCAGGCGCCCTCCCCACAGGCCCTCTCTGGCCGGTCCCTCTCCTGTAATTCCTTGCGTACATGTATTCCTCTCTCCCAGATGCCCCCCTTACCCATGTGTCTTATCACTCCTCATTCTGCCGGAGCAGAGACCCCACCTGTTGCAACCACCTGTGTGTCTGTAAGTCCTCACACACTGGCTGGCAAGAAGCAGGTGCTGGTTATTTGTTTAATGGCTGTATGCGTGTGCATGTGTTTCATGTATGTATGCATGTACATGGTAAGTTTTATGCATGTTTATAATGTGTTTTTATGGGTTTCTCTGTGCATGCTTGCATGTGTGTTTATTGATGTGTGTATTGTGAATGTGTTTGCATGTATGTCTGTTTGTATGTATGTTTATATGTCTGTCTGTCTGTCTGTGGGGTGTGGGCTCCCCGCCTCTTGCCTGGTAAGCACTCTCACCTACTTTCAGAAAATCCTGCTGGATGGGAGTGGGGGTTGACTGACTACTGGCTGTGCCTCTGAGAAGATCATCCCCACCAGGAAGAGAGCAACCTTCTCTTTTTAAAAAAAATTATTTTATCTTATTTTCTGGCCATGCAGCATGTGGGATCTTAGTTCCCTGACCAGGTATTAAACCTGTGCCTGTTGCACTGGGAGCGTGGAGTCTTAAACACTGGACCAGCAGGGAAGTCCCTTAAGCCCTCTCTCTCTTTATGATGCTTCCTGTTTCTGATTTTCAAAGCATCTCCTTTTCACCAAATCTAAAAATCCTACGTTATCTCCAGGCAGCTACAGGTAAAAGGCTATTTATCAAAGATTTTGCTTTTAACCGTTCTTGCATGCCTTCTAAAAATCCCACTTCAATAATATGTCATGGAGAGCTTCTAGAAGCTGTTAACATGGAATAACACACAGTAAGGATTTAATTCCTTTCACTAAACTTAAAAGTTATCTTACTATTAAAGTAGAACTTTTTTGTATAAAACTTAGAAAATACAGAAAAATTAAAGACCTCACCCCAAGCCAATAATAACCTTTTAAGTATATTCTTAAACACATAGACTGATATCTGCATATGTATACTTATGCAAAACTAAAAATAGAGTTATATACATACCTCTTTAGGAATCTGCCTTTTCCCTACTATGTCAAAAACATCTTTCCATGCCAGGAAATAGTCTCTTAGAAAACATTTTGTAAAATTGCAGCAATATTTCATTTCATGGATTTATCTTGCTCAAATTGATGAACTGCCCAAACTTCAATCTTCTCATGTGTAAAAAGGGACAATAATATTGCCTTAAACAGTCTCAGGGAATTAAATGAGATAACACACAGGAAGTACTGAGAATAATGCCTGTCACAGAAAGTACTCAATTGATTATTCAGTTCAGTTCAGTCGCTCAGTCGTGTCCAACTCTTTGTGACCCCATGGACTGCAGCATGCCAGGCTTCCCTGTCCATCACCAATTCCCAGAGTCTGCTCAAACTTTATAGTCCTAGAGTCTGCTCAAACTTTATAAACTCAAAGTTTATAGTTATCCATTTCCTACTGTCTTTCAACAGCTTAACATGTTTTATGGTCTGTCGTCTACAATTTCTTGCAAATTTAAGTATGTACTTGCATTTCATTCATCAAATGTTTTTGAACTCTAAAAATATACGTGTTCTTCATTTTCAAATAGTATTATCAAAAGATGGTAGGACATTTCTACTGAAGGCAAATCCTGAATTTAAGACACTTTGGGATTTGCCCTACAGATTTCCTTCTGAAAGTAGAAGTTCCTCCCCCTTCCCTCAGGCTGTTTCATCCTCGGCCTCTGGGCCTCTGTGGCGTCTTTCACTGGACCTTGTGCTACAGGTCAATGATCCCCTAGGCTGTTCCAGAACGACATGCTGGAGCCTCTGCGTTGGGTCTGGACAACTCCGCTCCTGGTCTTTATTTCTTCTCTCCAGGGCTAATTGGACTGCTAGCCTCAGAGTGGTATTAGGTCAAAGAAATTATCTATCAGAGTTGAGGAACTCACCAGTAATCTTTCAGAGTGCACGTGACTTTAAATAAAAAGTTGTTTGATTTAATTTAGATGTTCTTTTCTCTCATTAGGTGAAGCATGGAAGTAAAAAATTTATTAATGTTGGGCTATTTTTACTATTTTGGATTTAAAAAAATACTCATTTCTAATTCTAAGGAAGATGTAGTCCCCTTTTAAAATATGTCAAAAATAAATTTCTATTCTGAAGCTTTGTGTATTAAAAAATCTGTATTCATGGTCATATAATGCAGTCTTTAGAATTGGAAAGAAAGTCCTGTTTAGGCTTTATTTAGGTTGACACAGTATATCTGTTATTTTTGTTCCTCCATTTCATGAATTGATCTTTTGTATAGGGGGTGGAGAGTGAACATGTCTTGCCTGGACTCCTGTATCCCAAATAGAGAAAATTTAAAGCGTTTGCCCCAGCATCGTCTTTTAAAAGACCTTTTTTTTTTCTGATTTTGAAAATATTACTTTGGCCAAAAAGTTAGTTTGGGTTTTTCATGGAAACTGAAACAAACTTTTTGGCCAACCCATTATTTTTTTTTATGTTTTCTCTAGAAATTACACATCTTCTTCCCCCACCCCCCTCAAACCCCGTATTTCCCTTTCTTAGTCTAAACCAAATGTTGGCTGCCAGCGCCTTTGTTCTGGGCCCACATGTGGGGGAGGTATTTGAGACCGAGAGAGTTTGTCACCCTCCTGACACCTGCATTGTGGAAGTGGGACCCGCCATTGAGAAATGCTACCACAAAGCCTCCACCATTCCTTTACCGGCGCATTTGAGAGATCCTGACCACATTTCAAAACCGGGAGAGCCTTGTTGAGCCTGAATCTGTTAGACTCTGAAATGCACCCTGGGTTTTGAGGAAGAAGTGAGCCCATTTATAGCTTTAATTACTCATTTGGGATACTACAGGCTGTTGCCAAAGCCAGTTATCATCAGCTTTGATTAGAAATCAGGAAAGGCAGCTGCTGAAATGCAGAGTGAAAAGAATTGTATTGGATTAGAAAGGCGTTCTTTTGAATCTGAAAGAGAAGGCATGCATCTTTGGGAAACATCTGAATATGCATTTATTTTAATAATTGAATAGCTAGAGGTATGGTACAGTATATTGTAGCTTGGAGTGGTTTTCATTATTAAATTAAGTGCCTTTGTTCAGTTCATCTAGATTTCCTATTGGCTGCTCTAGTCTTTTTTCTTTTAGCTCCAATTTAATGCAGTGTTACATCCCAATTTGTGGGTTGAAATGTGTCAATATTCATAAAGTAAATTCATGAACCATCTTCCCAATCATTTGGGCTTGATGAAACACCATTAACCAGTGTGAAGCCAAGCCAGGAGGGGCATGTAAAAAAAGGCATTCAAATACTAAGCTTAAAAAGACAGTGTTCTTTATTCTCAACTCTGTGTGTGTGAAATACTACTTTGAGTCCTGTTATTTTCACAATGTAATTTCAGATCAGAACGTATATCAGAATAATGTCATAAACAAATGCTCATAAGTAAATCAAAACTTTAAATTCACATGTGTGTGTCCATAGCTTGTAAAATCAAAAGAAGTGTCAGGAAGATAGACTTTCCACCTTTTGAGGGCTGTTTGAGGCTTTATCCTCCTATCTTTAGTTGAACTTTGTTCAATGCCAGCATTTCTCCTGTTTCTACAAAAGATGATTACAGTTGCTTAAGGAAATAGATAAACAATATATATAGAAGTGTGCCTATCCCTTAAATAAATGTGTAATCGCTAAGAATAGTTGTATTTATATTCATATTTGCAGAAGAGTAAACATTTATGCAAATACACTAAGAGAAATTATCAAACACTTCTTTTCCCTGTGCTCTGGCTTCAAAGCAAAGCTGAGAATTTTCACCCAGTTATTTAACTCTAGGCAGTGTAATGCTTAAACAAAACAAAGATAACATTCTGTACCTACACAATGGATCAAAACAGCTTCCTTCATCCTCACTTTGGACCATCTGTTTAAAAGAAACTAAAAACCCTCAGGAAGCAAGCCTCTAATCTGTGGTTAAGAGTTTAAAGACACAGGCTCTTTCTGACAACCCGGCGCTCTGTACAGAGCGCTGTCTCATATTAGCTGTAAAAGGCTGCCTGGTTTGACCTCAGCATCTGTCACTTACAGCTTCTCTGCTCTTAGTAGGAATTCTGCACTTCTCTTTGTGGGGCATCTCAGTCTACGTTATTTTAGCATCCACTGTTATAAAGATTGGCAATAATATTTTTCCAGGAGTTCAGTTATTCTTAAAGTTTCCAAACGTGTAATTTTCAGCCATCCCTCCCCCCCTTGCCAATAACATATTTGCATAATGGAAGTCACTCAGGCTGACTGGAGAACAGGCTTGATTGGTGCCAAGAGCTTTGTGAAAACTGTGATCCCACATTATTCTTTCTTGAATCCCACTAAAACTTTTGAAAGTTTTACCTTGGCTCAGAAATTTGGGCATCTGTTCACATTTTCTGAACTTCAGCATCTCAATGGGTTTAAGACCCTTCCTTCCCATGAGCTAGGCTTGCATGACAGTCAAGTTGCAAGATGATTTGTATGTACTATAAACGGGAAAACAACAACGGAAAGGCTTCTGTTTACTAGGGTGGAAGAACATTTTTCATAAATTAAAGCTTTTAATGGCTATTACATACTCCTTATAGGAAAATGCTATTATTTTTATTCTTTCATTTGACACAATTAAATAAATTACCTCTTGTTTATTAGAATTGTGGGGAAACTTGAGCAAGTGTGGTATTAGAACTGTAGTGGCCCTCCCCTGGCAGTGCAGTGGTTGAGACGTCGCCTTCCGATGCAGGGGGTGTGGGTTCCATCCCTGGTTGGGGAGCTGAGATCCCCCATGGCTCTTGGCCAACAAACCAAAACATAAAGCAGAAGCAATGCTGTAACAACAAGTTCAATAAAGACTTTAAAAATGGTCCACATTAAAAAAAAATCTTAAAAAAAAAAATTAATAACAACTATACCTATCAAGCAAGCCTGTAAACAGAGGATGGGGAATAAAGGTACATTTCAGCATCTGAGAGCTGGCAGATACTGTCTGTTACTTCATATGGTTTTCTTTGTTTGACATTGTGTCACTGGACAACAGGCTGTGCAGACTGTGGACTCTCTGCCTGTCCTCCAGCATCCTAAACCGTAGATGACTCCTCTGATAGCTGATCACAAGACCTCAACACGGGCCTTGTCCTTTAGTAGGATTGAATCAGGTGTAATCGCCAAGGTCTTTTGTGACTCCAGTTCTGTGTGTGTACGCACGCGCGCTCAGTCGTATGCAACTCTTTGCAGTCCTATGGACTGTAGCCCGCCAGACTCCTTTGTCCATGGAATTTTCCAGGCAAGAAGCTGGAGTGGGTTGCCATTTCCTACTTTAAGAACTCTGTTTCTAGCATTTAGGATTTCACCAACTCTGGAACAGATGACACTATCCTACTAGAACCTGGTGGTTGTATAGGATTTTCTTGATAACTTCTGTCTCCAATGTAAAGACATTTTAAAATGTATGAATGTTTTTATACAGTTGGATTCTTTTAGAGGGGAAAGGTTTCAGCTGGAAAATGCATTGACATGGATATTGTCAGACATTTTCTTAGTACAAATAAAAATCATTTAATACTGTGTCAGATATAAAAGACATGCAAATGCCAAAGCAATGATGCTGACCTTCACTCGTATAAACTTGCACTGCATTTAGATCAGTGAGACCACCAGTGAATATCCTTAGTGAGAACTTGGTGAGATCTGGTTTCATGCCAGTCACATGCACACATGCACAGGTTTGCTTGTTTATGTCAGTCATTAGACAGCAGTAGCTAAACGGCAGTGGTAGGTAATGTGGCATCTTATAAACACATAAATGAATCAGAAAAAAGTAAATTATTCACGAAGAGTGACCATCTGTAAATGATGTCATGTCCATTGCAAAAATACCTATGAATAAGAAAAAACAGAAAAAAGGCCACTAATTGAATGACAGTAGACAAAAAAGCCCAACTGGGTGACTGGAAGAGGGCCTAGAACCTTCCCAGCCCTTGACGTCATCTCCAGCCTCGGGACTGACTTTGTAAATCTCTTCTCTGCCTCTTCCCTGTTTCAGTATTATATTTTCAGGATAACTTTTTGTGACATTCCAACCTTTGGAATTAAAAGGATGTTTATACTTCTATAACAAAATAATCTTACTTTGAAAAAAAATGAATGCAGAAAGCACAGCAAAACTTAATAAATTCACATTAAGTAGGAGAAAGACCTAACCAAGTTAGTGGCCTGAATTATAGAATCTTAAAAAAATTTAATAGTAATTTAATTACTTTCAGATTCATGGAGTTCCTTGGAGAAATTGCTTTGGTAAGTAGCTAAGAAAAATTTACAAATAGCACATCAGTGGGTAAATAAAGTAATATTTCTAAAGAATCCACCATGGACTAGGATTTTTAAATGGTTTTGCTCCCTGAAGTATATGCATGTTATGAATTTGCCTTGCAAAAAAATGATTCTCTATGAGACAGAAGAGAGATAGTCCTGATTTTTAAATTATTTGTGGTATTTAGAAGGCCTTCATTTACTTATTCGTTCTTGCATTCACTCACTGAGCAAGCACACATGGAGGTCATTGTGCTGGGGACCCAGTGGCGAGTTCAACGTAGCCCCCGCTTTTCTACATCCTGTGGGTTGGAGTTAAGAAAGTAAGTTTCAATGAATAAATATGTAGTTACCAATTACGCTAAGGATGTAATCAGAGTGCAGAAATACTTTAGGAAGAAAGAGATTTCTTTGAGATGATGCCATTTGGGCCGAATCCCGAAGGGTAGAGAGAGGTCAGATGTGGAGAACAGAACAATCTGGGCAGAGGCAGCTTCATGAGCTGGTGAGAGGCAGGGAAATGGCCAGTGTGTTCCAAAAACTAGAAGGACGCCAAGGTGGTCTGGGATGAAGTTGGAAAGGTGTGTGGAAGTTGAATCTATCCAGGCAAGGCTTGCGAGATGAGCTTTATTCAGTGTCATGAGGGAGTTATTATAGAGTTTTAAATTATTTTAACTTACTTATGTATCTATTGGTCATGCCACACAATTTGTGGGATCTTAGTTCCCAGACCAGGGATTGAACTGAGGCCCTCAACAGTGAGAGTGCCAAGTCCTAAACACTGGAACTCCAAGGAATTGCCTAGTATTTTTACCTTGTGAGCACAATCTGGTTTATAATTTTTAAATACACCAATGGCTGCTCTGTGCAAAGTAGATTATAAGGTGAGTATATCCATCAGGAAAACAGAAACCATACTAGACTTTTCAAACAATAAGGGGGCCTGATGACACAGAGGGTACAGAGGAAAAAGACAACACAGAAGTTTCTGGAGATAACAGAAACAGCCCTGAGGGCAGGAACAGCCCTCACAGCACAGAGTATAAGGTAGCTTTGGAGCAGAGGAAGATAAATACCCAGCAGCAGCTGCAGGAGAGCTGCCTGGTCCTGAAGGCGAAGCAGTGGGGTTTGGACTAGTCTGTGGGATGGGAAGGGAGTTAGTTGATTTGAGTGAGATTTTGGAGTTGGAACCAGTAGAACCTGCTGTGATGGTGTGGATTCACTGAGAAGGAAGTTAAGAGCCACTCCCAAGCTTCAGACTGATGGATGGAGGTTGGGAAGCCAAGAGGGGCAGGTGTGCCGAGGGATGTGAGGATTGATTTTGAACATGTCAAGTTATTCAGTCACTCAGTCGTGTCCGACTCCTTGTGACCCCATAGACCGCAGCATGCCAGGCTTCCCTGTCCTTCAGCATCTCCCAGAGCTTGCTCAAACTCATGTCCATTGAGTTGGTGATGCCATCCAACCATCTCATCCTCTGCCATCGCTTTCTCTTCCTGCCTTCAGTCTTTCCCAGCATCAGGGTCTTTTCCAATGAGTCGGCTCTTTGCATCAACTGGCCAAAGTATTGGAGCTTCAGCCTCAGTCCTTTCAATGAATATTCAGGGTTGATTTCCTTGTCAAGTTGGGATGTCAAGTAAACTGTTGGGTTCATGAGTGAGGTCGTCAGAGGTGAGACAAATATGGGAATCATTGATTTTCAGATAATATTTAAAAGCTAGAAATGCACTATGTCATCTAGAGCAGCAGTCTCCCACCATTTTGGCACCAGGGACCAGGTTTTTGGAAGACAGTTTTTTCATGGGGTGGGATGTGGAGGATGGTTTCAGGATGATTCAAGCACATTGCATTTATTGTGCACTTTATTTCTATTATTATTATTATGAGGTCAGCTTCTCCTCAGACAGTCAGGCATTAAATCCCAGAAGCTGTGAATCCCTGATCTAGGGAAAGGATGGAGAGAGGGAAGGGTGAGTTCTGAGCCCTGGGATTCACCTGTTGTGAGAGGTTAGCACAGGAGTTGGAGAGAGTGAAGAATGAGGATGGCAAGAACAGTGGGAGGGAAATCAAGACAGGGTGTTTCTATAGAAACCAAAATCAGAGGGAGGCAGCGGTCCCTTGTTTGTAATGGTGCTGAGTGTGTGGAATGAGATGCAGACAGAAGGATGGCCATGGGTGTAGCCACATGAAGACAGTTGACGACACGCTTGATAGGGTGAGCGATGGACAACATCATAGAAGGCTAGGACACTCACTCCATTCTGACACAAAGTGTCCTGAGGGTACGGAGAAGCCACACTTTCTCCAGCTCAGGGGCCCATGCAGAGCTAGGCACGTATACACAAAGGTTATTCCTGGTTGGCACTGATGTTTGGGAGTCCTGATGGTCTCCTTGCATTTATTCTCTACCTGCCGTGAGATGAAGATCCCACCTAGGCTTCTAAGCTGCTTTCTCCCCTGTATGATTTGACTGAGTCCCCAGTGTGTACATTTCACAGACCCATTAACTTGGTGCTTTTTATGACCAACTTCATTCAGTCATACTTCTCAATAAATGAGGAGAACTCCATTCACACGTGAAAAATCCTTGTTTGGGAAAATCAGAAAAGATGTTGTTGGGACTTAAGGGCTAATTAAAACTTGCCTATCCCAAGTGCCAAAGTGAAGCTGCATTTTAGCAGATTTTCTGAACTTGTAGGTCTGCTCTGGGATGCCAGAGAGCAGTGTCACCATAACCTTTTCAAGCTTTGCTGCCTGCCAGTCACAGCCAGGTGAAGCCAGCTTTACCGAATGATCAGGGGGATAAAACTGCCATTGATGGGGTCTTTGGAAACTGACATTTTGTCAGCTTTCTCAGGTTCCAGATATCCCATCTAGACCAAAAGCATAATTTAGATGTTCCTCTGGGTTTCCCAGGTGGCTCAGTGGTAAAGAATCTGCCTGCTAGTGCAGGAGATGGAAGAGATGTGGGTTTGATCCCTGGGTTGGGAAGATCCCCTGGAGGAGGAAGTGACAACCCACTCCTGTATTCTTGCCTGGGAAATCCCATGGATAAAGGAGCCTCACAGGCTAGTCCATGGGTCACAAAGAGTCGGACACGACTGAGTATACGCAGTAATTCACTTGTGTACATATAAGATGTTTTCTGTAGTAACACCTGCCTGTTCTCTTGGACCTGGATTGGGAAAGGGATTGTTTGCTAAATGATCAATTAATATGGATGTCTTTAAAATGCCTGACATAACCTTGAGAGTTTAGACTCTTATCTTACAGAAGAAGTTATCTTTCCATTTGCTTTGCTGCCATAACTAGGGGAATAAGAGCAGAAATCCTGCTTCTTGGTCAAAGTGCTGCTTTTATAGGAGGACAAAACATGCATTGTTTTACTTCACTTATCAGCAGGCCACACTGCTGTTCACTCAGGTGGTGTTTAGTAAGTGTGTTCTCTTGGGCCAAATGTCAAATATATCCCTAATGAGTTCAGTGACATCACCGAGCTTGCTTGTGTTCCCTGCCAATAGCTGGCATTGTTGGAGCAGATCACGTTAGCTGGCGTTCAAGCACAGATGCCAAGGTCAGGGCATTAACAGGCGAAAAAAGATGAAGATTTAAAGCAAAAGTCTGTCCATGTCGGAGAACGGCAGGTGGCTGTTTGTGGAGAGTGCTGGAGACTGTCCGGAGGCCACCCTGGCCTCAGACAAGTTTACCATGTGTCTCCGCCTTGTGAAAACCGTGTTTAAGCAGTGATGAATGTGAAAGATGATCACCGTTAAGTCACAGCTGCCACTTTGAATGTTGACTTTCAGACCATGCCACAGACAGCCCTGACATTCTAAAACTGATCAAAATTTTATGACCTTCAGAGGTAACTCATATATTTCCAGCTAGTGTGATTTCTGAAAATAATGAAGTTCAGTAACCAAACAGTTCATGAATAAGTTCTGTATTTGTCTTTTAAGATTTTAGCACTAAACCTTGTGGCAGATAAAGCAGGGAAAAATCTCATGTTACATACACTTTTTCCTGTGAAGGGTAGAGATGATAATTTCATGTGTACGTAAGGATGTGGGGATGTCTAAATCTAACTTGACAAACTGGCAGGTTTTCGTGGCTAGGAAGAGCCTCTCCTTTGCATGCAGGTGGAGGAATCTAAGAAAGGAAACCAGTGTTAGAGAAGACTTATGTCTTTTAAAGTTATTACTTGTACATTTTCTCCTCTGCTTTCTCAACCTGTTATCATTTTAGGGAGACTAGGAAAAGGAGTTTTTGTTTTGCAGGTGGCTGGCTTGAGCAGTTAAAGTTCAAAAAAGGGCAAGACAGCCTGGTCCTGAGTGGATTAACAGAAACATAACTTCCAGTATACAGCAAAGTGAATCATTTAAAGATATTCATGCATACATTCTTTTTCAGATTCTTTCCTCATAGAGGTTATTACATAATCTCTGTCTTCCCTAAGCAAACATAGATATTGGCTATATCCAAGTGCCTTTTTACTATTGCTTTTTGACAAATATAAACAAAATGCTTAGCTTTACCAGTGTGAATCTAGAAAGAAGTCTGTCTTCATAGAGCAGGCTTGGGTACAGCTCGGGTGAGAATGGAATGGGGCTGGCGTGCTTCTGGTACCAGCTGGTGCTGTGGCCTGGACTGGGCTAAGCTGGGGGTATTTGTCTCCATCCAGGGAATCGGCAGGTTGAGGTTCTTCTGGTTCCTGTGACCAGGGTGGTTTATGTTCTGTTGTGTGTGTTTCTTTATTGGTTGCATTCTTTGATTAGTAGTTGTTCCATGTACTAAACAGAGCCCAAGTGTCAAAATGTTTTCTATGCTCAGGGTCTTCTGAAGCTGGGAGAAGAAAGGTAATCCATTTTTGACATGAATGTATTTAACTTTTCTCTCTCACCCCATAGCTGACCAAATGCATAATTATGAACTAAAGCTATGGTGTTTTCAAATCACCCAAATGTAAATAGGAATTAATATGAGAGCCGCATGATAAGTATTAGAGGATAAAGAGTTTGCACTTAAGACTTTTCTTATGTGACCCAAAGTATTCAGATGGGCAAATTGAATGAATCATTTAGAATGAAAGCAATGTTTTCTTTAGTGCATCTGCCTTCATCCATTCATTCCTTTGGCCGTTTGCTCTTGGATTGCCCAATAACAGAAATAATAAAGATGGATTAGGCGTGTTTAAAGCATCAGAAACAGGATAGAACAGGGTTTGTGATCTTGAGATTTCAATCCGGTTACACACACATACACTCCTCCAACTACAGAGGAATGACAAAATGACATATGAATAAGAAGAAAATAATACCATTAAAGAGACTTATGTAAGCTTAACAGTCGTGGGATGCGTTTAGAAAGAAAAGTGCTAAGCCACCTTTGGAGGAGCAGACATGAACTGCACCAGGGGAGAAGAGGAGACACTCCACATAGGAAGAGTCCTGGACTGATGCTGAGAAGCTGGGCTTGGGAGCTGCAGCCCAGGGGCTGTGATGAGGAGCTGACTGTGTGGCTGAGGCTTAGACCAAAAGGAACAGGGTACCAGTTGCTGGAGGTTTTGAGGCTGAGGAAGGTGATAAAGAGACACTGCTGGTAACTCTGGGACTTGGGTAATTGGGATATAAAAGGAAGAAAGCACAGTCGCAGGCAAAGTAAGGTGATTGCAGAAATGAAAGCAGAGAGAGACTTCAGAATAGTCCCAGAGTTACCCTCCAGTCACAAAAGCACATGTTTTCCACAAAGGAGAAGGTGAGAGAGTCTCCATATGATGGGGGCTATTTATCAACATTATGTTGGGGACATGATGTTCATTCTTTTATTCTTCTATTCATTTGTTTAAAATTTTTTATCACACTCCAGGCTAATCAATGGTCATGCTGCCCCCAAATATTTGCTTCCCTATTTTTCACCCTAACCAATAATTTTAATAACTTTATTGAGGTATAATTTACAAACCATAAAATTCACCTGTTTTAAGTGTACAATTCAATTATTTAAAATAAATGTATAGAATTGTGTAACCATTGTCATAATCTAGTTTTAGAACATTTTCCATCATCCCCAAAAGTCCTCCGTGCCTGTTGGAAAGTAATCTCTCTGCTCATCCCCAACCCTAGGCAACCACTTACCTGCTTTCTGTCTTTATAGATTTGCCTTTTCTGAAAAGTTCACATTTCATCTAAGTGGAATAATACATTATATTTTTTTACATTTGGTGTCTTTAGCTTTGCTTATTTTTTTCACGTTCATCTATTTCCCCTAAAATCAGGAACAAGACAAGGGTGCCCACTCTCACCACTACTATTTAACATAGTTTTGGAAGTTTTAGCCACAGCAATCAGAGCAGAAAAAGAAATAAAAGGAATCCAGATAGGAAAAGAAGAAGTGAAACTCTCACTGTTTGCAGATGACATGATCCTCTACATAGAAAACCCTAAAGACTCTACCAGAAAATTACTAGAGCTAATCAATGAATATAGTAAAGTTGCAGGATATAAAATTAACACACAGAAATCCCTTGCACTCCTATACACTAACAATGAGAAAGCAGAAAGAGAAATTAAGATCTGTATGATCTATGTGATTCTTTACCATCTGAGCCACCAGGGAAGCCCCATCTATATGGTAGCATATATTAATAGTTCCTTCCTTTTTATTGCCTCATAATATTCCAGTGTGTGCATATTCTACATTTTATTTGTTCGTTCACCAGTAGATGGATTTTTTTTCAGTGTGAGGGTATTATGAATAATGCTGCAATGAACTTTTGCATTCAAACTTTTCTGTGGACACACATTTTATTTCTCTTTAATCCTACTCCAGGAGAGGGATTAAGGAGTGGGGTTGCTGGGTTATATCATTGGTTTATGTTTAATGTTTTAAAAAACCTGCCACACTGTTTTCTCAAAGTGGCTGTATTATTTTACATTCCTACCAGCAATGTATGAGAGTTTCAATTATTTAAATCCTTGTCAACCCTTGTTATTGTCTGGTTTTTTGATTATGGCCATCCTCATGGGTGTGAAATAGTATTATGATTTTAATTTGCATTTTCCTAATGACTAATGACATGGAACATCTT
This sequence comes from Cervus canadensis, assembly GCF_019320065.1. Lineage (NCBI taxonomy): Eukaryota > Metazoa > Chordata > Mammalia > Artiodactyla > Cervidae > Cervus > Cervus canadensis. The sequence goes on along the minus strand of NC_057395.1, from coordinate 1,417,869 downwards.
TTCATCTGTTTATTAACCATTTGTATGTCTTTTTTCTGGTAAACTATTCATATCTTTTGCCTATGTTTTAATAAGGCTTGTTATCTCATTATTGGGTTGTAAGATTCCTTTATATGTTTTGGATATAAGTACTTGAACAGATAAATTATTTACCAATATTTCTCACAGTTTGTAGCTTGTCAGTTTTCTTAATGATGTTGTTTGATTAATCCAATTTGTCACTGTTTTCCTTTTCTTGATCATACTTTTGGGGTCATAGCTAAGAACTGTTTCACTAACCCAAGACCTGGAAGAGTTTCTCTTACATTTTCTTCCAGAATTTTACAAATTAACTCCTACATTCAAGTCTGTGGTCTGGATGATTTTTGTGTGTAATGTGACATTAAGAACTAAAGTAATTTTATTTACATGTGGATATCCTAACCAACAATCAACTCAAGATAGACAAAAGTCTGCCTGGCAAACCCATTCATTCATTTGTTTATTCATCCTTGAGAACACAGTTGGATAGTTAAGTTCTTTTTGATGTAGTCAATGTCCTCTCTTCTCCACTTAAATAGAAGCTTGCTTCTTCTCTGTGTCTTTGTACATTTGCCTACTGCTGAATGTGAACTCCATGTGATCATAATATGTTTATGTTGTCTCTCCCACTCTTCATCTCCAGAGCCTCAGTGCTGAAAACCTAGTAGGACCTGAAGTATTTGGGGTTGAATTTGATTAAATATCAACCTCCCTGAGACTTGCACATCTCTTTCCCTCTTTTTCTCTTTTAAAATTTGAAACATGCTAGCATTTGAACCTCCAGCAACAATGAAAATAATCCAGGGAACCAGCTTGTTCAGGAGAAGGAATAAATCATTCTAGCTGACAGGACCCAGGTTTCTACAGAGCTGCTTTGTAGCTTTGTGAGACAGACGTATAAAAAGGGACGGTGATTTGATGGGACTTGAATAGGGTGATGGATAACTGCTACAGACCTAATGAAAGAGTATATCTGAGAAAGCCTGGAAGCCCTAGGACGGCAGCAGTCGTGTGACCAGCTCCAGCTCTATTATTATTTACTCGTGGTCCTGCTGTGCTGAGTTCCACTGAGGGCCCTCCTCATCCCTGGTGATCCTGAGATGCACATTTTTCCATCTCCCTGGCCTGTACGCTTCCCACTGTGGCCCCTGACACATCGTTTTTCTACTCCACAAGGTGAGACAACAACCAATGCCTTAGGGATTTATTTTAAATTTGCTGCAATAAAGGTTTGTGTATATTTCATTGTGATCAGGTGAGACAGAATCTAGCTCATTTTCTCCACAGATACTTACTGAGGATTTAGCATGTATTAAGCTCTATGCCCTATGGCAGATACACACACATATGCACGCACACACATGCACTTGAGACCTGGCCCTTCCCCCATGGGGGGTTTTCAATACGTTTAGAACGTTGATGAAAAAAGAAGAAGTAAGGCTGCAATTCCCCTATGTGCCCCTGCAAAATCTGGTGAGATTTTCCCAAATCCGACTGAGAAATAATCTTTCCATATTGTCAGTGTAAGCAGGATTCCTTGAGCAGTGTATTCTGGATATTGATCTTCTTAACTATGTCTTAGGAAAAGGTTTTAGGTCAATCTCTTAAGGTTTGTTATTTTGAGACGGGAAGGTAAGGGCAGCTATGATCCTAGAATTCTCCCTCCAGAGGCTGACCTGCTCTGGTAGTTGAACATATCAAACAGTAGGTATCAAATACATTTTCACAGTTTAAGAAGGAGCTTAAAAGATCCACCTTTATGTCCTCACCTTTGCATTAGTTTAAAACATGCCATGTGGAATAATGATCAGGCTGGGATTTGGAGCCACGGAGATCTGGGTTGGAATCTTGAGGCTGTGTGTCCTTGAGTATGTGACCCGAGGTCTCTGTTTCTTGTTTGGTAGCAATGGTGTTCAGACCTTGAGAGGCTGTAAAGACTGACTGAGGAATACGCAAAGGCGTGTGGACCTAAGCCTGGCACATAATAAGCTCTTATTAAATGACTGTCATTATTAATATTTTTGACAATTTCTATGCTGCCTCAAATTTGATTGTTATACCCATATGATCTCAGCATAGCATTCTGTGCCTCACATAGTGTCCCTTGCTTTGATTCTCTTTTTTAATGCTCTAGATTTCTTATGAAAGAAATCATGTATTACAGATATGGTCCAATGCACCTGCCATTCTGTTCACCTCCCCTCATAAACACGTGAGCGATGTTCTGAAATTGATATTTGTCCTCTAGCCCATTCTTTAAAACTCATCCTCCATATATTAATATTGACTCCATAGTGTCTAACGGGTAATCCACATTCACGTCCCCCCAGTCGGTATAGTTGTTTGATCCAGAATCAGTTCAGTTTCGTGTAGTACATTTGCTGGCACACTTTCTCAGGTTCTCCCCGTCTGGTACGCGCTCCCCCACGCGTCCCCTTTTCGTGTCTGTTCTGACCGTGCCGTTTATGCAGCCCAGCTGGTGGTCTTGTGTAACGCCCCGAGTTCCCCTGAGCCTGTGCTTTCCTCGTGGCCCAGGAGCCCGGGGCGCTGATGGGAAGCGCGGCTGCAAACTCAGCTGCCTCTCGCTGCTCTCCGTGACGTCACAGGTACCACCCCATCTCTCAGAGCCTGCTTCGCATCTCAAATGTGGGATTTGGATCTATTGTGCTGGGATTTGGTGTCCAGAAGGAGCCGGACAGCTGCAGTGTTAGAGCAAGAGACTGAGGCAACAATTCCAAAGGGCTGTGAGGGCAGAAAAGCGCCCTTTGTTAAGGGTGGAAGTTAGAGAAGGCATTGCTGGTGCCTTCTGTTCCCAGAGCCAAACTTCTGGTCCAGCCCTGGTTCCCTAGGAGGCCCTTTCTTACCCCAGGGATGCTGGCAGACCCAGCATAGCCTGCAGGTAAGAAGTGCATCTTCTCCCTTCACCACCACCAGGTGGATCCCTCCTTCTCTCCGTGAGTTATTATCTGGTTGTGCCAGAAAGCTGCTGCTTTTCTGCTGCTTCTGTTATTGCATTTATTGCCAGAGCAGTAGGGTCTATGAAGGGTTCCTGAATCTTTAAGGTGTCTCTCCACTTGCATTCCGGAGCTGGCAGTCCCTCATGGGAGGGGCTCTGCAGTCTGTTTCCTGTGGGCAGGCAGCTCCCCATCCTTGGGGCAAGCCTCAGTTTTTTCCAGGTCACGCTGAGGACAAAGACTTGTGCTTAGACACCTGGCTAGAGGTCAGGGCCAGCTGTGTGCATGGTAAGGCCTAGTGCAAAATGGGTCCCCTTATCTGAAATGCAAGGGGGAAAAAAATGCTGTAAAAGGCATGAAAATTCAAAGTTCCTTTCTTCTATTTTCTGTTTTCTGACTTGTCATGATGTTTTTGATTTGTTATTGGATGTTGTTCCAAATAAAGAAACGTTGACATTTTAGCTTCTTAGCATGACTTTTACCATTCATCTTTATCTTGCACAATGCCATTCTTTTTATTGTGGTCAAAACCACATAACATAAAATTTACCATCTTAACCATTTTAAAGTGTTCAGCTCAGCAGTGCTAAGTACATCCACATTGTAGTGATCAATGCCAGTTTTAAATGCAAATAGAAGAGCATTTAACTCATGCACAGAATCACTGAAATTATATAATTTGTTTTTCATAAAGCATGCATGCACATGGATTGCATTGTCAATAGAGCAATGAAATACTGCCCGAAACTAATCAGCTGTTTGTATGTTCCATTTTTTCCCAAGATTTTTATAAAATATGGACCGTTTTTAAAGTCTTTATGGAATTTGTTACAATACTGCTTCTGTTTTACATTTTGGTTTTTGACTGCGAGGCATGTGGGATCTTAGCTCCCCGACCAGGGAGGGAACCCACACCCCCTCAATAGGAAGGCGACGTCTTAACCACTGGATGAATGTGTGTTGTACCCACACTCCCTGCCTTTGACTTACTGAGGGAGTAAGGAAGAATTAAAAGGAAAAGGAACTATGGTTGCCCTATCTTTTCCTTCCCTTGCCTCTGCCCCTTTTATATTGTGTTTCATCAGTTCAGGAATTAACAGAAGAAAGGATACAGGGCTTCCCAGGTGGTGCTAGTGGTCAAGAATCTGTCTGACAATGCAGGAGACATAAGGGGCACGGGTTTGATCCTTGGGTCGGGAAGATCCCCTGGAGGAGGGCAAGGCGACCCGCTCCTGGACAGAATCCCATGAACAGAGAAGCCTGGTGGGCTACAGTCCTTCAGGTCGCAAAGCAGCCGAACACAACTGAAGCAACTAGCATACACACAAGAAAGGATAAGTAGGGCTCCCTGAACATTCCTATTTCACAGAACACTGTTACCTCCTTTCTGCGTTTGAAATAAGTTCTAGTTTGAATGGCAAGTGTGGTTTCTCCAGATCATCAGCTCCTTTGCTCTGGAAGCATCCAGAACAGGACATGGAAATGGGGTGAGGAGGACCCTCACTGGACCTGATATTGCTAGGATCTCCTGACTTCACACACACACACACACACACACTCTCCATTGTCCCATGAGACTTCACTTCCCCAACACAAGTTCAAAGACAAATGATCAAGGGACTTCTCTGGAGGTCCAGTGGTTAAGACTTTGCCTTCCAATGCAGGGGGTGAGGGTTCAATCCCTAGCTGGGGAGCTAAGATCCCACATGCCTTGGGGCCAAAAAACCAAAAGATAAGCCAGAAGCAAAATTGTAACAAATTCAATAAAGACTTAAAAACACAACAACAACAAAGATAAATGACCAAGACAGTTGAAGCAGAGCCCTTTCACAACACAGGCCCTGAGTGTCCACCAGGTCACACACCCATGGAGCTGACCCTGTCCCTGGTAGGTATCTTACACATCATTGCAGGAGGGGAACCACACTACTCTTGGAAGTTCCTTAATTAAATCAGACCATGCAGAGTCTTGAAATCAGTCTCTTGAAGTCTGACCCTGCCACCACTTTATCGCCTTCCTCACTTCAATAGCTCTTTCCCTGGAATTCCAGATGTCAAGTGGCAGCTCTAAGAGATGGGCCTGGATGTGCTTTATTAATCAGAATACATTTAATTAATTCAAACTATCTGTGAATCAGAGAACCACAGTTTTCTAAGATGTGTACAGCATGGGTTTTCCAATGACTATTTTATTAAATGTATGCTGGGAAGTGCATACTCGCAACTATGACCTAAGAAGAAAATATCATCAGCCCATTTTACAGACAAGGAAATTGAGGCCCCAGGCAGGTAACATGGCTTTGACATTCCTCATTTAAGTACAGATCCACATATTCTGATTTCAGAGCTTTGTCAATAACCCCTTAATGTGAGGGCTGAAAGAAAGCTTCCTTCTTAGCCCTGGCTAAGTCACCAGTCCCCTTTAAGCAGTGTTTGAGCATAAAAACCTACAGGTAAAATGCACTGTAGGTGTGAGGCACTAGGTGGGATCCAAGTGGAGAAAAGCACTCATTAGTTTGAAGGTTGCAAATGGATTTCAAAAGTGGGACTGTCCCTTTCACTTCCTTCTGAAGATGAAAGTGTACAATTTTTACAACATATTTTTTTCAATGGCTATATGAAAAGCTTCATTAAAAAAAAAAAATGCAGCGTGCCACTGCCCATCATCTCTGTAGTTCCCCTGTGGTTGAACATTTTAATCAGCTGTTTTTGTGCTTTAAAGATTTTTCATTTGATTTACAACTTGTAGGAGTGGAGTTGCAGTGAGTAATCAGGAAGAATGCCACACAGAGGACAAAAGGAAGGTGAAACACAGCGTTAATAATTTAGTTTCAATAACCTTAAAAGGTTTACTGTTCACTTTTAACCTTGTATCCCAAAAAGCAAGCTGCTGCAGTGAATCAGAGAAATGTTTCTTTTAATTTGCAAGTCATTGATTTAAGTCTGCTTATAGGGACTGATGTATTTCTTAAACAAAAAGGTAGAGAAGTGACCACAGCTGCTTGTTTCAATTCTGACTGTTTGAGGATGCTTTACCTTTGATAGGAAAGATCTTAGGGTTTAAAGTCTGTTGCGATTTGCTTTAAAAATGTATGGATCATTAGAGTGTCAAATTATTCATTCAATAGCATTTTAGTTAGTACCGGGCAAATCAAAAGAGACTCACAGTGGTAGAGAGGCCGGAAGGGAGCAGAAGTGATGGTTGCTGAGGGCAGATTGAAGTTTACAGGTGATATTTAGAATCTACTGTCAAAACTTGGGGCGGGCTGGGGCCAGGATTGACAAGGAAGTTTAAAACACTTGCCAACTAGAATTTTAACATCTCAGGAGGACTGCTAAATTAGCAGAGAGATTTTTCACCCAGATCTCATTACCAGGCCTATTAAAACAATCCCCGTTGCACACTGTACTACGCATTACCTAGAAAATCATCAGGTGCATAAAGGTGTACCTTGTTTCATAATTAGGGGGAGATGCATAGTCCAGCTACCATGAAAGAGCTAATGGCATATTTCTTTGGGGCTTTTCCTCATCTTTAATTAAAGATACTTACCATAATAAATGGGACCAGTTCTTCCTAGGATTCTTCTTTTATCCCTGGTTTGTCCGTACTTTGTTTCTCAGTTTCTTAAGAAGCATCGTGTTTGTATGATTGACCTTGAAGAAAAAGAGAGGTTGAGATTATTTAGAAATCCAGAAGAAAGGTTACTAGACTTCCGTTTTGATTTTAGTGTGTTAAATGGACAGACCCAACTGAGAGGGGGAATTAACAATTCTCAATTATTAATTGATTAAAATCCGGGTCCTACCATGACTTTTGATTTTTAATGTGGACGTCTGAAGCAATCTTTTCCTTCTCGGCCTGTGAATGCTGTATCTGCAGCTCCGCCCCTGCCCTTTGGCCCTCAGTTCGCATTGCTGAAGCTCTCCACATTCCCCATCATTACTTTTTCCTGGGCTCTTAGTCCTGGGCACCAGCCTTGACATGGTCTCTTCCAGCTGGACTCTCAGCTCTTTCACCTGGATCTTTCTTGGATGCTTCAGCTCTTATGTGAGCTTCCCTTCCAGCCGGCACTTGGCACGGCTGCCTCACTGTCTTGCCGTAGAAAGTATTGGGCTGGTTTAAGTGACACAGAGGAGCCCTTACTCAATTTTTAAACATAGACCTTATCTTAAAATATTCTCACACTCTGCCATTCTCAGATACCACTGATCACAGAATGAATCAGTATTTTGCCCTTCTCCTTTCTCTTTCTTCTTCTGCGTCCGTAATCCTCCTTGCCCCCATCTTCCCATCCTCATGGCCCCTCTTCCCCATTCTCCAGGCATCTTGCTCCTCATCCTCCATGCCCTCTCCACCCATAAGATGGTATCTCATCACCTGTTTTACTTCTGTTGAAGGTCATTTTAAGGGTAATTGTGATAATGAATTGTCATCTCCAGAGGCTTACAAAAAAGTATGGAGATTTGTACAAATGGAACCTTTTTAACACATGTGAGAAGTGGTCCGTGCCCTTCCTGTTTGGACAGTTGAAGGACAGCTTGCACCGGCACCGCGAGTGCTCTCAGGTCCTTACACTCGCCACCGTCTCCCAAGTGACGATGGGGAGAGTGTGGAAAGCGCTCAGTGACAGGAGGGCAGGCAGGTGGCCATCCCATCCCGAGAGGGTGAGGTCTCAGGCAGCGCTAGAATCCGTGATTTCAGGCTCTCATCCTCCTTGCCAGGAATGTTCCCTTCCCCCAACGCGACTCTTTATCTCCCATACTCTTCTGAGGAAGAGTGATGCTTTGATGGGTAATCACTGAAGGTTTCATAACTAAAGAAGTCATTTGTCCAAAATAGAGTTAGAGAAGAAACAAATCTGTATTTAAAATGAAGAGTTTTCTCGAAAGAATGCCATTGGCTGGGGTGTGGGGATGGAGTTTAAACATGACGAGAGCTCAGAACATATGAACCAGAGCAATTTCCTCTAAAGTGTGACTGACTGTGCTATTAATTCTGATGTCCGTGGTCAAGGAAATCACCATTATAGTTTTCACAGGAGAGGGAAGTCAGACATGCCTTGTTTACATTATTGCCATTTATAAAACATTTAAAACAGCCATTCTACTGAATAAACATTCAAGAGCCTGAAGGATAAGCATATCACTTAAACTTCTTAAGACTAAACTTTCTAAACCACTTCCTGCCAGAGGGACCCAACAGCAAAATTGCAAACTCTGTGCCCTGAGATGAGATAGGCTGAATTAGATTAAGCCGCTTACTGTTGACAAGTCTATTGATCTGGGTTCAGCGCAGTTTCCTGTCCCTGCCAGCAGTCAGATTGCTGTATACAATAACACAGTGGCCTGGTTTATGTGAAATTGGGGACTCCAAGCATCAATTACTCCAGGAAGGCAGTGGCACTGGGAGATAAGGGTAAGCTGCTTGCAGTGTTTAAGACTGCTAAAATCCAAGCCACATATTTGCTGTGTAAAATGTTGCTTATAAATTTGACAGTGTTCCATTTATAACATTTCCAAAGAGATGATCCAGTGTTATTCTCTGCAGGTAGTGGTACAAAGAGCATTATGAATGGTTATTGTTAAAGCAGTGTAACCCACTTACTCAGTTTCAGGCATGTTTCTTATATATTTGCATAAAGAGGTTGAATTGGGTGGCAGGGCCAGGGCATGGTGGCCCCATCTTGGACCACGGCTGTGCCCACCTGAGAGAATGCAGGCAGTGCCAAAAATAAGTGTCAGCAATTTGATGTGCATTTCCCGCTCCCCCCCCCCAACTTTTTAGGGGGCCAGTTGAGTAGATTGAATCAACTACCTTGTATTTCTACTACCTACTCATGTGTTTTCAGAGAGCACTTATTTTCCGCAACACTATATCTTTAAGGCCAAAAGCATGAAGAATACAGAAAAGCACAGTGAAAAACACAAACGTCACCTCCAGTGATAATTGTTTTGTGGCTGTGGATAGAGAATTTCGGGCATTATTTTTGGACACATCTCTCTCCCACTTCCCCTGCCTCCTGCTCACTTGTACACACACATGCAGACATTTCGTTTCTTCACTAAACACTCATTTAATTGTGCATATAATTTGTTTCATTTTCTTTCTTTTTTTTTTTCTGGAATAAAGGAAATGTGGCTTTTCTTGCTTCAAACATTATGGGAAGGAGAGCTGTCAAACGTATGTTTATATACTTCTGTAGAAAGTGACAGAAAGGCATTTTTATAATCCATGAGGTTGGGACTCTTCAAAAATTCTCTATGGGTCAGCTCTTTGAGTCTGTTCACACAAGTTGTTAAGTTTCATACTTAAAATGCAACTCCTTGTTCCTGTAAGAGATGCTCACAGAGCAAATTCCATGCTTTCTGGTAAGACATATGTGCTATCATTTGGATAAAAGGATAAATTTTTTGTAAGTGACATTTCAGTTTGCTTATTGTGACATTTTCTGTATTTTTCAATATACATTTATCTCAGAAATAGCTCCCTTACTTTGTTACAGGTAGAAACGGTTTCATATAAAACTTAGGAAATCCCTTAAATATGGTACTGATGAAAACCAGACCTGGAAATCTAACAAGTCTGGACACATTTTACTAACTTAATTGCATTTTCTGTTTTGATCTCCTGAGTCCGGCACTGTCCGCAAGAAGGCTTTGCAACATTCACGCTATTCTTTTCCATTTTATGCCCTCTAAGAATGATGCAAATGAATGTACTTCAAGTGTGTTTAGCATTTATTGGCATAGTTTTAGGTTTTATCTTTTAATGAGTTTTTAATTGGTTTTATTGCAGGATTTATGCAAGGTGCCTGGAATGCCGATAGGCAAGGGGGACCCAATAAGTCAATGGGCCATTAATGCTAATATGATGTCCCTCAGCAAAGCTTATGTGTTACCTTCCTGACAGGGCTGGTCACTAAGGGAACCCAAGCCTGATGACTTTAGATTTTTCAAAAAGGAGCATAGACTCTTTGACTTGCTGAAAGTTCATCTTGTAGTTTTCCCTTCCTGCAAAGTCCTGACTTTGTCAAGTTTTTAATTATCTTCAGAATGTCATTTTCTGATATTAGATTTCTCCTGAGGAAGAGTTATTCAAGGCCCCTTCATATATTCTATTTGCAGGCATTCATTACATGAGACACAATGAAGAGAACCACAGTTTCTTTTTGGTTTTTTTAACTTAATTTATTTATTTTAATTGTAGGCTAATTACTTTACAATATTGTAGTGGTTTTTGCCATGAGAACCACAGTTTCTTCCTGTTTGTGTAATGGTGGTGGCAATGAGAAGGAGGGCTGGTGGGAGACCCATGGGCTGGTCTCGTGTGTGTACAGACCAGGCACCCCCACCCCACCCCACTGTGCTTGAAACCTTAGGGTCGTTTGTGGTCAGTTTAACTTGTCACTGACAGTGGGGAAGGGAGAATTGCCGAATTCTTTCATGCAAATTGCACGTGTGGCCATATTAATAATGCCAGTGGCTTCTCTATGGCTTCTGAAATCACAAACACCCACCCTGCTCCCAATTTGCAGACCCTGAAGAAAGCTATAAATGAAAGCACTCTACTTAATCAAAAGACTCCACGTACAGAAACCATGATGAGAAGTTACTGCATAAGAAATCTCAAAAAGTTAAAAAAATGTGTCACAGAAAAAGTCAGCAGTTAGTCATCATCGAATGGAAGGTTCTAGGGTGTGGAGCAGCAGTGACTGCTTCCCCTCCCGTCCTCTGAGCTGCTGGGTTGTACTTTGCCCTCCTCCAGTTGTTTACATCCAATCTCCACCTCTGGCTGTGAGTCTCAGCCTCTCCTGACGTCCCCCCACAACCAGATGAGCAGCAGGTCTGCGCTTAGCATCCTCAGTAAACACTTACTTGGTCATTGACTTGAATCAAGTTAGGCCAATAGGTTTTCTCCGTCTGGATGGAGCACAAGAAGTGGGGATGAAATTATGGTTGGCTTCATCTGATAAAAGACCTGGGGGAGTTTTCTAAAGGCCTGAGATCGTGTGAAGAACAAGGAGAAGCAGGAAAATTTTAGGTTGATTTAAGATGATTTTAGGAGCAGGATAGAAGAGGAACGGAGATGAAAGGGCTTTCAAGAAAAATGTCCCAGTGGGTCTGATGAGCCTGAGGGCTGGAACAAGTGTTGATGGGGGTATATCTCTTTCCTGGACTCTAGCAAGTGCTACCTATCTGATTTATTCATGAGTTTCTGGTCTCTCCAAATCAATCCTGAATATAGGTTTGCTGATTCATGAATAGCCTTTCTCACTGCTCCTCCCTCTCTCCTCCTCCCCCACCCCATGCCCTGCATTAGCTAAAGGGTCATATCCAGGCATCTCAGCATCTTACAATGAACTGAGGCCCATCCATCGTCCTCTTCTCCCATGGTCGTACCCTGCCTCCCCTGTGAATCTTCCACCCACCTTCCCATTGTTCCCTTCTCCACGAGGGCTGAAGACATATAAGATATGTCTTGGTCTTGTTTCCCTTATATATGTATACGTGTATATATATAATTTTTTTTCTTCCAGATTTACTGAGATATAAATGACATACAGCACTGTATGAGTTTAAGATGTACAGCATAATGATATGACTTACATACATCATGAGATGATTATTACAATAAGTTCAGTGAACATCCCTCATCTCATATGGATATAAAATAAAAGAAATAGGAAAAAAAATTTCCTTGCAATGAGAACTCTGAGGATTTCCTCCCTAATACATAACATGCAGCAGCGTTTAATTGTATTTATCATGTTGCATCCCTGAGGCTCCCCAGTGGCTCATTGGTAAAGAACCTGCCTGCCAATACAGGAGACGAGGGTTTGATCCCTGGGTTGGGAAGATCCCCTGGAGAAGGAAATGGCAACACACTCCAATATTCATGGCTGGAAATTCCCATGGAAAGAGGAGCCTGTAAGGCTATAGTCCACAGGGTCACAAAAGAGTCCAATATGACTGAGCAACTAAGCCCGCATACACATTGCATCCCTAATGCTTATTTACAACTAGGAGTTTTTACCTTTTGACTAGCTCATCCAATTTCCCCGCCCTCAACCCCTGCCTCTGGTAACCATAAATATTATCTCTTTTTCTATGAGTTTGTTTATTTTGGAAGTATAATTGACCTGCAACACTGATAGTTCCTCTTTCACAACATACTGATTCAAAATTTCTATACATTTCAAAATGATCACCACAGTAAGTTTAGTTACCATCTGTCACCATACAAAGATACTACATAATTATTGACTATATTCCCCACAGCATACATTCTATACCTGTGACTCCTTTCTTTTGCAACTGGGAGTTTTTACCTCTTAATCTCCCTCACCTATTTCTTGTCTCCCTCATATTCAACATTTTATGGTTTCACCTTGGGAGTTATTTCCCTGCCTAATTGAGGTCCTTTTCTGAATAACTTTCTAGCTCTCACTGCCTAGAAGAATATTCCGACTTTTAATGATGGAAACAAAAAGCTTGGAAAACAGAAGGCAGAGGACAAAATAATGAAGCTAATTTGGGCTAGAGGAGATTGCTGTTAAGTGTCAGGCTAGAACAATGTGGAAGATGCAGGGTCTCATAGGAAAGCAGCCACAAGGTCCAGAGGAATGGGCCTAGATAGCAGGACTTCACATTCTGACATGAGTTCATTAAAGAAGTTTTCAAAGTATATGTTGGCCAAGTTGTGGGAATCTAGGGAAATAAAAACGTGGGGGGAGAATAATAATTATGAGCATTGGATTCCCCAACCTGGCTCATCTAATAGTGTCCTAAACTCAGCTGGCACGAGGGTGATTTGAGCACACTGCAATAGGGAGACATGAAAATGGGAACAGTGGGCAGAAATCTACACTGAAGCCCTCCCCACTCCCCCTGCCCCTTGGCCAAAAAAAAGTGGTCTAGGGCAACTGTCCCCAACCTTTTTGGCACCAGGAACTGGTTTCATGGAAGACAATTTTTCCATAGACTAAGTGTGGGCGGTGGTCTGGGGGAAGATTCAAGTGCATTACAATTATTGTGCATTTTATTTCACTTTATTATTACATCAGCTCCACCTCAGATCATCAGGCATGAGATCCCGGATGTTGGGGGTCCCTGGTCCAGGGCACTGACAGATTCTAAAGAAAGAACATCTTACATGGAACACCAAAAAGTCACCTTTTGTAGTGATGGAAAGGAGGAAACACAGTCTCCCAGATTCCTGACAGCAGGGGTAGGGAAGGGGCTTTAGGGTAAGTGGTGGGGGGGGATGCTCTTTGACCAGGGGGACTTGTGGGAAAGAAACCCACATCTCTACTCAGTTTTCCAACTGGAACTTTGTTTCCTGCTCTTCATCCTTCTTTCTCCCTCCACCTCCTCTTGCTTTGTCTTTTTCTTCATGCCCCTGCCCCCACCAGATTCTAAGCATTTCTAAGTGTGTAGTCATTTCCCAATATCAGGGCTCTGATCTTAAAGAGGAAGCATATACTTGAGGAGGTGACTTTTCAGAGAGGAAAGGGTCTGCCCAGACTTTGGGGTCAGATGGGCCAAAACTGGGCATAAATCCTTACTCAGTGACTTCCTGTCTTGAGGACTCGACATGTTTCTGAATCTCTGGGTTGGGGGGTGATTACACTGACGTTACAGAAGGGTACGCATTGAGGGTCAAGGGCAGAGAAGGAATGTTTACTAGTGCTTATAATGTGCTAGGCGGAGGCGAAAGGGCTATACATATGTTCTCTGTCTCTTTTTATTAATTGCTGTAGAGTTGATTTACAATGCTGTGTTAATTTCTGCTGTAAAGCAAAGTGATCCATTAATGTGTATGATTCACATATATTCTTTTTAAAAATATTCTTTTCCATTATGGCTTATCATAGAATTTAAATACAGTTCCCTGTGCTACACAGTAGGACCTTGTTGTTTACCCATTCCATATACAGTGATTTACATCTGCTAACCCCAGCCTTCCCCTCCATCCCTTCCCCAGCTCCCTCCCCCTTGGCAACCACAGGTTTGCTTTCTTTGTCCATGAATTTGTTTCTGTTCCACAGAGGGTTCACTTGTGTCACATTTTAGATTCCACATATAAGTGATATTATATATTTGTCTTCCTCTTCCTCTTTCTTACATCACTTAGTAGGATAATCTCTGGTTGTATTTGTGTTGCTGCAGACGGCATTGTCGCATCCTTTTTATGGCTGAGTAATATTCTGTTTTCTGTGTGTGTGTGTTTGCACACCACATCTTGTTTATTCATTCACCTGCTGATGGACATTTAGATTGTTTCCATGTCTTGGCTGTTGTGAATAGTGCGGGAATGAACATCGGGATGTGTGTGCATGCGTTCTCAATCCTCCTGACAGCCCCATGGAGCAGGCGTTCATGTGACCACCATGACACAGAATAGGAAGCAGGACACCTTCTCCTGGTGTTGGGGGGAGGGGATCACGGCGGGTCTGGCACGACCCCTCACTCCCTTCCGGTGTTGCAAATCTCAGTCAAGAGGAAATTGTCAGCTTGTGAATGGCCATTGTGCACTGAATTCTAGCTTTCTTGGGAATCAGGGGGTGGGGGTCCTCCCAGACCATCACAGGCCCTGGGAAAGGAGGCCAGAATGTGGCTGCTGTGGCAGAGGTGAGTCACTCCTGCTTCACAGTCATGACGTCGTCTCAGGTTGCAAGTTTGTGATAATTAATATTTATTCCTTCAGTCACAAGACAAGGATAGACTATTTCCATGTTGTACCACTGGCTAGATCTTTCCTCATTGTATATGGAGGAACCATAACAAGTTGAGCTGTTTCAGATGCTGCTGATCCCTGGACTCCCTTTCTGGTAGGTGGTACCTACCTGAAATACTTTCTGTCTCCTCTGGTCTCATCAAACGCCTCCTCCAACATTCACAAGCAAGACATGTGGGGGCAATCCACCCGTGAAAGAGCAGTTTAGATTTCTATTAACTTGTCACCGAGGAATTAAACAACACTCCTAACAGAGTAAAGAAGGAAAAACCAAATAAATACATTTAATATTGTTCCAGTTTCTCTCCTTTCCACCACCTCCAAACACACACACACACAACACATGTGAACTCACACACACAACCCATCTTTACATTTATCATGGTAACAGAAGTGATGTGTGAGATATTTTCTTATGTTACATGTTGGGAAATCCTTAGTCCTGGTCTTGTACTGACAACATCGCAGATAAAGTATCATGCAAAGGTTCACAGTTTGGTGTGAATCCTATAAAATCTTTCTATCCTTATAATATGTGCATAATTTTAAAAAACAACATATTAAAACTTCAGTGAATCTCAGCGCCACTAAGGAGGATTTTTGGTAACTGAGGATGAAGGTTACATGTGTATGATAATCAAACCCGGTACCTATTTTGGATTTCTGTCCATGAATATCTCACCTAATATAGTTTCATCATTACCACAACTTTGTGATAAAAATAAGGATGTTAATGATAACTAATAATAGCTAACATTTATTAAGTGCTTTCTCATGCAAGAATTTGCATGCATTTTCCCATTTTGTTTTCTGCACCACCTCTGTGAGGTGGGCACTTTTTAAAGCCATTTAACAGTACACAGAAGACTTAGTGGGGTGACTCAGCCAAGTTCCAGCCGCCACTAAACAGTTGAGGCAGCATTTGAACCCGGGTCTCTCTGACTCAGGTTTCTTTGCTCTTGGTTAAGAAAACTGAGTTAAGAACTCTTTTTCCTATTTATAAAAGATGCTAGATGTTTACTCCCATGGTGGGTCTTCCCCAGTACATTAATGTTAAACATTAATATCAGTTATCTCACAAAGAAAAGAATCAGCCAAGCTTTGCTTCTCAAAACACTTGTCTCCCAGGTCCAGACTCTACTCTTTGTACCAACAACATCTCCATGTAAATTCCACCCCTCCTTCACCTCTAGACTACTTAATATTAAAAGCAGCTAAGTAAGATTGGATCCTTTGGGCTCCTGATAACCAAATAATCCTCCAACTAAATATTCTGCTAGACTTTTGATGAGAAGATGTTTCCTGCAAAATGAAGTTTGTTTCTCATTAAAACAACCAGTGCATTCATATATTCTTCCTCTCTTGACCCAAGAAATAGAATTTAAAGGAATCAGGGATTCTTAGGTTACCAAAGTAGAAAGAAAATCTTAAGTCATTTTCCACCCCCTTCTAGTTAATTTTAAATGACAGGATGAGTTTGCTTTGTTTCACCTCTCTTTTTCTGGGGGTGGGGAGTGTCAAAATATCATATGTGAACATCTAGTTTGCATTAAAATGGTTGTCCTCAAATATTACTTTTCCCCTTTAGTAAAAATATTCAAATGTATCAAACAAGTATATTTCTGGAATACAACAGGTAAAGGACTGATTGCTGAGTACACAGCTCCTGCTCACTACCAAACTGTCCTGAGAGGGGTACCTGGGAGCCATCACATCCTGCCATCTTTGCTGGATCTTTTCTGCTTTGTCTGTTATCTGTTGTTGTTCAGTCACTAAGTCATGTCTGACTCTTTGTAATCCCATGGGCTGCAGCACGCCAGGCTCCTCTGTCTTCCACTATCTCCCAGAGTTTACTCGAATTCATGTCCATTGAGTCAGTGATGGTATCTAACCATCTCATCCTCTGTCGTCCCCTTCTCCTTTTGCCTTCAATCTTTCCCAGCATCAGGGTCTTTTCCAGTGAGTGGGCTCTTTGAAGCGGGTGGCCAAAGTACTTGAACTTCAGCTTCAGTATTAGTCCTTCCAAAGAACATTCAAGGTTGATTTCCTTTAGGATTGACTGGTTTGGTCTCCTTAATGTCCAAGGGACTCTAAGCGTCCTCTCCAGCACCACAGTTTGAAAGCATCAATTCTTCAGCACTCAGCCTTCTTTATGGACTGACTCATGTCCATACATGACTCTGGAAAAACCATAGGTTTGACTATACAGACCTTTGTCAGCAAAGTGATGTCTCTGCTTTTTAATATGCTGTCTAGGTTTGTCATAGCTTTCCTTTCAAGGGGTAACTTGGTATAAAATGAGACACAAGAAATCAGCCATAGGTGAACCTATGCCATGAGGTGTGATATATTAGTAAAATGCCTTGTTAAAGATGTACTGAAAGGCCTGGCATCCCCTGGTGGTGTTGGCAAGGATTCTGAAGATGGAAGACAAAAGGAATATTGTTAGTAATGTTAGAAGAGAACTCAGAAATATTACTCTTCTCATCTTGAACAATTGAATAAATAGTCATGTAAAACCTCTGTAATTCGGTTCAGCATCTCACATTCAGGCCACCTGCAGGCAATCTTCACTTACACGTCATCCTTATTGTCAGTTACTTTTTGCTAAAATACTTCTTTAATGAACGCTATTACTTGCATTTTAGAGAATGGCTCATTAGTCCTGATTTGACTTGTGTCCGTGACAAAGATCGAATTTTTAAAAAATGACACATACAGAGAAGGAAAAAAAAAAGTAAATCTTACATTCATGGCTATGTGTTTCTAAAAAAAAGATGCAATTCTGCTGATTTACAGCTAAAAGCAGTTTATTAATTAGCAAAGGTACTTACAACTATTTTACACCATAGAGAATATTCAAGCTTTGAAAAATCAGAGTAGTACATTCTTTGCATGAGAATCCCAGGCATAATTTGTCCAGAGAGAGCTCATTACTTTTTTCCTTTTTAAAAAGTTAGATCACTGCCTCTTTTGACATCAAATATCTATTTTCTGGAAAAAGGAGTTTTTTTAAAAAAAATCAGATATTTGAACTTTTCTCCTAAATCCTCAGTGTCCACTCTGAAGGGAATTGATATCATCTTAAAAACTAAGATCATACTGGCTATTTTTATTTAAAGTTGGAATTGAGAAATCTGAAATGAAACCCTTTTGATAAATATCAATTGGGAATTCCCGTAAGGTTTACTGTGTATCTCTAATAGAGTATGCTTTGGGGGATTTGTATAAAAGGGGGGAAGAATCATCTTTTCTTGGTAAAAGAAAAGGTGGAACATGCATTTAACCCTTTGGTGCCTCTGGCTTTATTTATGTAACCAGCTTTGTCCTGAGAGTGAAACTCAATCCATGGTGTCCCAGCCTGACATGGCCTCTGACACTGTCTCCCTCTGAGGATGGGGGTGGGGGCGGGTCGGGGGGGGGGGGTGCTCTCCACCCACTCAGTATGGTTGGGATTTCACTTTTTCTATGTCCTGACTTGTTTACATTAAATTAGCTTGCAGAAAATGGGCTCCACTGCTCAGCAGTTAGTGTGAAGATTACTTACTGAAAACACTCACTGCTCTGCTTATTTTTATTTATTTTATTACTTTTTTTTTTTTTTTTTTTTGCCCAAGAGTTGCAAAACAAACAGCCATCTGAATGAGAAATAATCAGAAGACTGAATCTTAATGAAGTATAAATCCCTCTATAAGATAAAGGGGGAATATACAGGAGCAAATTGCTGATGTGCGCTTCATCAGTCTTGTTCCTCCAGTTAAATTGTAAACAGAGGGAACCTACCTGCCCAAAGTCTCCGGCACACAGACCAGCAAGCACACCTGCGGGCACTCATACACCACAGCAGATGGTGGCTTCAGACTGGGTGCAGGGCGAGGGAGGGCTGATGCCTGTTGGTTGGTTAATCTGCGTAGCCTCCTGCATTGCTGCTCCTGAATTACACAGAGATATCTCAAGTTTTCTCTGATCTCAGGGGAACTTCCTCCAGTATCATACAAATGGGACAGGCCTGGACCTCAACAGCTTCTCAGTAGCAGAGGGAGAGGCATAACCAGGGCATTAGGGTCTCACTCAAGGAAAATGTCACCTGTCTTCTGCTTTCTGACACTGCTGTATCTGCTAATCTGTCAGGATCTTGCCAATTGCAAGCGCTAGACTAGTTTCACGCCCCATGTACTAAGGACTTCCCTTGTGGCTCAGCTGGTAAAGAATCCGCCTGCAATACAGGAGACCTGGGTTCGATCCCTGGGTTGGCAAGATCCCTTGGAGAAGGGAATAGCTACCCACTCCAGTATTCGGGCCTGGAGAATTCCACGGACCAGTCCATGGGGTCGCAAAGAGGCGGCCAGGACTGAGCGCCTTTCACTTCACTTCTATATACTAAAGGTCTGCGAGTTGCAGCCAGGGGGCGCTAGAGCGCTTGACCAGCCAGCCTGCAATTCCCTCGCTGTCTCTGGGCCGTCAGGTAGGCACGCCTCAGGTACACCTGGACCTTCTCAGGTACAGCCACCTCTCACACTTGCTTGTGGACCACCCCCTACTTCTCTCTCCCATGAGACTGAAATAAGTGTCCGGTGAGATGCTGCGCGGGGTTGAAGGTCAAGTTGTGCATCCGTGCACGCGTCTCTCCATCATCTTGCCCTCCCTATCACCCCATCCTCCACCACGACTGCTCTTCCTCCCACGCTCAGCATCAGTCCTCAGCCACCGCCCCCTGGGCTTTGATGACAGCAGCTCACCCAGCCCAAGGGGTGGGGAACTCTATCCAGAGCAAGTGCCCCAGGGTGCTGCCTCCTTCCAGTCCAGGCAGCCACAGCAGAAACCAGGCAGGGAGTCCTTGCGATCTGCTGCTTTTCCTGGACCCCAGATGAGGTTTAAAAAGTAGGGAGCCTGGAAGAACAGTATCAGGAGGTGAGTCCTTGCATTTCTCCAGGACCCAGTCTCTGCTTCCTTTATGGCTTTACCTTGACTTTGCCTTCTCTGTCTGGTACCCTCTTTCCCTGCCTGTCCCCTTGCTTCCTTAGGACTTGGCATCCTTCTCCAAAATCCAGACCCTTGCATGTGACACTTCACCAGAGGCCTACGTGATGAATGTTCATGAACTGGCTTCTGAAAACTGATCTAGGGAATAGAGCTGGAAGAGTTTTTTTCCTTAAAAAAAAAAAACTACAGAAAGATTTGAATGCACTATTAACTGTTTTCTAATACATTGAAAAGTTTTTCCTCATTTACACCTGGCCTATGAAGCAATTCAAGAGAATTTAGGCCAGCATAGGAATATTTTAAACTTGAGTTCAGATATCAATATAACAGAATAAATATAGTCAGATTAGGCAAGTTCAACACAAAGGTGTTAAAGTTCTCGGCTCCTGCTGATATTCACCTGAAAGTTCCAATGACTTCAGCATCAGATGTGTCTTAGTTGAGAAATACAAAATCAAAGTTTTTTTCCATTGTTAAATATGTAACACACCTAATTGATTTCACTGGAGCCCTGAGGCTGCTGTTGACGAAATGTGCTTATGATGCAAAGGTTTACAGTATGTTGTTTTCCAATTTTTTTGAAGATGATTGTCCCCAGACTCAAATTATGCCTTACATTTGCCTTAATAAAGCTGGTACAATCATTATGCTTAATTATGGTTGAGTGTCTAAAACTGCCTTTCCCTTGAGTCATTGAAAGTTTTATTGGAGTTCTTTAATATGATTGTAAAAATTAACAAACTTGTACCTAGATATAAGAGAAGCAGATCCAAAATTTGCCAAACAAGCAATTGTTCTATGTATTAAGTTATGTATTTCTGACTATATGCCAGAAATATAGGTGGCATGAGTTGGCTTATTTTATGCTGGCTAAATTCACATCAAGAAAGATAATTTGAAAACTAATCCATATAACTTTTCATTGAAAAGGTAACATATTATCATCATTGAAATCAATACCATCAATAAATGTTGATATACTAAATTTTACTTTCCATACTCCTTCTACTTTCTACTTAAGATCTAGGCTTAGTCAATACATTTACTATTCAGAAACCTTTAATCAAGGCATAGAACTCTAACTGAATATTCTAATTACAATCTAGCTGCCACTGATTTTTAATCATAACATGAGAAGTATCTCTGACTCATTCAGAACATTCTTCAAAATAGATTTGACGTCTCCCCAAATTCTCTTGCCTATGAACAAAACATTTTCACATCATTCCTATTTCATAACTTGAGTATATTTTCTACTGTAGCAAAACTAGTCTTTGGTAGATCAACAGAACTCAGATTTGTGGATTCCAGGTGGTGATGACTCTGATGTTATTCGGGGGGTTAACTTCAGAAGCTTTGCTAGGCTAGGAGTCTGGGGGAGTTGTACCAGCCTCAGGACCGCCATTCATTTGATCTGAGTGGAGAGTCTGGAGGAGATGTTGGTGATTAGTCCCTTCTGTCTTCGTTCTTCAGGTGCTCAGCTCATACACCGAAGGCTTTTACTCTTCTGTCTCTTGGTAGAGTCCGAAGCGGACAGAGCTCCTTTTTACACTGCAACCACCCCCCAATGACCTTCAAATTTAAACTGTCCTGATGTCTTGGCACAGGAGAAATGAAGATGTGTCCCGTGGGTTTGCAGATGGTGGAAGGGCCAGGGCAGTGGGGAAGGCGATGTGAGCAATCCCTGGCATGGTTGTCTTCAAGTGCAGACCTGGGTGCATTCCGGCTCTGGCCCCTCAGACATGCTGTTACAGCCGGGTCAGGATGGCCACTGTCACTGAGAGGACCTTTTTATTTTTTCTGGATCTGAGCCACTTGTCTTTGTGTATGTATCACAATAAGAGAAATTGATTCACGTTTTGTGGCTTAGATGTTGCCAGGAAAGTAACGTATTAAACACATATTTAGACCTATTTTCCTTCTTTTCTTCTATCATTAAATTGGAGATAAACTCATAAAAGGAATGATTATATAAAAGGAATATAATTGTCAATACAATTGGAGATAAACTCATAAACTCACAAATTGGAGATAAACTCATAAAAGGAATGATTATATAAAAGGAATATAATTGTCAATACAATTATATTGACACATATAAGGAATGCCACCATATGCAAAAACATTCTTTGAAATAAAAGGAAGAGAAAGTTTGTCTTACTGAGTTTTCAGATAAACTGGAAGGAGTTTTAGTTTCTTGCCGGGGCCCTGGTTCTCCGTCCACTGTATGAAGTCACTTAGTTTCTCTGAACCTCTGTTTTATTCTTCATTTATACAATGTGATGTTTAGACAGAGATGATGCTTTCTCACATCTCATCTGTACAATGGTAAAGGAATGTGTATTGAATATGCTTGAAAAGTCTTTAAACTACTTTGGAAGCCTTCTAGTCATTCTCACCCACAGCAGCAATGCTCTAGGGTGGGGATCGCTGTCCTTCAGCTTCACCTCTCTAGTGAGTACCTGGCATACTCAGCATGAGTGAGCATTTGGGGGGGTGTCTGCTAAACAGACCTTACTTCTCCTCTTTAGATTTTTAGGGTGATGGACTTTGGAGCCTGACTGTAGAGTACTTACACAAGTGTCCTAATGGGTAAAGCTCAGTTTCAAAATGAATTCATTTTACTTTGAAAATGGATCCATTTTATTTTAAATATATTTTTGGTGTACAAAAAGACATTTTATTTTAAAAATTATTTTAATGAATATTATTTTAAAATTAATTTAAAATATATTTTATCCTTTGTTTCCTTTTTAAATTTTATTTTTATTTAACCTCTTGATGTGTAAAAAATTAATTTTCTGAGAGTGAGTTAACATTTTTGGTGTACAACTCTATGGACTTTAATGCAGAGAACCACAAAAAGTCAGTTTTACTCTATGTTGATTTAAAATTTAAAAAACAAAATCTCCCCTCGTGAAAGAGTCACTGTCAGCACTCTGAAGAGATGAACCAGCAGTTGGAATTTCTCTCTCCAAAATATGTCAGCCTTCTTAATATCTGTGGCTTTTTGTTTCTTTCTAATTTTAAGTTTATATTTCCCTTTGGTTTTCTAATAATTTATTTAACATTTTACTTATGCTGAGATAAAGATCTTCCTTTGTTATATAAAATATTGTTTTTAAACAATGAGAGACTACCTGTTTTCTTCCCAGAAGTTTCTCACAGTGGAAATACAATGTGATTTATCAGCATTTCCTGCACAGTGGCTCCTAACAATAGCTTTAGTGAGTCGCGTTCACTGAGTATACTGTGCACATTGGACTTGACTTCATCCTCAGAGCTCCTTGCAAGTAGGTGAGCACATCCTTCATTGACAGGTGGGAGGTGTAAAGCATAATCTTCTCTGGGGACAGAGACCGGACTGGAACCCAGTTCTCCCTCTGTCTCCAAGCCCACACCTTTCCTGTCCCAGGCTGCCTCCTCACGAGCAGACACAGGGATTAGATAACTTGGCCGGTGCATGTGTCAGTTGAGCACACAGGCACTTACACATCTATTGCAGAGAGAAAAGCGGAGGTTTGCCAAGAAGCTGCCAAAGAGTTTGTTTGACATCTGCCCTGTTCATGAAATAGCGAAGACTGATGCCAAGTCGGCCACACTGGTCCAGGTGCCTGGGTGGGCCTCACAGCCGCTGAAAATCACTTGCTGTCGTAGCCCTGCTGGTGGTCCGGGCCTGTGGTTCCATAGGGCAGCAGGAGCCCCGGGTCGGACAGAGGCAGTGGCCTAATAACTGATGCTTTGTCTCTGCCTTCCTGTTGTCGCTGCTTGGGGTCTACTGATGCTCAGTCCCCCAGCAAGCCCGTTCTTTATTGCATATCTAGCTGAGCGGTTGGACCAACCCCAATGAGCTATTGATGCCTTATTGGAATTCGGTTGGTAGCAAGTCATATGATGGATGAATGGAAGGCAGCTAACGGTTTCCTTTTTTCCTCAGACAGGCTGAGACTCCTCAACTAGAGATGAGCAAATAGCAGATAGGTCCCATGTACTGACACAAATTCCTTTCCTGATGTGTTTCTTCTCTAAAGTGAGGTTTTAACTCCCTCCATTTTGGGCAAATTTCTACAGAGCTGCAGCTGTTTTTTTCTGATTTATTTTATTGAAGTGTAGTTGATTTACAATGATGTGTAAATCTACTATACAGCACAGTAATTCAGTTATACGTATATATATATATTCTTTTTCATATTCTTTTCCATTGTGGTTTATCACAGAATATTGAATATAGTTCCCTGTGCTCTCAGTAGGAACTGATCCACTCTGTATATAGTAGTTTGCATCTGCTAATCTCAAACTCCCAGTCCGGCCCTCCCCAACCTTCCTCCCCCTAGCAACTACAAGTCTGTTCTCTGTGTCTGTAGGTCTATTTCGTAGATGAGTCCTTTTGTCTCATATTTTAGATTCCACATATAAGCAATATCATATGGTATTTGTCTTTCTCTTTCTTACTTCATTTAGTGTGATAATCTCTGAGTCCGTCCATGTTCAGCAGACATGTTCTTTTAACCTCCCCTCCCAACCTGTGAAAATATCACACATCCCTCAGTAAGTTAACTGTCCACAGGAAATCTATGGTTTCCTTTTCCTGTTGTTAAGAGGTTTGAGAGTCAATACTCTTGGGAGCTCACTCTTCCTGACCCTAACTTTGATAGGTGACATGAGACCAGTGACTCAGCCTGTCTAAGCTGTACTCCATGAAAGAAGAATCATGGTTCTCCCGTCTCCTGGGGTTGACTTGGAGATTAAGTGAGACAATGTATAACTGTTTAGCATAGCCAGAGGTCAGTGAATTTTCACTGTTTTCGCTATTTGTGACAAAGATCCACATGATCATAGTCTCAAAGATAGTTCTTTTATAAAATTGCACTTTTTTGAGCAGGTCTTTACTTCCAAATCCCATTTCATGGCTATCTTGATGATTTCCTTGCCTCAGTGAAATGCAGGATATATGCATGAGGTTCAGGAATCACTAGCCCATTTTTCATGGGTGTAATATTCAGCTTTCTGTTGGGCTCCAGTGTTGCTACTAATATTTGAAGGTTGGTCTTTGTGGTTAAAGAACCTAGGAGAATGCCAGGGAAAAAGAACTGGGCTGTAACTAAGAACTCACACCTTCCTTTTGACCATCTACTGAGTCTCCTGTTCTGTAATCAGGAGAATCTGCTCACAATAGAAAGAACCTCTTAGGAAGGTGAATTTTTAGTACCCTGAGTGCTTTATTCTCCTGTCCTTATTTGAGCTTCCTCAACACGACAGGCACCTTTGCTCACAGGTAACTGGAGTTGGGGGCATCCTCAGTGGTTGGAGACAAAGATTAGATCCCTGGGTCAAGAAGATCCCCAGGAGGAGGAAATGACAACCCACTCCTGGAAAATTCCATGGACAGATGAGCCTGACGGGCCACAATCTATGGAGTTGCAAAGAATTGGACATGACTGAGCACACATGTGCACATCAATGGCTGTCAGCCTAGCAGGCTCCTTGGTCATCAGCTTGAAGCTGTGACTGTGGCCTGATTAACTCTGGGCTCTGACTGTGTTAACCAGCCACCGGGAGCACTCATGGTTATCTCGTGGTCCTCACATCCGTGCTTCTGGGAAGGTCCTCCCTCAAGGCTACGTGTGGTATGTCTACAGCTCCATGGAGCCAGCCTCTATGCCTGTGGTTTCTCCAGGCTGGGGCTGGTACTCTCTTTAAACAGCCCCCCTTGGGGAGCAGGGCATCACTCAAACCCACAGCCTCAAGGATTGCCCCAGTACATTCAGGGTCTGGGGTTCAACCTAGCCATTTGTCTTTCCCTTTGTGTTTGCCTATTTGGTGACACCTTTTGAAGAAATTAACTGCTTATGACAATTTTGTCGGCTGTAAAGGGATATCGGGGAGCTTCTGGTGTTCAGTGGACAATCTTAAAACAAAATGACAGTGAAAACTTCCCAACAAATGGAATAATTTTTAAAAATAAAAGATATTATTCATTATAAAAATTTTAAAATGCAGAAAAGCATAAAGAAAAAAATTAAGGTGATCCCATATCCTATCAACATCCTTCTAGGATTATCCTTCCAGAAGTCTCTTTATGTGTGTACACATGCCAATCAATGATTTCAAATGAGCATTCTTCTAGATTCTAAATTAATTTTAGTTAAAATCGATACCCAGGTGGAATGTATTGAAATATGATAAATCTTCATTGGGTCACTAATTGAATGTTGACTGTGGGCATTCCTTGGAGAAAGTGTGGGTTGGATTCTGGACCACAGCAATACAACGAATATTGCAATAAAGCGACACGCCAGAATTTTTTGGTTCCCCAGTGTCTATGAAAGTTATGTTTACACTATATTGTAGTCTATTAAGTGTGCAGTAGCACTGTGTCTAAAAATGTGCATACTTTGATTAAAAATATTAATACTGTTGCTAAAAATTGCTAACCATGATTGGAACCTTCAGCAATGGTAGCAGTAACATCAGAGATCCCTGATCAGAGATCATCAAACAAATAAAATTGTAATGTAAAAGTTTGAAAGAGTATGAAAATTACCAAAATGTGACACAGAGACATAAAGTGAGCAAACGCTGTGGAAAATGGGTGCCAATACACTTGCTCCACGAAGGGTTGCTGCACATATTCAGTTTGTAAAAAAAGGAAAAAAACCGCAGTTATTTGTAAGCACAATAAAATGAGGTCTGTCTGTAGAAGGAAAAAAGACCAAAACATTAAACTCATAATTGCTGAGATAACAAATGATTTCTTCTTTTTTATATGGCTGTATTATCTGAATTTATTGTGGTTCTTTGATAATCAAAACATAATTTTAAATGTAAGTTGGCTAGAAATTTTGCTTATGCTTGGCTTCTAGATTTTTCCCCCCACAATTTTAATTACTGCACCATCTTCTAAAATCTTGCTGCTATCATTGGTGTTAAAAATTATATTGTGAACATCAGGGTCTAAGAATTTCTCATTCTTTTCATAAAATAATAACAGATTTACATTGTTCTGTAGTAGGAACTAAGGTTTGTACAGTAAACAATAGTGGAGAATTCAAGCTAATAACTAGTTAATTTACGTATAAGAAAAGAAAAAATCTCTTATGTGTTAACCTGGAGTCCTAAATTTGCTAGTTCTGTATGCACCTGGTCTAAGCAGGAGAGTAGAACTGAGCAATTTTTTTTTTTTTTTTTTGTCCCAAAGGAATTAAACAAAAACTAACTATATTTACATTGTTGAAGGAATCCATGCCAGGAACTTGGCAGTTGGTGGTGGGGTGTTTTTTATGTTTGTTTTTTTGTTTTAAATTTGTTAGAGGTGGGCAGGTGGTCTGCATTTTTTCTTAGAGGAAAACAATATATCGTCCTAAGAGTTGTCTGAACAGAGTGCCAATGGGACACAAAACAGGAGGTTGAAGGTTTCATTCCAGTTCTGGTCCAATCAATTCCTCAGACTGAATAATTAAAACATGAAGACCATCTGTGTGTACTCAGAAGCCAACTGGATCCTCAAAGCAAGTGTTTTCCTAAGAATACATGCGTGGTGTTTGGTCACTGCAAGGAGTTGTTCAAGATGGTGTGCTAGATGTTTGTGCATCTGTGTGTGTGTGTAAGTGTGTACACACACTTCTCATCTGTTGAGTACAGGTGGGAAACGATGATGAAGGATGATGGCTACCTGTGTCCAGGCACAACCAGCCATTTCCTGAGAAGGACACACACGCTTGCTCTGCCAAGTTACATCAGGAACAAAAGAAGGAGCTGAGGGGGGCCCTCAGGGGATGCCCCACAAATACCGGTTTTAGTTCTGGCCTTCCGCTTAAAGCCTGTAGTAATCGGCAGAAAGTGTACGAAGTATTTGTGACTTAGAAGGTAATACAGGTCAAAAATAAGTAACACAAAATGCCACTGTCGTGAAAATCTATGTGACAGAATGAGTTCCAGGCTTCCCTTGTTTCTTTATTTAAAATTATTTATTTATTATTATTTTTGGCTGCACTGGGTCTTTGTTGCTCCCAGAGGTCTTCCTAGGTGCAGTGACGGGTCTCCTCGTCCTTTCAGTGTGTGGGCTTCTCAGTGTGGTGGTTTCTCCTGTTGTGGCTCCCCGGCTCGAGAGCGTGGGCTCCGTAGTTCTGGGGCATGGGCTTTGTTGCTCCTCGGCATGTGGGATCTTTCCAGACCAGGGATCAAACCCCTGTCCTCTGCATTGGCAGGTGAATTTTTAACCACTGGACCACCAGGGAAATCCACTCCCCCTGTTTATTTCACACATTGTTCCACTTATAATGGGAGTGAGGATCATCCCTATAGTGTGTCAAAAATAATCACAGACACAGGAACCAGTCCACGATGCAAAGACATGCAGAGATCTTAAGAGTAACGTGATTTAAAAAGAAAAAAAAAAAGACTCTTGCCTTAGGGTGTTCTTTCATGAGATTTGATCACAGATGGGTGGGTGTGATTGCATCCATGCCCTTTGTCTACAAGCTGCGTGTCACTCAGCTCAGTCATCCTGTGTAACCAACACCAAACTCTACTTGGGTCACTTATTTCTAGAAAGTGTAGAAAAGAGGCTCCCAGGCCAGCTGCAAGGCTGATGATGAGAGCAAATCAAATGACACGAGAATGAATAATTGGGCTAAGAGAGGTGAGGTAAGTTTAACGTCAATCAGTTCCATTAAAGCTAATATTTCTTGAAAGCGTGATCCGTGTACCAGGCACCATATAAGTGCTTTGCATGGATTCAGGTGGCATTTGTACATTTTGCTTTCACAACAGCTCTGTGCGTGACTGCTATGATCCACGGTGACTGGATCGGGAAACTAAGATTTAGAGAGATGGCTATGAGCTTGCCCAAGTTTTCATAGCCGGAGAGTGGCAAGCTTTTCTGTTTGTGAGGGTGTGAGGATGTGTTTGTGTATACACATAGAGCTTGTCCTGTTCTGTTTGCTGACATCACACACCTCTTCCTAAGATTCTGTTTGGGATATTTGTGCCCATATATATGACTCTAAATACATTTCTAAGCGTTGCTGCTTCTGGCACCTTCTGTCCCTTCTCTTTCGCATGTAACATATGATGCCTTATATTGTTAGTTGTATAAATAGAGCTTGTCTTCCAAACTGGAACTGGTTTCTTGAGGATGGTAAATGTGTCTCCTGCCCCAGTACATAAACACTCCATAAATGTTTGTTTATGATGTGTAAACTTATGATCTGTCTCTTTTAAAGAAATTTCCTCTGACAGGCACCTAGTGTGTACCATCAGTTAATATACATTTTAGTACTTCGAACTGCGTGTGTGTGTGTGTGTGTATTCATAGCAGGCTTTCTGCAAACGTGCATATTATACATTATATTCACAGAATGTCTGTTCTAAGTGCCAGTCATTGCTAGAACAGCTCAGAAAGGAGCAGACACCTTGCTCGGCGTGGTGAAGAAAGTTCACTGTCAGCACTAAGGATCCTATTATTTGTCTAAGTCTGAAAATGACATAAAAAATAAATTTTATTTTAAGGTTGGGATTAGATAAGATGAAAATTGAAGGAAGAAGCCACAAACATTGGGTTGTGTTCAATTTTGCAGCTTATTCTATTTGATTATCAATATGCTTTTCCTTAGACATCGTTTGACATTATTTATTTGTAAAATAAAACAACTTGGATTCTCCCATTTACTGAGCATAGAGAAGTCACTTTTGGAGCATCTTGAAGTATTTGAAGACAATTCAGGAAGTTGCAAAATCAGTACTAGGAATTATTCTTCTAGTTCGAAAGTAGCAAATCTGTTTTATAAACAAGCATATGCTGACATTTTAACTTAATGGATTAGGTTCATCAGATTTTACTTTCTTTAATGTATGTAATCACACCTGCCGTATAATTTAAGTTTACAAAGTTTTCTTAAAGCCCTAAGATAAAAATGGTGGTTTTTTTTTCGTGGTACCCCTCGGGGGCTAGGGTGAGACCTTAGACCTTTCATTCACAATCTGTCTCCCATCATCCACCTAACGTCCCATTCTCCTTGAGAATGGAGGGAGAAAAGCATTAAAAAAAAAAAAAAAAAAAAGAACAACAACAACGTGGCTTTGGCATGTTGCAGGATATTCATAGTGATTTCTTGAATTATTTTAGGAAACTCAGTTCTCGCTCATTTCCAGAGACCACAGCTGACGTATAAATTCCCTAATTTGTTTACTTTAGAGAGATCATCTCAAGTGCAGCATCTGTTTTTGCTTTCTCTGCGAGATCTTGGTTTTACATTAGGGGGACTGAGGCAGTGGAATCACATGACCCTCGGAGCCCACACAGGAAGCTGCTGGAGCCTCCTCCAGCCCCTGGGGGCCCCAGCCCCCCCACCCCCCGACTGCTCTGTGAAGGCAGCTTCCACCCTGCCTTTTCCACTGTCTTTCAAACTCCATCTGCCAGTTAACATTATTTTACACCCAGAAGATTGTCAAAACTCTCATTCTGCTTAGGTACGTCTTCTTTAGGACAGGCAGCTTTCTTTCCCGAAGCTCAGACCAGTAACCCAGAATTACTCCCAATATGGAGAGGGGAGCGCCTTCTGGAAGTGCAGTGGTTATTTATGAAGCTTGGGTGGGAGCACTCCCTGCCATGTTCCAGTGAAATTAGAGAGATAAAATTTTAATGTGGAAGGCACTTATATTTTAAGTGTGTGCTACCATTTTGCTCCCTCTGCAGCCTTGCAGAAATGGCTGCCTCAGGAAATCTCATCCCAGCGCCCCATCAGACCCCATGCTCAAGGTCACAGGGAGAGGGGCACCCCATATTTATAATGTCAGTGGAAATGCAAGGCATTGAAAACCAGGGAAGTATCAACAGCTTCCATCTCTGCAAAATAACCAACTTGAATTTTCTTGTGTAAAGAGTGGCCAGAGCCGTTTCCCCAGCTTCACGTAAGGATGGCGCAGTTATTGTGAAGATAAATTTAAGCTCAAGAGGAGAGAGGGATGTGGAGAAAAATCCAATTAACTGGAGTGAAAGTCATATAGAATAAACACCCTGAGCTAGTAGAAATAGTTTTTAAATTGGATGAATCTTTAGAGGAGAATTGATAAACTATGTCCTTATTGTCTGAGAGGATGCACTTGGCAAATAATATTTTTGAGGAGGCATTATCTGCTTGAGGATGTTTCATGTTCTTATTAAGAAGGCGATTAGAAGTTTGGAGACTTTTTCATCGTTCTGATTAACTTGCAGGGGAAAATCTTCTTACTGCAGTAGTCATTAAATGAATCTCTTTGTGTGTACAAATATTAAAAGTAGTCTTGAAAGTACTATAGACAAGCAAGGAAGAAATGCACTGTTTGTTTCCTCATAGAGTTGACATTTTTATTTAGGGGGAAAAAAAAATCCACGAATTTACAATCTCTCCCTTTCTAGGTTTTTCAACATTTCTTGCAAATTGTATGTAAATGAATGCAAATAAGCAATCCTCACTCGCAAGCTGCTTAGAAGTGTAAAATGCATAAAATTAAGATGCTGAGAGAAACGTGCATCTAATTAAGGTAGCATGTAAAGAAATGTTTAAATTCAAATTAGATACTTCAGTGGGAAGAATTACTTGTTTAATTCAAAGGATGTATAATTCAGGGAAGACTTCTTAGCAGTCTTCCCATTTCCTTCAAAAATCAGTTTTAGGAGATGTCACTGGCTCAGCCAAACTTTTAAATTGAGTTTAACCTAAGAGTGAGAATGCCATCAAAATGTATTCTGCTTTTCATGCCTTTCCCCCTAACAGACAGGAGAGTGAGGGTGGAGGTTTGGTTATCACTGTTTCTACCCATTTCACATGAAGCTCCCATGACACTTTTGTGCTCTGAGTTCAAGAAAAGCCTTGAAACACAGACCACAGCCAGCCACCACCCTAGATCCTAAGAAGGTTTTTTTTTTTTAAGCAAAACAGGAAGGACGGTAGCCTAAGCCATCCATTCACAGGCATCTTCCAACCTTGCCAGGGCCAGAAGAAAAGGAGAAGAAATTGATCTCCACTTGGAAGCTTTTTAAATAAGTGGCAGACTTATTTGCAACACATGAAACAAGCAAATAATCGAAAAATGTAAGATTTGTGTTGAGAAGTTATGAACTGTCTTCTAAGATTGATGCTGCTTCCTCCTCAGACACATCCACCCGAGAAGTAGGCAGGAGAGTGGTTGATGCTTGATTTTGAAGCATTCCACAAAGTTCCACTTCCCATGGTGAAGTTCTGCCTTTCTACCAGATTATGTATTCAGACCAAGTCCTCTGATTGAAATGGAGCCCATGTGTTAGCCCAGAGAATCTAATTCCTGGACTCAGAGACGAAAATAGTTCCTTGTTTTGAAACAGTTTTGATCACATGTCATGTACAAAACTCTCTTGGACTTGGGTTCCCTCCTCTGGAATACCTCCATGTCTGTCATGAGGAAT
The DNA here is from genome assembly GCF_019320065.1 of Cervus canadensis. Lineage (NCBI taxonomy): Eukaryota > Metazoa > Chordata > Mammalia > Artiodactyla > Cervidae > Cervus > Cervus canadensis. The sequence goes on along the minus strand of NC_057395.1, from coordinate 1,385,747 downwards.
TAAAGGGTGATGGTGATACTGTCGTTGTCCATTTGGGGCGTTGACTCTGTTCCCTCTTTTCAGCAGTCACAGAAACCCTTCTGACTCAATGCCAGCCTCCTTGATCCTTCCTCCCTCTTCTTCCCTAGACCCATCCTCGCCCCCACCCACCCCCGGGGCTGAAGCTCCTACTATACCAAGCCTTTGGGATTGTGAATTGGAGAACATCTGGTTGGTGATATCCACTTTTGATCCAACAAGTCGATTTAGGTCTGATCAGAAGGGTCATGGTTGTTGATGTTCCCTCCTTGGACCAGGGGATGTTTGTGATATGGAGCTGAGAGTGTGCTTTCCTGTCTGTTTACCTTCCTCTTTCTTTCACTCCGATTCCTTAGTACTTTCAGTGACTGCCTCTCCATCGGTTAGTTGGTTTTAGTGATTGCTACAGTCATAGCCCAGAGCCCATCTAGCTGCCCACCTGGAGTCCCTTTCCTGCAGGTCCCACATTCAACACAATCAACCTATCCCAATTCAACTTGGTAACGTTGCTCCAAATTGGCCTCTTCCCTACCTGTCCCTCTGAATAATGATGCTCCATTTGCTCTCCTCTCCCTCCAAATTGTCCATGCCACTACCTAGGCTGCTTTATTTCTTACCTAAATTTACTGCTATAGCCTCCTAACTGCTCTCTCCCACTCTCATCCGATGCCCCTTTGTTCTTTTCACGCTACTGACCAAACAGATTTATCTTAAAACACAAATCATCTGTCACATCCCCGATGAAAGACTTTCTGGTACCCGTTCTCACCTTTTGGGCTTGGAATTCAACCTGTCCTCTCTCTCTATTCTTCCCCACATTCTGTGCTCCACCTCATTGTTGCAAATTGGGACTTGTAAAATGCCATGTCATTCATATTTTTAAGCCTTTGCATATGCTGTTTTCTCTGCCTAAAATGCTCCTTCCCCAGCAGCATCTTCCATAATCTGCCTGGGAACCTGCTACTCCTCTTTGTGGTCCTTCTGTCACCCGCCTGGGCTGGGCATGTTGTGCTTTCTTTTCTTTTTTTTTAATTTTTTTAAGTAAAAATATTTTTATTGAAGTACAGTTGATTTACAATGTTGTGTTAGTTTTAGATATACAGCAAAGAGAATCAGTTATATATATATGTATATGTAAACATGTAGTATACTACATATATATGTAGTATCTATTTTTTTTTCAAGTTCTTTTCCATTATAGGTTATTACAAGATATTGAGTATAGTTCCCTGTGCTATACAGTAGGTCCTTGTTGATTATCTGTTTTATATGTAGTAGTGTGTATATTTTGCCTGGAGAATCCCAGGGACGGGGGAGCCTGGTGGGCTGCCATCTATGGGGTTGCACAGAGTTGGACACAACTGAAGCAACTTAGCAGCAGCAGCAGCAGTATGTATATTCTAATCCTAACCTCCTAATTTATCCCCCTTTCCCCTTTGGTAAGTTTGCTTTCTATGTTTGTGAGTCTATTTCTGTTTTGCAAATAAGTTCATTTGTATCTTTTTTTTTTTTTTTAAGATTTCATGTATAAGTGGTATCATATGATGTTTGTCTTTGTCTGACTTAGTTCAGTTAGTATGATAATCTCTAGGTCCATCCATGTTGGTGTGTGTGACATTATTTCATTCTTTTTTGCGTTCTCTTCTGTTGCATGCTGGGCCTCTGGTCACACGCTCATTGCATAGTGCTACTGAGGCCTTCAAAGAACCTTTAGTTTATTGTGTGGTAAACAGATTGATATTTGCCATATTTGAAATTTAAACTGAGACATTTATTTATTCATTCCTTTAAAATCAACAATAATTCATTATGTGGTATTATAAAGTACATTTTTATTTAAGATAGCTATTCTTCTAAATAAAATGTACTAAGAAGATGGACGTTGTTTTATATTTTTTCAAAGCTCTTCGTGTTTTTAGAATGTCTGGCTTATTAAGAGAAGACAGCTGGATTCTCATAACTGCCTCTACATTCAATCTGGTTCAGTGGGTGGTTTTGTTTAAAGTTTATGAAAACAGTTCACCTGATTGTGGGTAGTTTTCTACACCAAAGCTGACTTGAGGTAATTTCTTTCATTCAATTCTAATGTGAAACCTGAAACCACAGGGATGAACTTTTCTCTGTTACCTTGAAACTATTGATCTCTCCTGCTCTCAAAACCCGTTTTTTGTTTTGTTTTGTTTTGTTGAGCCCTGAATGATTTACTTACACTAGGCATTGGTCACTTGGAAAATATGTGTCCACTAAATTCTAAAGATCTTCCAAATTTGTGTTTTATACAGTAAGAGAAAACAGAACAGAAAGCTGAAAGTATTAGTGAGTTATCAAACTCATGGTGAATTTTCCAAAGTTTGAATTATTACTAAAAAGCCCAGATTTTATCATTGGCACAAATATTGCCAGTTAATTTTCCTCAAAGGGACAATTATGCACTTTGTTTATTTTCAAGAAAGTTCCTTTTAAATAGTTGTCTGAATAGCAGATTTTTGTTACTTGTTCTTTTTAATTAAAAATGGTGTTTTGTGGGGAGAGGGGCAAGGCTAGTTCAGCTTGCAACTCAATCCCACAAGTGCTTTTTCTTGAGACAAACATCATACTACAGTCTGTATGTAACACAGCGGCTTTATGCATGCGTGCTTTCTCAGGAGAGAAGATTAAAAAGAGGTATACTTGGAGTCAAATTTGCTAACGTTAATATTTACCACTTCATCAAGTTTGTGCCTGAGTGAAAATGGCACTCATTTTCCTTCAAGTGCTTGGAGCTGAAGAGCAAAACAACCACCACCATTGTTTGGTGCCGAATACTGATGATTGATTTCTGCCAAATCACCAGCTGTTTCACCAGCTCCCTGGTGCACTTTTTTGCACCATCACGGCAAATGTTAATCCAGCACAGAAGGCAAACAGTGCCTTGGTATTGTTATGAAATAGTTCTGGACCCTTGGAAAGGGTCTTGGAGACCCAGGAGTGCACAGACTACACTTTGAGTACCATCGGACCAGAGGGTCAGGATGAGGTCCTTGGCCGGGGTGCAGAGTTAGTCAGTGCTGTGCCGGGAAGGACAGGACCGGAGGAGCCACATGGTCAGATTTGTACTTTAGAGGGAATGTGGTGGCTGCAGGTGGAACATCTTCTGGGGACTTGGGAAATTGGCACTGGGCATCACTGCCAAAATTAGCCATGTTTTTTTGAGTGGCCAAGTGGATGTACAAGCTTGAGTATGGTCTTCATTTTTCAAAACTTTGGAGTGGTGTCCACTCAAGTCATATTCAGTTGCACAGATAAATTAGATTGGAGGTACTTCTGGGTGTTCTCGTATGTACTACGAGGGTGTTACTTGGTGGATGAATCCTAGGCATATACACATGTATCCATGTGTGTAAGCGTGGATGTTTGGGCACCGTTAACTGGTTGGCCTCCCAGCCTGTTACTTTGTGCTTTATCATCAGCAGTACATTCCTTGGACGATACACATTTATCCTGTATCGTATGTGGAAAATATTTGTTTACCATGGAGACCTCCCACTCACGGGAACTGTGGGAGACTCATTCCTCAGTTAAAAGGTCCAAGTCAATGTATGTGCAGAAGTGATCGCGTCATCCGCCCGGGCCAGCAGTGCTTGTCTAGGATTCCATTCTTAAGCCCAGCTTCTCTGTGGATCTCTGTAAAGATACTAAGCAGAAGACAATGAATCTACAAACTTGGCTGATTCCATTGTGATTGATCTGAGACAATTTTTAAGGTAATTGATGATATTGCCTTAGTTGAGTCTGTTAGTGCAAATAATTATTAATCAATATGCTCTCAGCTGTTACTTCAGAAGATAATTTGAACACATGATTTATTCTGAACATTTCAATTGAGCTACCTTTACAAGAGGAAAATCAATGGGCAAGTGGTCCTGGGCACTTTAATTATCTGCTGCTCCATCCTCCTTTTCCAGCCTTACCCACCTCGTGGTTTGCTGTCCAGCCCTGGCAAGGGTGACAGGAAGGTTTTCATTGCCATGAGAGAGAATATATAGCTCACTTTTGATTGACTAGGTTGATTAAAGTGATTTAGTTAAATGCCTTAGAAACAAAGCCTGGTGGCTTCACTTTCAAGAGCATAGTTAACACTGCCCTAGAAAAAGAAGGAACATATTGCTAATTTCCTTCCAGTTGGAAAGCAGTTTAATATTGTGGGTATATTAATAAATGTCATGTTAGTTTATCCTGAAAACACGGGGATCCTGGGGTCACAGAAGGAGATTCAGGTGGAAAGCATTTGGGGCTGGGTTTATATAACCCCCCACATGGCTGCTGTCACTGAAGATGCTTTGTGACTTCCTTATGCTGAGACTTTCCAATCTGGAATTCATTGCTTTGCCCTTTCAGACAATGTCCTGATGAAGGTTGCGGTTTGCTACTTTTTTCCGTGAGGTGAGATGCAGAAGCGAATGATCCGCACCAGGGTCGAGCCTGCCTTCGTCCCTGGGAAGAGCTTCCAAGCACCTGTTGGGGTTGTTCTAGTGGAGGGTCCGGGAGTGTCTGGGCCTCGGCCAGGAGCTTTCAGACGTGATTCTAACAGATGGGAATTTTCAACCACAATTCTGTCATTATCCTTGTATTAATAGAAGCATCGAGATGTTCTGTTACAGTTCTCGCTCAGTACCGTGCCTCTTGCTGCTGCCATGGTGGCTGTAAACGGCCGGCTGTGAAGGTGTCCAGCAGTCTTCAGGGCCAGTCCTTGAAGTCTCCACTCCCACCCCTCATGACCTCCCGGAACCAAGACCCCACACACCAATAATCTGAAATCCAACCTATTGGTAGCAGCTGGCACAGGGTCCTATCTCCAGAAGGAAATGTTCTTACACATTGAACAGAGTCCATACTATCAACTGAACAGTGGGAGAGAGCAAAGCTGGGTTCTGAAAGGACTCGGGATTTTTCAGGAGCTAATTCAGTAGACAGCTTTGGAATGTCTGGCTTGGAGTTAGTATTACGTGGAATACCAAGAAAAACAAAGACCTGCTTCTGGCTGCAGGAAGTCACAGTCCTGTTGGGAAGGGTTGGAGCAGAGAGGGGAGACATCAAACGTGAAGGACACAGGAGACAGGAGCTGACCCCAGAAGGGCAAGGCTGGTGGGGAGGCAGATGGCTGAACCCCCAACACCCAGCGAAGGAGAGGCAGTGAGTCACGTGGCCTTTGAGGTGGACATTGCTTATGTGTTTCCCCTTCCCCACTCCCTGCCCAGCAGTCCCACTCAGCGTTCCCTGGGGATAGTAACTCACTCTAGGCTGATCAGAGGGAAGCCGAGGCATAAAATCTGGGGCCAGCCGCGGTCTCTTGGATGACTTCTTCCAGAAAGCCTCTCAGACTCGCCAGTGGAGGCCAGGGGACCACACTGAGCTGTGACTGAGGGTCAGACCTCATATCCCAACTTGGATAAGCAGACCCATGTGGGAAAGTCTTTCTGACAGAAGTGCTGGTGAGAAGCTGGTGTCTGAGAAAGCTGTCACCCGTTTCCGTGAACATCCCTGACCCGCTCCACCTGCATTTCTTCTCTCCTGTGTCCTCTTCCTCCACATCATCAGTGGAGTTAAGAGTGTGAGAGGCTGACCCCTCTCTACTGCTCCCTAGAGAATAAGCTCCTGGGTCCAAGTTTGGGACATGCACCTTGACCAGCTCTGTGCTCTTAGGCATGTCACCCACTCCTTGGAGGCAGAGTTTCCCTATCTGTTGAGTGGGTGTGGTCCTTGTGGGTTTGTTGTGAGAGTTAAATGAGCACATCGTTAAGCACTTTCAAAACCATAGAATATATGATATGTACACACGTGTGGATGTAGTATGCTAGGTAAGGAGTTATTTTACTTTTTCAATCTTAACTGTCCCTCCTTACCTACTCTGGAACCTGTCGATGTTCCCATGAGCTGTTCTGGTTCTGAGATGAAGCCCTGAGTGGGTGTTGTGGCCCCTGCTTGCCCTGTCACCTTTTTCCATGGCTGAGTTCCATAGGAGAGTTCAATAAATATCCTGCAAATGAAGCATTCCTTACAGTGATTCCTTTCTTTCCCTTTGTTCCTGTTTCTGTTTTTTAACATACAAATAGACTCATGTAAATCCTTTTCTCCGTCCTCTAGAATGTTTGGAGACCTCTACGCAGCATGCCCTAAAGTTGTATTAAAATGACATGATAGAAAAGAGTGTATTTCAGTATACTAAGGAATGGAATTCTCAGAGACCAATAAAAGTTGCCAAAGGTATTTGAGGATCGAGACCCAGGGTAATGCTTACATAACCTCCCAACTGTTTTCCTAGGTCTAAAGTGAAAATAGCAGAGATAAAGCAGAGAGTACATGTGTAAACACGATATATGAATGGCTCCTCCAATCTACATAGCAAAATAAACCAGGGGTCTAGACCCTAAAAGCAATGCCGTGGTGGTGGTAGCCTGCTCCCCTTATTCCAGGGGATGGGCTGCGGCAGGTACAAGCAGCACTTGTTTAAACAGAACTGAGAGAGACTGCAAAACATTCAAGGGCAGAAAGTGGCAATAAATACTTCCCGCGGTTGGAGTGGCTGGAGACCTTGAGGTGAGCAGAATGTAATCACTCAAAGTGGAATTCGGCCAGGGCCTCCCGAGTCAACCAGGGGACACTGCGAACTTTCCAGAAAACCAAGACCTCCATCTTATCTCCTCCCATTGAAGAGAAGGGGAGAGCTGAAATTCCTTTCTGGAGGTGGGATTTGCTCTCCATGATGAGTTCTGATCTTTTTTGCAGGCTTCAAGCCTGAGAACCAAGAGTCCCAAAATAGGTCCCCAAGGGGAAAAAAAAAAAAATTAAAACTCCACAAAGACCTGCTCAGGGTGATGTGCAGAAGTTGGTGATCTGGGTTGTAAATCCACAACCCACTTCACAGAGGAAGACCTAGATAGGGAGACTTGGTTTTCTTCTAAGGCGTGAATGAGTGCTCTGGGCAATCTGCCCCTGTAGAAAACAGAATAATGCTAGTAATTTGCATTTATATAATACCCCTCGGCTTGTGGATCTACAAGCACTTTGCAAACATTAATTAATCCTCTAAAGCCCCTATGAGCCAGAGGGTGCCTTCAGTAACCTATCACGAAGGGGGGCCAGAGATTCGCGCCAGAGTCAAGATCCAGGTCAGTCCAGCTCTGCGGGCATGGGACCCAGGGAGGTTGTGTGGAATTTTTAGGAGAAAGAACCACAAAGGTAGAATGTGGGTCAGCCTGAGTGGGGAATAAACCTGGATTTTATGACTGGGTTGAGTGAAGGCCTGTCCACTAACAATTCAACTTCTCTCCTGTGATTCCAGGCATTTGTCAGGAAGTGTGCTGTGTGATTGTTTCACCTCTTGCTGTTCCTTCTTCGTTATCCAAGCTCTGCTTGTACTTGGTTTAAAACCTAAGAGCAGGGATCTGGGCTCAGCTCACCTTGGCTCAGTATAGGAGGACGGGCAGCAGCTGGACCATACAGGAAGTCAGTATTTCCCTAGATGTTTTATTTATCTATTGCCACACTGCATGGCTTGTGGGATCTTCATTTCCTGACCAGGGATTGAACCTGGGCCCTTGTATCACCTGGATGGATGGGTAATTTCGAAGTGCTGGAGAGCTGGTTATAGCAGTTGTTTGCTATGATAGATTCCCCCATTGTGTTAGATTTTTTAAAATTACAAGTAATTACACAACAACCCTTCATAGTGCACAAGTGCACAAGACAACTTCAATCTGGCTTTTCTGAAGTTATAAGAATAAACGGAATATGACTTGCTGAGATTTATCCTGTATTCATGCACATGTATGTCTGTCCTATGGCAAACCAGATGAAGCAGTTAAATTATCAGAGGGGGGAGTTAAATCATTTTTATGTTACTTTCAGGTTAACTAGTATATAAGGAGAGATCTACTTGTGGGGGGATGTGTATTTTTTCAAGTACTTTTGAGCTCTAGGACAAAAAAAAAATGAGGTGATGCTATTGCTTCCAAAGTCCTTGCTGAGCCGGCTGCCAGGACAGCGACACAGGCATGGGCTTCAGGAAGAGGGGAGCTCTGTTTGGTGCGTGTAAAAGATCAAACACGCCGGGGCTGGGACTCCTCCCAGCAAGACACACGCTTTCTTTCAGGCTGTTGCCAGCTGGTTTTGCTGTGTGGTGGTGTTAAGCTTTGCAGATTGAAAACATCTGGCTTTTCACCAGCCGTGTGTACTCAGAAGGAGAGCTGCCCTGGCCAAAGTAAATTCACCGAATTCTTATCTGACACATTTAGTTGACCCTGATATGCTAAGTTGGGGCAATTTCTGGGGATGAATCCTGTTTCCAGCTGTGTGACTGTTCTATCCTTCCCTTGCCTTTGGAAGAGTCTAGATTTTAACATTTTCAAATGCAGCACCAGCAGCCATGTCTGAAAGTACCCATGTTATTTGCATAGAGGTCAAACACAATGTTTCCTGTAGGGACCTCCTGAATTATGAAGCTGCAGAGCAATCCCATGTAAGCAGATGTCAGCAGGTTCCAGAAAGATGGCTTGTTGCCTGTGGCCATTAAGACTTCTGGTGTGAACTGATTTGTGAGGGAAAAAAAACCGAACTTGTAAACTGGAGAGGTTTGTATGTATCTACTAGACACATACTGATAAACAACTACAAATTATGGTGATGGTACTCTTGGTTGCATTTACCTTCTGAAAGCATCCTTTCTGGTTTGGTGGATCTTTTCTTCTTCATCACTTTACAGAAGTGGTCCGGAGATGTTGAAACTGAAGCTTCCTGTAAATCTGTGTCTGAATTTTGGCCTGTGAATATGTTTTAACTTGCAAAGTGGACATTGTACAGATTGGTATTTTTGAACAGCAACCCCCAAACCGAACATTGCTTAATTGGATCGTGGCTTCCCACCGCGTTAAGGCTTCAGAGCTGACGGATCCATGTTTATAATCGGTCTGCTCTTGTCATTGGTCTTGGGGCATTAGCTTGAAGTGTCTCGAGAAGTTAATGACTTGTTAAAAGAAAATCCACAAGAGAACCTTCTTAAAAGAGACTGGTCAAGCCAGGAGTACTTATGTCAACAGTAGTTTAGCACACCTATTGTGTGCCAGGCATGTATCTTCATGATAATCACATCAAGATGGTAGTAATTATCCTCATTTTACACTGAGGCTCAGAGAGGTGAAGCAGCTGGCCCCAGGTCATCCAGCTAGTAAGTTCCTGTGTCAGTTGCCTCCCTGGTGACCAAAGCTATGTTGCAGCTTAGGTAATCATCTTGGATTACTTAACCTAGCCCCTTCTCCGATTTGAAAGAGCTCAGAGGATGAAAAGGAACGTAACACTCTCGAGCATGCATGGTGAGTATCGCGCCCTGAGCTGAGCCCTCGTACCCCTGCTAATGAGGCTTTTCTTGTTCAAAAGTACAATTTTCTTGTTGCCCCAGGGCCTTTGCACTTGCTGTTTCTTCTGTCTGCAACCCTGTTTCCCCAGATCACCATGTACCATAGATGTGGTTTTCTCCTTCTTGGGGAGTCCATCGAACCCCACTGCCACAACAAAACTACAACTCAGACCCCTCTAGAGATTGCTTTCCTGGTGGATGCTAAGAACTGGCCTCTCTATTTCTCTGCCTGCCTAGGTTACTGGCGTTCTATCCTAGTAAGGAGTTTTAGCCACAGGCTGACCTAAGTATGCCTGCCCCCTGCATACATGCTCATTCTTGTTTTTCACATCTTCCCAAAGGAAGCAGTTGAGAAACTTGCTTTATTAAAAATATAGCATGGTTCTCTTTGATGGATATTGTGATTATCTTTGTTGATTTTTGTTTGTTTGTTTTTTACCCTGGACTTCGTTTTCCTCATTCATAAACCTGCATATGTGCTTTGTGTAGGTTTGCTGGATGAGAATCAGATAGTAACTGGAAGGTAATTTCATTTAGGACAGATGTAGTCAGACATGTGGTATTCAGCATGAGTTATGTGAAGAAAGTCAAGTCACGTTATGAACAAATGAGTTCTGAATTTCTTTTGAGTCTGGGGACATTTATTTATCTTGGATTGTTCCAGAGATTTTCTGCACTATTTTTCTGTAATCACCTTGATTAATCTTTAAGTGGTATGTTTACATTTTGAGTTGATTTATGTGAAGCTTTGCTTTTCCTCCACGGAAACACCCAGGTTTCTCGTGTTACCAAGTGATAGAAACCACCTCTCGGTTCCATGCCTGCCACACTCACAGGCTGCCTCCAGCTGAAGGATGCCATGTGTCCTCGAGGATTGTTCCAAGCAGCAGCAGTCACACAGCTGAAATGTTCCACCAGAGGGCTACCCTTCCAATCCCCATGCTATTTATAGATGCCTCCACGCAGGGCCTCTGTGACCTGCAGTAAATTTAAAAATACACTCTCTAACTTGGTGTGTATGTGCGGGTGCTCTAAATGAATCACCTGTGTGTTATATCTGTGTTAGAAGGGCAGAGAAAAATATCGGTATCTTTTCTTCCCCCCACCCTGGTGTATTCCTGGCTTTCCTCTCCCTCACTTCCCATGGGAGGGGGGCTTAGGGGCGGCGGCAGTGTTCTTCCTGGCTGGCTGGGTGACCTGGCAGAGGCCACCAGTCACTGACAGCTCCAGGACCCTGGTATCCAGTCTTCATTCCAGTGCTTCTTTCATATCACATTCTAACCAAATCATGTATCCTCTTTGAACCTCAACTGCACCATTAGTGAAACAGTTATAATCATCTAAAAATTATGAAAGCACTGTGTTAGCTAACCACCGTAGACTCAGTTCAGTTCAGTTGCTCAGTCTTGTCTGACTCTTTGAGACCCCATGGACTGCAGCACGCCATGCAGACTATGAGAAGTGAAAATGATCATATATATCTGTGATCACCAAATTGTTTTTTCCATTCCTTCTATCCCAAAGCATTCTTCTTTGGAGTTGTGTTCATCCCTCTAGAAACGCCAACCCCTATGCGTCAAGGTCCAGCATTTCTCCTGCATTGCAGGCAGACGCTTTACCCTCTGAGCCACCAGGGGAGCGTTTAGATGGAGGCAGTTCTGTCCATTTCCTCATGGTGATTGCAGATAATTCCATAGAAACCACTCAGTAAGGAGGATCCATGAGGATTACTTTCTTATCCCTGATTTTCCCTAGGAGAAATTCTTACATTAAAGGTCAGTGTTTGTGAAGCATTCTCGCTCATGGGTTTCTTTTTTTTTTTCACAGAAACATGAAAACTCATTGTCTTGTCTTAAAAAGAAAAAAATTATGTTTGCACCCACATCTCTGTGGGGCTTCCCAGGTGGTGCTAGTGGTAAAGAACCTGCCTGCCAATGCAGGAGACATGAGACGTGGGTTCAATCCCTGGGTAAGGAAGATCCCCTGGAGGAGGAAACGGGCAACCTACTCCAGTATTCTTGCCTGGAGAATCCCATGGACAGAGGAACCTGGTGGGCTACAGTCCATAGGGTCACAAAGAGTCGGATAAGACTGAATCAACTTAGCACACATGCACGTGCGTCTCTGTGGTCTGGTGGAAAGTGGGCTGTGCGTTCACCCATCGCTGGGATGCCTCAACTTTCATAATCTTCCCTTTTGCTGCTGAAATCTTAGGTTTTTCCATTTTCTGTACTTGGATGTATGAATAAAAGAAACCAACTTTGCTGCAGGTAATTATGTTAGAGGAAAGTTGATTGGTTATTTTGTTAGAAAAATCTCAGTCTATTCACGATACATCTTTTATCCTCCTTGTCTCTATAAATGTACAATTTACGAGATCTGCAACCCAAAATATATTGTTCTAATGAAACCACTTTGATCAAATGTAAAAATTTTATATATGTTAGTTTTTATAGCAAAGACATTAGAAGATACTTCTGCAGAAGTATTTTTCTGTATCCTTAAGATCAGGGGTCCCCAACCTCAGATCTGATGCCTGATGATCTGAAGTGGAGCTGATACAATAATAACAGAAATAAAGTGCACAATAAATGTGATGTGCTTGAATCATTCCAAAACCTCTGGTCCATGGAAAAATTGTCTTCCATGAACCTGGTCCCTGGTGCCGAGAAGGTTGGGGACCACTGCTTTAGGTTATGTGCTATTGCAGTACATTCTCAGGCCCAGTGACAGTAATTTGCGTAAACAGCTTTATAAGGTCGGAAGCACTTGAAGAAATCAGAGTGGCCAAGGGCTGCGAGTCCCTATCAGGGCAGAGCTGCCGCAGCAGATGAAGAGGCGAGAGCCAGGGAAGCAAGGACTCCCTCTTCCTGGTGTCGTTCTGTTAACTGTGAGGGCGGACGTCGCAGCATCTTGAAAGCGGCTGTGATGTTCCCCCAGCCTGGCGCAGGCTTCCTGCCCTTTCAAGGGAACTCCTTGATCAGGCATTCGACTAAACCGCGGCGGCTGGAGAGCAGTTCTTGTGTTCTAATTGCCCAGTGGGTTGAGGTTTGGCGACAATAAGTGGATATCAAGGAAGGGTCAGGCTTGAAAGCTGGCAGCTCAGTGAGCAGACCAAATTGGAGAGAAGAAAGGATGACATTTTTTTAAACTTTATTTTGTCTAAGATAGAGGTTTTCTTTCTCAAACATTTTGAGATCTGCTTGATGAATATTTGTCAAATTGATTTGGGAGGTCTTTGTCTTATCTTTTATCTTCTTCCATCAACTCAGGAATGCAAATCTCATCTCTAAAAGAGGTATAGACCAAGATGTGTCCACAAGAATAGCAGCCCAGGAGCTGTGTAGGGGGTGGGGAGGGCAGTGGGCAGAGCACTGGTCAGAGCAGTGCCCAGCTCTTGGTTATTTTCTGCTCCCATTTTTAGCATTTGCTGTGCCTGAGTGCAGTGTTCAATATTTGGTATATTTTTAGAAGACTGCATGTCCTTTCACTACTTTCTTGCCTTCCATATGCATGTATATAATGTCTATATATATGTTGTGTCTTTTTATACATATGAATACACATAATGTCTCTGTATATGTATATCCATACTAGCCTTAGATTCGAAGATCAAGACATTTATAATAAAAACAAATAATGGCACAGATTCCTCCAACTGCATTCCTCTTAGGAAGCATTTTTTAATGTTATTTTAATTTGTTTTTTAAATTTTATTTTTTCATCCATGCTGCATGGCGTGCGGGATCTTAGTTCCTTGACTAGGGATCAAACCCATGCCCACTGCAGTGGAAACCCAGGGTCTTAACCACTGGATCCCCAGGGAAGACCCTAGGAAGGATTTTTAAAGAAAAAAAAAACCTTCATTGTGCATAACTGCAAATCACTTCCCACTGACAATCTTGTACCAATGGAAGCACTGAGACTTCAGGCGCTTTTGTTATTTAAGGTTTTATCCTTGGCTCTCTTTCATCCCTATGGCGGGGCTTACCCCTTGCAAACTTTTTTTTTTAATTTAATTGTAGTCATTTTCGGATCTGATTGCACCAGCCTTGGCAACACCTAAGTCCCTTAACCCAAGAAATCCAGGCCTCTTCCAAGGTGTGTGATGGTGTAGAGAGTGATTGGCAAGCCTAGGGGGGAGGTGGGGATGGGGACCAAGGCGGCTGGTACAGGTGGCAGGAGCTGCCCCAGAGACAAAATACAACACCACTGGGGCCATTATTTTGGTTGGAAATACGTAAGAAAACCTTTCCTCAAAGTGGAAACAATAAACAAATTATCTACTTCCACCATCAGCTAATTGAGGCTGTGTCTCAATAAACAAGTGGATTTTCTGCTAACAAGCAGTTTTACGAATTTAATCGCCAACACTCTGTTGCCTTTCCCCCATTTAATTGATGCTTGCTGAAATTTTTCTTAATAACGTTACACATTAGTGAGACTCACTGTCCCTATTTTTGCATCCTCATGGCTTGAAAGTCTGTGACTGTCATTTAATTGCCAGACACATTTTTTTAATTGGAATTAAAATTAAATTGATTCCATTCTTTTTTTATTTTCTTGAATCTAATAAATCAAGTGCCAGCAGTCCACATGCAGACAAGTGCCAGTCATTGTAGGAGCATGGTGACACCCTCCAGTTTTATAATAACCTCTTATTTTAAAAATCATGTCAAAGAGATAACTTTTAATCCAAAAATCTGAAATAAAATTTTAGAGGGATGTGTTTGTTGGACATTTGACTAAGAGAATTACCTCTTTCTCTACTGATGGGTTGTTTTCAGTCATCCTTGTATGACAGATGCTCAGTAACTAAAGTCACTATTTGAAAATTACCTTGATACAGCTAGCGGAAAACAGTGGTGGAAGTATGAAAAATGTAGTGTAAGATTAAGCACCTGTTTTCTGTTTAACAATATAAGGGGATTGGAATGAGCTGACACATGGGGATTTAACACTTAAATTGTTAATATAATTTTACTTTAAAACTCTCAATCATCCCATAAATTTGATTGTTTTAAATTCCCTTTCTTATATCTCCTATATTCGTCACTCTATATTACCTTCTAATACAAGACAAAGTAGTAGCTTTATTAGGCTTTTTAAAATCCAGAATGTTCATTTACTATAAATTGTCTGATACTTGAACGTCTAAATAAAATATCCCATTGCTTGCCCGAGGAACATTTTTCCCCAAGTGGAAATATATTTTGTTTTATGTGATGGTGATGATGAAATTGCTTGGTACACTTTTTGAATCAAAAATTCATGGAGACAATTTAAATGTGCGAGTTTATGATTGAGTCTCTGGGGCCCCTGCACTGGCATATGGAAGCATATTTAAGTTTATTTTTAATTTCCTTTACGGCTGGCATGGTTTCTTTGGGTTCAGACACAAGCACATTTACTCACATGTGTTTGCACATACACACACACACACACACACACACACACAGGCAGAAAGCATAAACAGGGCTTTTCCAAGTTATCAAGGCAATTTTCTGAATGAGTTGCAAAACTGAAATTAATATCTTTCTTTAGTCATCAAGGACAAAAGCCCATCATCGGCCAGCCCTGCCTGATGCTTAACTCACCGTGAAGTTAATGTGGATGTTGTATATTTAAGGAAGCAGGAGGCAGTTCTTTTTGACCATGTGCAGTTAAATCCCACAACAGTACATGTTCCGACTTAATTAGTTCTCATCATGTCATGTGATGTGGCCAGATTGATATAATTAATAATATGATGCTGTAATAACTTTGCCATCATAGGTACTAGGACCTCCAAGTGTCAAATGAAGCATTTGTATTATTTTTAAAGTATAATGAATTTTAAGTTAGTCTTGACGCAAATTTGTATTGTAATGAAAAGAAAAATGCTTGAAATTAACTAATGCTATTCCTCCCTGTAGTAACTAAAAAAAATAGCTCTCCCTTACCATTTATTCTTTTTTGCAATGAAGCTATGTAGAAACTCAGTACATAGAACTAATCAAAACAGCCTTATTTTATTAGTATGAACTTATTTTTAAGGTTTAATGTATTACATTTATATACTTTAATACAAGTCCTTGAGAATTTTGAGTCGTCTGTGAGGCATCTTAGAATTCTGAGGCATTATTTGGAAAGCGTCCACACTCTGGCTGGCATCCAGACTTTGATTTGATGGTTCTCTTACTTTCACCACAACCTAAATTCCTACCTGATTTGCCCTTGTTGCACCAGTCAGACAGGTGAGCCTCAGGGTTTCAGGGCTGTACATCTTCAATCTGGAATGCTTTCCCTTTCTCCTTCTTCCCTCATTTTTCCTGACTTTGAAGACATAGCTCAGGACCCTCTTTCTTCCTTGTAGTTCTTACCATTTCATGACACGAACATCCTTGGCTCTGTAACACAGCTTAGCTGCTTACCTGTGTGTCTCTTGTCTTCCCACCTAGAAGGCAACCCCCTGCAGTTAAAAGATAAGAAGAAAAGTCAGCACTGTTCAAAACCTCAGTCTAGCATCATGCTCTGCATATTGTAGCTGTTCAACTAACACTTGAAGGGTGAATTTGACATCGTTTCTTTGAAAAGTCCATTTTGAACAGTCCGACTCAAATAGATAGCACTGTTATTTCGGTTTGGCCCTGTGTACATTGGGGTACATTTTCCTGGAGCGCATCATTAGGTTTCGTGACCCATGCTTGGCTCAACCAGCCAACCAGCACATAGGACATCACATCCATGACCAAGTGGCCAGCCATGTAACATGCTGCAAGGTGGAAATGTTTCCTGTTTCTGCTTGAGGGTGGTCAGCAGACTGTGTGGCTGCCTTGGTGATAGGGGTTGTGGCCTTGGGGTCTCAGCTGCAGAAAAACCCAGAGTAGGGATGGGAACCCACAGCTCGAATTCTGGGGCCACACTGGCTGGTTGCCCTGCTTCAGTTCCTGGGAGGATCTTGTGTTCGCGCAGCCCGGGTGCTCTTGTGTGGAAAAGGAAGGGAAGTATCCAGTGGCTCTTTCAGTGGCAGGTTTGCGTGTGGGTTTTCAGAAGCTGGGATTACTTTGCTCTTGGAGATGCAGTCAGAGGTCATGGTTTGGAAGTTGAGGGGCTTGCTCATCTCTTTGCTCATGTTGCCACTGTGGTGGGATGCTAGGAATGCTGCTTCTCTGATTTCATTTACCCAGCAGGAGAAAGGTAGCATTCTTCATCTTAACAAGGTTCCTCTAAAGCTTCACGTATGAAAAATGGGCCCATTCAACCCCTCAGGGAGGAAAGAAGGCACACATTTTTCAACAAGCCTTGTGGGTAAAGAGTGAATGTTTTCTCAGAGCATGCGTATTTCCTTATCCAGCTCCAGCTTCAGCCCCTGCCCTCATCCCCTCCCTCCAGGTGACAAATAGAACCCGCTTTATTGCGTGCTGAGCAGCATGAATTCTGACATTGTAGAAAAGGCTATGGCTGTTGGACAGCCATGAAAAATCGCCATCTGAGGTTTACCAGGACCCTGTATGGTTATACAGGCCCTGCGGGTGGTTTCATAGTCAACTGAGAAAGCACACTGCGGGTTCTGGGGAATTCAGGAAGGAAGAAGGCAGTCCCCACCCTCGCAGAGGTTAAAATCTAGTTGTGAAAATAAGACATCTGTATGTGCAAAGCCCATGCGTGCAAAAGACTAGCGGATGTCTTACTAATCAGTCATGTGGTAAACACAAAGTGCTTGAATTCAAAATGGGCTGTCTCTCTGATGTCCGGAATGATTTGGAAGATTTTGTGAGAGAATTCCCTGTTGGATGAGGATGTAAAGTGGTAGCAGAGCTGGTAATGATGAATATTTACTGTTTCTTATTTGTTTTCTCATTGTTCATGTGTCATAATGAATACATTACTCATTACTACTAATCAGTGAATATTGTCATGTAAATTTCAGAGCAATTATCTATACCTTTTTAGCAGGATATTTTAATTTTCATTTATGTAATTTTGCCTGGATTTTTTTTTTTTTTTTTTTTTGTCATCAAACAAATAGGAATCTCAGGCAGCCCAGAGATCTGTAAACAAGGTGTTAAATGACTTACATGACGCTCAGCGTCAGGACTTGCTGCCCTGGTGGGGTCCATGGACCATCGGCATCAGCATTACCTGGGAGCTTGCTGTCAGTACAGAATTTCAGGCCCCACCTGAGACTTGCCGAATCAGAGTGAATTTTCATGATTCCCAGACAATACACATGCACTTTTCTTGGTTTCATTCTCATCTGATTCTGTGGGAGGTCTTTACAAAATTTTGAAGATGGGTGCTTGTCTATATATCAGTATAGATAATCACTATATATGTAGCTTTCCCTGAGCATGACGCATTATGGAAGAGAAAGAAGGTGTGGAGTTTTATGGATGACTGATTTCTGGCCATAGTTAAAAGTCAAAGTGAATACCTAAACCATTTTCCCAGCACTTGAAGTTTTTCAAAACTCAAACCATTCTTTGGAAAACACTGTTTTCCCTTTCATATCTGAGTCCATATGAATTCAATTTTTGTGGGAAATTTAAGCCACATGTTTCTGATTCATTTACACTTAACCCTTGAGAAGGTTGTGTTACAACAGCAATTGCCTGTCCAAAAAAATCTCAGTCTTTGAGTAAATCCTTCATAAGGGCAAAGAGATGGGGAGGAGGAAATGGGGGGAAATCATTGGAAAGACCCCAGAGAAATTGGGGTTCGGGTTCCTGCTTCTGAACCTGGAGGCAGATTTGCGCAGCCTCCTCGTGTGGACAGTTTCTGTTTTACACACCTTTGATGGGGGTGGGGTTGGAGAATGGTACAGGTTTACGTGCTGAAAAGAAACAGGACGTGTGTAGGTCAGGCAGCCTAGCCCAAACCCATATTTCTACTAATCATACATTGACAATCCTCTCCCTTTTCTTGTACAAATTGAATTTATATCCCTTTGTGAGATTTCTATGATTTGACCCCCAGCAGAGACCTTATCCATATTTCCTATTAGCGACCTCTTAGCCATGCTGACGAAGTGGACAAAGGCTGGGAAGAAGCCCCAGTGGGTGATGAGCCTACAAACACAACTTCAGTTATCTTTACTCTTGAGTTTTATAGTTTGAGCTGATATATAACTGGAAAAACTTAAAAAATGCATTAAAGCTTCTTTTTGCCTCTTGGTAAAGCTTGAGTTCTAGCTTGCCAAATCATATATTCCATGTGACACCCTTTTTTCCCCCCTGATTGATGGATATTATGCATAAACACATATGTCCACATATGAGAATATATGTCACGAATGAAGAGTGAATGTTTACCGGGGGAGAAATCAGTGATCAGTAAATCATGTTTTCTGTTTAGACATCTACCCTTACATTTAGTGAGTTTTGTTTAGATAAGAGGACTTGGCTTGATTACAGTTCTTAGTGGCCATTGATAAACAAAAGGGCATTCGAATTCCATGTCTAACACATTCTTCTTAGGAGCCAGCAAATACATATTCATATGACAGATGCTCTAATCAAGGCTGAAGGTCTTACTTAAATATTGTAAAAAGCACCCTCATCTCTGGAAGGCAGAGGGAATGCCAGTTGAGATTGTAATGGTGATTTTGCCAGATTTCCCCGTGCCACAGGCTTTCTCACCATCCTCTTTTGTGATGGCACCTAATGCCTTCCAACATGCCTTGCCCTTTATCTGGGAAGAAACCTTTTCTGCTCTGTGGTCAGCTGCCTGACTCTTTCTCCCAGGATCACTCTGTGTCCTCCTGTGTCCCTCTGCCCTCTGTCTAGGGTCAATGTCTGCCATCTGTGCTTCCCCCACATTCTGAGCTTCCCTCTGTCCCAGCATGGGTCACTCTGGTGCATAATTAACTGTTTACATGCCTGTCTTTCCCAGGGTGGTGGTGACTCTCTGTTATCCTGTGTCTACCACCTACACACACAGTAAGCATCTGAGTTGTTGGATGGATAAACCTGTGACTTCAATAGTATCTTAAACCAAAGGCTAAACATCTGAGGACGCCAGACTTAAAATCTGAGTGGGTGGACTGAGTTTGTGAAGGATTCTGCAAACGAATCTAATGCTGTGGGTTCATGTCATATAGCGGCTGAATCTTGATTCCGACCCGGGCTCCGCTGTGCTGGTTACCTTGCAGACGCTCTCTCTGGGTCAGGGGTTGCTATGTGAAGGACCATCAAAGCTGGAGGAGGAATCCAGCAGAGGGAGACAAGGAGCCTTTGTTAATCCCTGGAGGTTAACGGTTGTGGTTGCGACTCGGTACACTCCACGCCTCACTGCTCCGTTCTGTTGTTGCTGTTGTTGAGTCACTCAGTCGTGTCCGACTCTTTGTGACCCCATGGACTGTAGCCCATCAGGCTTCTCTGTCCATGGGATTTCCTAGGCAAGAACGCTGGAGCGGGTTGCCATTTCCTTCTCCAGGGGATCTTAGCGACTCAGGGATCGAACCCGCATCTCCTGCACTGGCAGGCAGATTCTTTCCCACTGAGGCACCTGGGGAGCCCGCTCCATTCTTTAGGTTGTTGAAAATATATCCCAATTTTAAAGACTTGCACAGATGACATTTCACAGTTTCCTTCTCTAACCTCTTCCATTATTTGTTTAATAAAGTCTCACTGTTGGGAATGTATTCTTTTGCTGTAATCTAAATCCCTCAATGCCCGTTTTCCTCCATTCAGTCTCCAGGAGAGGGGGGGAAACAGCTGGCCACCTCCAAGGGGTCTTCCTTGGCCACCCCTTGGATCACGTTATCATCTCCTTAGGGTTTCCAAAAGTTTCTCATTATATTTATAAAAACAAACTTGAACTTTCAGCTTCAAGTTTATCACCAGAATATCCAGCTTGCTTTGTCATCTCCAGCTCCCCTACGTGTCTTCCTCCCAGACTGTTTTCCCATCTCCTTTTGTCACCATCATGGGACACCAGACTTACTCCGGTGCTCTGTTCTGCTTCTGATCTGCGCCTCCAG
Source organism: Cervus canadensis (assembly GCF_019320065.1). Taxonomy (NCBI): domain Eukaryota; kingdom Metazoa; phylum Chordata; class Mammalia; order Artiodactyla; family Cervidae; genus Cervus; species Cervus canadensis. Next base: position 1,365,375 of record NC_057395.1, on the reverse strand, counting down.
TTGGAAGCTTCTAGAAAGATTGCACTCCTGTTTGTATTTCCTGCAATGGGTAGTAAGTCAAAGTTGGGTTTTCAGCAGCTGTTTCTTTCTTTGATGTGCATAGCATCAGCCTGTCTGAAATTAATTACGAACTGGTGAACTTAATTCCTGGTGAATTAAGCTGGTGAACTTAATTCCCACTCACAGGGAAATGTCTGTGTAGGGAAGAGGCATTTTAGAAAAAGAAGTTGAGCACCAAAATGTAACGTGGAAAGCACAATGTGAAACAGGGAAGAGTCTGTGGTGTGCACTTCAGAATTCCTTGTCAACAAGGCAGCAGGCGTTTCTAGGTAACATTAGAGCATATTCCATGAAGGTATTTCTATGATGTAATCCAATATAGAAAGTGGATTTGTTGGTATTATGGATAATTAGGATAACAGTAACACCAATAATTACTCTGGAAGGGTTTTGTGTGGCATAATTAATGCCCTTAAACTATTAGAAAGCCTTGGATGAAAGAAAATGCAGAAGTGGGAGTTTTGGTGTTGAAAAGACAAAGGCAAACCATGTTTAAAATATGTTACCAATGCCATGTTTTATGAGCTCAGATTGGCAAAACATCAGGGCACATCTGTTGATTATAGATGCCCTCTTTAGTGACTACCTCGGAGCCAGTAAACCCTGCACAGGGAGATCCCGCCAGGACAATCAAAGCAAAGCACATCACCCTCCTGACGACTTACCATTCCCATGCCTGTCCAGATTTCCCTCGATGTCTCAGGAAAGTTCTTGGCTAAATGGAACCACATAGCAATGTGTGGGCTTTGAACATTTAACATCAAAACCAGGCTTTGGCAAGACATGTTGGCATAGCCCAAAAACATGCTCTCGGTTCTCTGGATTAAAGAAAAAAAAAATAAAAAATTAGAAACTCATTTTAAAATGAGTATTCATTCATACACCTTTTTATGCTAACATAGTTTTGCAGAAAAAACTCACCATTTCAGATAAAAGTGTACATCAAAAGAATTATCTACTAAGCTTTCCTACCAAATACAAAACTGTTACTAAATACTTCTGAATCATAGAGTATAGCCCATCATGTAGTAAATTATTAACATTTCTGTTGGAGGAGACATTTTTCATGAAATATTTAAGCTAAGGGTCTCAGAACTCTATTTCAGCAACTGATACTAAAGCTATAAAATGAGGATAGCTCACATGTTACAGTTCTGTCAAATATTCAGCCTTTTGATTAAGGAGAAAAGAAGAACTGAACCTGAAACCATTACTAGTGACATGACCTTTGCTCCAAAAGATCCATGTTTCAACATAATACCCTTGCACCCCTGGGATCAGTGAAGGCCAGAGGATGGCCCTTTCTGTTGATGGTGGTACAAGATTTTAGGACAGGGTCAGTGTGTGCTTCAGTTAGCACCAAGAGTCTATTATTGTTCCCAAGGACACACATGTGTAGCTATGAAAATAATTACATTAGAAAACAAATGAGAAATTCATGTCTTATAAAACTATCTTCCATTACTACAGGAGAGACACGTCCAAGCATAAACATGTTATTCTGTTTGAAATTGGTAGAATAAGTTTAGACTATATCACAGATAAATTACCCTTAAGGAAGACATTTTTCTATTTTCCTCAGTTCTGCTCCTTTGTGTGCTTTCTTTTTTTCATTTCAGAAGATGTTCTTTTTTCCATTTACCTGAATATTGCTTTTTTCAATTTTCTCCTACTAAACAGAGGAGTAATTTCTTGACTTGAGAGGGTTTTTTTTGTTGTTGTTGTTGTTTTTTCTTTTTCTTTAGAGAATGAAGAACTCTTGTCACTTATGGAGCACCCTTTCTTGAAACACACTCAGTACTGTTTGTAGTGTGGAATGTGTAATGAAAAGGCTTTCCTGGGAGCCTAACTGTGCCTGGCAAGGCACGCCTTCAGGCGCTACAAGCCCATCACACCAACACGCAAATGCTGGCGGAAGCCGACAGTGATGGTGGACCGTCTCAGTGACCCTCAGGTGCTCAGTATAATTTGGGCTAAGGATACTCAGTCATAGGGGAAGTAAGGATACTGGATATCTTTGGGGAAGTAAGATCTGGATGAATAATTGTTAGTCAACAATATTTAATATGCTGCTGTGGATAAGTGGGAGATTTCGGTAGCCAAACTCAGCTACTCCCCTGCCTGAGGTCACTGCCTCAGACAGACACACAGACGCAGCATGCCAGCAGCCAAGGGGAAGGCAGTGCAGAGCTTGAGCTGACGCCACAGCAGGTGTGAATCTTCCGTGGTGCGCCAGGTTTGTATCGTTACTGCCCAGACAAATTGGCCATGCTTTATTTGTTCTCACAAATCACTCTCTTAGTTGGCGCCATAGTTTTATTTTTTGATTTTTCTCAAATAGTGGCCCCAACACAGTGCATTGTTTCAGATGGAGTATTCAGAATGTGGATACCGAATAATAGCAGCTGTCCATCCTTAACTAGAAATGGAGCAAAACATAAGTCACAAAGAGGGGCAAGGTTTAGTTTATTTTTAAACTTCCAGTTATGAGAAAAATAAGTACTTGGGAGGTAATGTACAATATGATCTGTAGAAAAGTTCTTTAGGGAGTAAATCCTAAGAGTTCTCATTACAAGGAAAAATCTTTTTTTGTTCTTTCTTTCTTTTCATTATGTCTATAAGAGGAGATGGATGTTTGCCGAATCTACTATCTTAATCTACTACTATTAAGAAATCTATCATTTCTTAATAAATATAAATCAAACCATCATGCTGTGTGCCTTAGACTTATACAGTGACGTATGTCAATCGTTTCTCAATAAATCTGGGGAAAAAATTAAAAGAAGTGTTTCAGGATTATAGATTAGATGTTGTGTGTGTGTGTTGTGGAGGGTGTTTACCCAGTGTTTTGTGACCGTTCTCTCTTCTAGAGGGGTGAAAGGGCCTCAGACAGCCATACGGGGGTTCAGAGTCTTTGAGATTTTTCTGAGCTCTTTTTAATGCAAGTGAAATTTCTGGTTTCCATTTGTCAAAGTCAAAATAGAATTTTCTTTGAGACTCAGGAGGAGAATTAACATCCACCAGTACTTCTTAAGAAAGAGTATCATCCATACTTTGGAACACACCATGCTTTATTACTAAATTTAATTTTAGTAATAAAATTATTACTAAATTATAGAACAGAACTATTTTACATAGTTTATTGTTTTATCAGCATTAAAGTAAAATCCCTTATTCCTTCTTTATATCTTCGAGTCCAGCTCATTGAGTTTGAGAGGAAAATTAGGGAGAAAGAAGTGGCTGATTTTAAAGACAAAATGATGGTCATATTAACTGATATAGGGATGAGAGAAAGAGGGGACGCTCTAGGTAGAAAAACTTCATTTTTGTTTGGTTGTCCCTCTGTATTCATGGGGGGTTGGTTCCAGGACCCCCGACTTACAGATACCAAAATCCACTACTGTAAAATGGCATAGTGTTTGCATAGAACCTGCACACAATCCCCACGTACTTTAGATCATCTCTAGATGACTGGGCTTGATCCCTGGGTTGGGAAGATCCCCTGGAGAAGGGTATGGCAACCCTCTCCAGTATTCTTGCCTGGAGAACCCCATGGACAGAGGAACCTGGCGGGTAACAGTGCACGGGGGCGCAAAGAGCCAGACATGATTGAGCGAGTAAGCACGGCCCAGCACAGATGGCTTACAATGCCTAAGACAGCACTGATACTATGTCAATAGTTGCCTGTGCGTGACAAATTCAAGTTTTGTTTTTTGGACCTTTCTGGAATTTTTTTTTTTCCAATTTTTTTCTTTTATGCTTAGTTTGTTGAGTTCAGAGATGGAGAACTCGCAGATGCAGAGGGCCAACTGTGTATACCAGGTTAGAGATGTCATCAGCATATGCAGGTGAGATACCCAGCAGGCAGGCAGGCCATTAGAATAATGGATGTGGGTTTTAGGAGAGAAGTCAGAGTTGCAGTAAAAGGAATGTGCCAGCCTAGGGCTGCAGCAAAGATAAGAGATGTGTTGTAATCTGGGGTACTCTTTAACAAATATGGGGGATTCATGCTTTTGCCAAGGGAAGGGAGGCAGCAGCGTCAATTTGCCCTGGAAATGAGCCCCTAAAGAGGTCATCCACTGATGTAGCTGTCAGAATGTCCTGTGAGGGTGCAGTGGGTGGAGTTGGTGCCCACCTGCTGGGTGCTGAGAAGACAGTGTGAAGTGTGGGCATTGGGGATACAGTGGTTCTCAGGCAGCATTGGACACGGAAGGCAGAGATGGAACTGAGCATCTATAACTCAACTGAAGAGGAAGGAAGGTCAAGGAAATGTTATGAAGCTGAATTAAATCAACCAGCGATGAAAGAGGCACTGATGATGTAAGAGAAAAATAACTCAGGTAGGGATGTCCTAGTTACTCATCCAGAATGAGCAGGGGTAGAGAGGGCGGTGTGCTGGCAGGTGGGTGGAGGAGAGTATAAAATAGAGACACAAAAGCTCAAGTTAGCCTTGGGAAAAATAACATGGACCTTTTTTCCTTTTGAGCCATGATGAAGTTTGTCCCCAAGACAGAGCCTCAGAACATGCTAGATACTCAGTACGGTTTCAGGAAACACAGACTCTGGCTTCTTACATTTCTTATTTTCCTGATTTTTAATAGAAGAAGGTTCTAGTGTGCTGGAGATGTGATGGAAGGCCAGAGTGAAATTTGATGTCTGCTTATCAAAACGGCCACGGAGGACCTGGCGGGCTTCACGGACGGGACTGAAGGGATGGAGGGGAGGCTTCATGTCAAAGCTAGAGAACTGAGATTTACTCAGCTTATGAAAGAGAAAACTGGATGGAGACCTAGTTCTTATTCTCAGAAACACAAAGGGTGTTATGAGGCTGAATCTGACCAGTATTTTCCTACTCTTCTGAAAGCTAAAATAAGGGTGACATGAGTTTAAAGATTTTCTTTTTGTCTGTGTCTTAGAATTTGAGGAAATGGTAGGGTTAGATTCTATCAGGGTCTGTAGAGAAAAGCCCCCTCTTTTGTAAGGAAAAAGAAAGACTTATCTGTTTTAAATAACTGATACTTGATTGACTGAAGTCAAGGGTCAAAGCCAGGTGATTTCTTGAAAACTTTCCATTTAATGACTTGATAACGTCTGTGGATGTTTTCAGCCAGTTTGTTTCAGAAACGCTACCATGTGCCTTTAAAAAACAAAGGACTATGAAATTGAAGTACTGTGTGTGTCTATCCAATGAGGAGAGAAACTAGAAGTATTACTTTGTAAATTTTAAAAAAGAACAGTTTCTTTTTTAAAAAAAACCTTTTTATTATTCTATATTGGAGTATAGCTGATTAACAATGCAGTGATAGTTTCTGGTAGGCAGTAAAGAAACTCAGTTATACATATACATGTGCCCATTCTTCCCTAAACTCCCCTCCCATCCAGGTGGGAAAAGAACAATTTCTTTATATGTAAGTCAGCTTTTGATTGTTTGCTCATAGTAAAGCTACAAGATGTGTTCAGCAGTGACTGTAAAACGTCTGCAAAACTTGTTGTTGAAATTTACTTAAATGTTTCTCAAAGTTAAAAGAAAAAGGACTGGTCTGTTCTCTCTGCTTCAGACTGGGATTCTTTGTCTTGCATTGTCCTGTATTTTGGCAAGAATAATTCAACAGCTGCTATTCCTCATTGAAAGCTTTGGCATATTCCTTTTTAGAGCATTCCGATATACTACAGAATATATTTATGATAAGTGTAGTCCATGACTTTTCCAGTAATCATGTATGTATGTGAGAGTTGGTCCATGAAGAAGGTTGAGTGCTGAAGAATTGATGCTTTAGAATTGTGGTGCTCTAGAAGATTGTTGAGAGTCCCTTGGACAGCCAGGAGATCAAACCAGTCAATTCTAGAGGAAAGCAACCCTGAATAGTCATTGAAAGGACCGATGCTGAAGCTCCAATACTTTGGCAACCTGATGCAAAGAGCCAACTCATTGGAAAAGACTCTGATGCTAGGAAAGGCAAAAGGAAAAGGGGGCGGCAGAGGATGAGATGGTTAGGTAACCTCACTGACACTATGGACATGAATTTGAGCAAACTCCAGGAGATAGTGGAGGATAGAGGAATCTGGCATGCTGCAGTCCATGGGGTCACAAAGAGTTGGGCATGACTTAGCAACTGCAGGACAGTAGTCTTAAGGTATTGAATAACCTGAAGGTATCTCTTTTGGGTTAATTCTTGGAAATTGCAAACATTATGGCAGTTCACACAGAAGCTGTTTGCACTCAGTAACGGCAGCAGTAAACCATGATCGTGCTTCAGCGTGTTCCCCAATCTGAATGGCTCAGTGGAAAAACTGCCCATCTGAGATAAACAGAAACCTTTCCACTCATCTCTCACAAGTTAGTCAAAAAGAGAAGAAATGGTTTTTATGGCTGTCTCATTTTCTTCATTGTTTGGTAGCCCTTTGTTGGAAATACAAAGCCTTTCACAAGCTTCTTCTCTGCTTTAGGGAAAGTCTATCTTAGTGGTTTTTGTTCACTGCTTTCCACAAGTCAGTCAAGGTGCGTGGTATTTCATGTAACCATTTTTGGGTCTGTGTTTACTCTTTATATATTAAGACTATAATAACTAGGGAAAGTACAACATGGAGTAATACCCCAGTTGGGTTCCTTTGCTCCTTATTACCTCTTTGTGTTTGGTGTGTATTGCTTGGGGAACCACATGGTATGAATAGCAAGAATCCTTACTTCCGAGTGTTGGCATTGCTCACTGGACCCCCTCTCATCCGGGTCCTCCTGCAGGACACCCCTGATTTTCCCTCTGCTGTGCCAATGGACCCCCACAGCTGTTCTTGAGCAGATCTTCTCTTTCTGAAGTCTTCTAACACAGGATCAGACCAAATGTCCCACGAGCCATCTTTGGAGATATCGTCTATTTGTCTATGGTACTTTGTCTCCTGCAAGGGCAGAGCTGAGTGGTTAAAACAAACTGTTTGGCAAAAAATATTTGCTATATGGCCCTTTATAGAAAAACTTTGCTAGGAATTCTCAATCCCACTGTAAACGATCTGTCCCCTGTGTCTTCCCACTTCTATCTTTCACTTTCCTCTCTCACCAGTTGAGTATCATGTGTCTCAGCCTTATTTTTGACTAACATTCCTTTTTTTAAAAAAATCCAACCACATCGTCATGCCTACATTATGTTTTCCTAGTCTTTTCAAATTCTACTTCTAAGATCCAACATACATGCTACCTCACCTAAGAAGTCTTCTTTGATTGTACCAGCAAGGATTACTCCACTTTCGATCTGCCTGTGTGGCACCTTATGGTACATCCTAACCCAGCCCACAGAGTGTCCAGGAGCTCAGGAGCTCAGGTGTCTCCCCCAGACTTAACTTCTAAGATAAGGGCTCAGCCCTCCCCGGGTGTGGCTGCTGAGAGTCCCAGCCTGAGTGCTGGGCTTACATCCCCATCATCCATAGTCTAGTGGGTGACAGTCACTTGTTTCTAAAGTCAAAAGTAGCAGATTTGATCACCTGACAATCACAGAAGCATTTAAATTAGTTTATAGTGATATGAAAAGCTACCCTTCATGGGCATCAGTAAGAACCTGGGCTTGTTTCCACTCTGATGGAGTCTTAGCTGGCTTTTAGCTATATATGCCCTTATCCCCTTAAAACTCAACTTGTCAGTTTCAGAAAGCATTTCCAGCTCTGAAATTACGGGGTTTCAAATTCCCACAAGGGGGTGACCTCCATCATAGCAGCTCACCCCAGGGCTAAGGGGACGAGTCTGAATTCTCACAGTCCTGTCACAAGTGTGTGACTGGGCTTTAGATACTCATCTGAAGGCGCTTTCATCACTGTGGGTCCTCCTAGCCTATCAGGTCAACATTTACTCATTTCAACCCATTTCATGAAGTCAGAATTCGGGTGGATTCAGTCCAGGTGTGCCTTGTTTTTCTCCTTCCTGACACATAACACAATCCTAGTTAAAAATTTTTATGGGTGCAGTCACTCTAAAAGGACAGGACACTTACCTATTCTAGGCATCACTTGTGCCCAGCACGTAGCACAGTGGACTCTGCCGAGAGGCATGGAATGACACGAATAGGTCCACACACCCAGGTGCGTATCTTTCCTGCTCTTGAGACTGTGTCTTATTCATCTTTTTATTCCCTATGGGTATAACACTGTGCCTTTCACTCACCATACACCAGAGAAATGTGGGAAAGAATCCATTTGTTAGCCTCTCGGCATTGAATTTCTGGTGAGTACCACACCCCAAGTCATACTACCTTTATTTTCTTTTATGATGCCTCTCCCTAGTTTGCATGGGCCTAAAGAGGAACGTCATGTGGGGTGATAAGCCTTCTGTATGTACAGGTCCCAAAGGCACAGCATTTCTTTACCCAGGAGCGTTGCAGTCCTTCTCTCCAGCTGACCAGTCACTGCACGCTGAAAGGCCAGAGCGTCCGTATCTGCCATCTGGGGAATGCACACCACTGTTCTCTTGCTTTCTTCCTCCACCGGCAAACAAGGGTGTGGAACACTGAAGTACGATGACGGAAGATGATGCCTTTGAAAGGCAATCTCTGCACCTCACTCAGTGTGAGAACACAGCCGGCAAGATGGAGTGTGACTAGCACAGCAGTTACTCCCCTTGTTAGATCTAATTTCAGAATGCCTCCTTGGCCCAATATTTTAGCACATTTTTTCAATGTACCCAATAGCAGTGTTGACGCTGCAAGTCTCTTGAAGGCTGTTGTGCCTACTGATCGCCACGGACTATAGACTCTCTTTTGAACGTAAGCACTTAGAGGACACTGAATCCAGTCCATTTTGATTTTGTTTGTTTGTTTTAAATACTTATTTATTTATCTAGCTGTGCTGGGCCTTAGTTGCAGCATGTGGGATCTGGGGTCGACCAGGGATCAAACTGACCAGGGACCCAAGCCCCTGCTTTGGGAGCTTGGAGTCGTAGCCACTGGACCACCAGGGAGGCCCCCCAGTCCATTTTGTTTATTGAAGTCCTATTAGTTCTGCGTAGCTATTTCATGTGTTCCTGGGTTTCATATGTATAGTGAATCTTTGAATTTACTAAGACTTACTGCTTTTCAAAACTAAAACAGTTTCCTGTATTATCTGCAGTACTGAATGAAAATTCTCTTTCAGTAAATGTGGTGACTCCCTAACTTGCCCCAGCAGTTATTCAAATAATAATTGAACCTTACTTAATGATTCTAGGTTATCTATTTGCGTTAATTATTGGGTTCCTAAGATATAAAGAACTGATGGCTCCTATATTAAATCACTGCAGATTGTTGAAATATTTTAGTCTGCTTTTATAAGACTTCTTCCAGAGTCATCTACCATTTCTCGCTTCTGCTATTGTGCCCTTGATGCTTTTCAGTTACTATCTTATTTTAAATACGAGTTCCTGGGTGAATATGTTAAGATGCCTATACTCTGTAAAAAAAAAAACCCACTTCTCATATAAAGGGAGGTTTGTATAATGATTAAAAGTGTGCACCCTACATTTTAATCCCTGTTCTGCTTTCAGTTAGCTGTTGATCTTGGACAAGTTACTTAATTTTTCCACTTCTTTCCTCGGTGTCTCATCCGTTGAATGTGCATAATTGTTCTCACTTCCTAGAACTTTGGAAATTGGATGCCTAGGACAGGCCTCCCACGTGGAAAGAGTTGCATGGCTATGTTAGCTGCTTTTGCTGTGGATACACCCATGAATGACAGAGCATGGAGCCTGGTGGGCTACAGTCCACGGGGTCGCAAAGTGTCAGACACAGCTGAGCAACTGAGCACACACATAGCGCAGAGAACTGATTTTGGCCAGCTGCATTTCAGCTTTGGGCACTGGCTGATAGTGTAGATTGTAAACTGGGAAATTTTTATTCAGATTACCCTATGTCCTTTGATTCATATCAGAACTTCTCTCTTGAGATGAAATAAGATATAGAAAACTCTTAGATTTTTAAGCCACGGGTCACTTCCCATTGTCAGTTCATAAAATCATTTTAGTAGGTTAGCATCAAGGGTTTTTAAAGAGAAAGAGCAGGAATAGAGTAGAAAACATTTTGTTTTGTTTCATAATTTCTATTTCAGTTATAGATTTATGTATACACACTGTACCAGTTGCTATGTAAAACGTGCTTTTTATTGTGGGTTGTGGTCAAAGTCTGAATAATCCTGAGTTAGAATCGTAGTTAATGCAATAGATAGGATTCTTTTTCTCATTTTCCATTGTCCATGTCTGTAATAGTGTTAGATCTGCTCTGTCGAGGTTTATGTCATCTATTTCTGGGTATCACAACCATGAAAAATAAGTGCCTCATTCTGGGGGTGTGTGGTTGGAGTGGGGAACCCTGTCCAGGAAGCACATGATGGTCTGAGATCTCAAAACACATAAGTCACAAGTTTGGAAATCTTGGAAATATAGGATGAAGAGAGTTTTGTTGTGAAATTTGCAGATTTGAGTAGAGGGGATGCTTTCTGTTTGTTTTCATGGGGGAAACACTGTGTAATGTACTCATGATATTCTATATTGGGAGGTATGGGCATGGAATATAACTACTTATCAAAGAAAATGGGAGAGAAGGGAGCATATCCCCAGAAAGCATAGATCACAGGTTCTCATTCATTCAGCAAATTCAGGGAGCATGCATTTCCCTGGCATAGGGATCAGGGCTACAGGAACAAACATGAAAATGGCAAGGCCCCTCCACTCAGAAAGCTTGCTGCCTGTTTCCAGGGAGAGCCAAAACACTAAGACAGCTGAGCGTGGGGGCTGGAGGCGTGAAAGGGTGTTATCATCATCCCTGGGGCCTTGCCTGGTGCAAGTAGGATCTCCTGCCCCATGTCACCTTCATCATCCCGAGTTTGAGAATATCCGCCCTTCACTAGAGTGTGAAGTTCACTGGGTTCCATGCACAGCCATTCCAAGGATTTATAAGTAGCTATAAAATGAGATTTTTAAAATTCAGCTTGAATCTTTTCATATCATAATCACGCTTGTGATTCAGCAGAGGGTTTTTTCATGTTGCATTCATACTCAAGGGCTGGGTTTTTTTTCCCCCTCCTTTTTTCCACTGAAAGAATGCTAACAAGAATAAATTGAGTGGATGAGCCTTCATTGTCGCCGTTTTTCTTCACCGAGGTATTTATAGTAAGAAGATTAAATGTGCCGAAGCTGTTCTTCCCATTCATGTAAACCAAAGAGACGAGGAGTTTCATGAGTGCCTGGGCGGTGGTTTGGTCTAATGAGAAGAGCATCCCCCGGCAGCCTGGAGACTCGGAGCAGCTGAGCTCAACCCCCGCAGCTCCGGGGGTGCTGCTCCCTCCAGAAGTGGAATTGAGCAGCTATGCTCAATTCCGGGCTTCGAGGAAGCAAGACCTCCTCATGCAGAACCTTGAGTGCAACTCACCTGTCCCTCCTGAATTCTCTTGAGGGAGCACTTGCCTTAGGCCAGGCTGACCAGCTAGGACCAACTGAAAAATCAGGGCATGCAGTTTGACGCTGAGCATTCTGTTTGTGGACAGAGTATTTGAAATTGTGGCTTTCCAACAATACCTAGGACTTGTAGCTGCTCTATAAAAATAGGAAGTTGAACTGTGTGGTGTAATACTGACCCCCTGCCTGCGGACCACGTGGCTATGTCTCCTTCCCCTCTTCTTGCTCAAGGACCGTCATGAGAGGGGGCAGCTGCCCGGGTCACAGGGTCACGGGGGTGACCTTTGGACTGTGCTGAGTGTTGCCCTGCTGGGGTAGAGCCTCAAGCTGTACACAGGTGGTGTTGCTTCCACCTCCTACCTCTGAGTGAGATGGTCCGTGCAGATGGTCCCCACACAGATGCCCCATTCCCAGAGGACCTGTCTGTCCACCAGTGGCCACACTTCTCCACTGAGCTTCCTTTCACCGGCACCACTGCTGCTGCCATGGGAACCGAAAATGTTGATATAAATACACACGTTTGTGTACATACCATGTACACACATGTGTACTCACACACGTATCTTTTAAGTGCTTGTGGTTTCTGAGGATGGAGAAAGGGGGAAACTGTGTAAATCCCTGGCTGATCTTCAGAGGTTCCTGGGCTTCAATTCTCAAGTCCCTTTGGGGTCCTGCAGAACTGACACTTTGCCTCTTGGTTTTTCTTCCATGAAGGCTCAGCTTTTCACCTTCTCAGATGTGCTAAGTCCCATCCCTTAGCCTTCCAGCTTCTAATATCTTATCTTTTATTTATTTATTTCAGTCTCCTCTATTGTTGGGCTTCCCTGGTGGTGCAGACAGTAAAGAATTTGCCTGCAACGTGGGAGAAGATCCTCTGGAGAAGGGAACAGCTACCCACTCTAGTATTCTGGCCTGGAGAATTCCATGGACAGAGGAGCCTGGTGGGCTACAGTCCTTGGGATCACAAAGAGTTGGACATGGCTGAGCAACTTCCACTTCACTTTCCTCTATTGTCAATCTTTTTATCCTTTTGGTTTTAAGACTTTTTATTCCTCTGTTGTTATTCTAGAGGAGTTTTGGAAGAGAGCCGAGCTGCCTGTCCTGTTCAGTTGGTATCTCAACAGCCTCTCCCTAGTAACTTTCAGCATCTAGTCAGGCACCCCTGAGCCACTTGCTTTTCAATCCTGTATCACCTGTGGTCCATCTCTCTGCTGTTCCTTACTCCAAGCCCATCCCAAATCCAGGGAGCCCGTGAAAATGCACCTGGCTGGGTCTCTGCCTTCCCTGAAGAGTTGGTTGCCTTCTCCTCTTATGGTCATAGAAAAAGTACACATTTATTTTCTGACTTAAGCCCTCATTTTTTGTGGTTACTTGACTGTTGAGTGTGCTGTGCTGTGCTTAGTCACTCAGTCATATACAACCCTTAGTGGTCCCACGGAATGTGGCCCGCCAGGCTCCAACGCCCGTGGAAATTTCCAGGCAAAAATACTGGAGCAAGTTGTCATTTTCTACTCCAGGGGATCTTCCTGATGCATGGATTGAACCTGTATCTCCTGCATTGGCAGGCGGATTCTTTACCACCGTTTTTCACACTTTGGTATTCTCCACAATTGGCAGGATACCTGGCATCTAATAGATGATTAGTAAATTACAATGGTGATTGTTTTCATGGATTACAAATTACAGAAATATGTTATAGCAGTTTTATGTCTCAGCTAATCTTCCCATAGGAACTGGGGAAAACATTCTCCACCAAAAGCAGTGAGACAGCTATGACCCTGTAGGCATGGTGTTTGGGAGAGGGACGGGGGTGCAAAGAAATAAAACGCATGTTCCTGCCACTTCTCTCTCTTGTATTAAAAAGGAGGACCCTCCTACACTGTTGGTGGGAATGTAAATTGGTACGCCACTGTACCAATTGGAATAGTATGGAGGTTCCTTAAAAACTAAGAACAGATACCATATGATCTTGCAGCCCCACTCCTCTCTGGACATAATATCCGGAGAAAAACATGATCTGAAAGGACACATGCACCCAGTGTTCATTGCAGCTCTGTTTACAACAGCCGAGACATAGAAACGACCTACATGTCCATTGATAGAGGAACAAATGAAGAAGATGCGGTACATATTTATACAGTGGAATATTTCTCAGCCATAAAAAGAATGAAATAATGCCATTTACCGCAACATGAATGAACCTTGAGATTGTCACACTGAATGAAGTAAGTCAGTCAGAGAAAGAAATATTGTATGATAGTGCTTATATGTGGAATCTAAAAACATTATACAAATGAACTTATTTACAAAACAGAAACAGACTCACAGGCAAGGAATGAACTTATGGTTACCAGGGGGTTAAGGATGAAGAAAGGGGATGGTTAGGGAGTTTGGGATCAACATGTACACACTGCTATGTTTAAAATACATAACCAACAAGATCCTACTGTGTATTATGCTGCTCAGTATTATATAACAACCTAAATGGGAAAAGAATTGGAAAAAGAATAGATACATGTGTATGTGTAACCGAATCACTCTGCTGTACATCTGAAACTATCATAACATCATTCATCAACTGTACTCCAATATAAAATAAAAAATTTTAAAAATACAAAAATTTTTTTTTGGAAAGGAGGGGTGGTGTGCCGAAGACAGGGACAGTGGAGGGAGAGGCACACTCTTGGGGAAATGTGCCTTAGTTTTCCTACCCAGTGAGTGTGGCCCAGGCATTCAGAGATTGGAAATCTTTGCGGCTGCTCTTCTGTCTGCGGTCGTTCCTTATTGATGGAGAGAATCAAGTGATGCCTGACTGGGACTGTCTGTGTCGTCCTTTGCTCAGAATTCAGGCGGGCTCAGTTCCAGGCATTCTGAAGTCAAGCCATTGCCAGGAAAGCTGTGGGTGCTGAGAGGATTCACCCACGGCTGTAAAATTTGCAGTATTCTTTGCATTCACACTCACTGAAGAGAGAGCTTCACTGGTATTTGCCCAACACATATTATTATCATTTTATGTTTCCTTGGAGAGCTTTCCGCTGAAGCCTCATACTCTCCTTCCTGTCCCGCCACCATCCCCACCACCAGACACGCTGTCATGTCAGTGGCAAGTCTGTTTGTCAGAAAACTCTAATTGCTTTATGTGTGAGAACATTAAACTACGATAAATTTATGTACACAGCTGCTCCATTACTGCAGAACAAGTTTTATCTCCTAATAAATTGATGTTTCTTTTTAGTGTCAACTAAAACCAAAATTTACACCCGAGGAAGTGAACCTTAACATTAAATAATTACTTCAATGCCACTCGTGGTAAGAAAGGGCCCGCACTACCCAGCTCTAAAAAGGCTGGAGCCAGGGAAATGGTTTTTTCCTCTGTTAATTGTTTCTTGAAAGCATAATTGCACAATGGCTTTAATTGAAATAGGAATGGAAGCTATGCCCTTTTAAAGCAGATACTGTAAATAGTGTCATCATTTGGTATGAGTTACACCATCAGGGAAAAGACTAAAAGGCTTATTTATGTTGAAGGGTTAGGGGGAAGGAAAGAGATTTGCTTTGGTGGTTTGTCTGCAGTTGCATTTAAGATAATGGGATAGATGCTTAAAATTCACTGGACTTTGATTAATATTTAATTCATCTTTTCTACCAGACTTTGAATCCAACCGACTACTAATAAAAGAGCTTAGACAAAGGACTCCTATAAATTTGACTGACTTTCAGAGGATTCACATTAAAATGGCCAGAGGCTGGTGTTCTTCTTATTTTTGTGTTTGTTATACCTCAAATATGGTGCTCTTTTAGGAATAATATACATTAAAGACTTTACTTGGTTGATCCCATGTGGAATAAATAAGAAGTAGTTTTATGTTTATTTATTTTTTAAATTCAACTCTTTACAGTGGCTTTTCTTAAATTGAAATATAGTTGATTTACAATATATTAGTTTCATATGTACAGTAAACTGATTCAGTTATATATATATATATATATATATATTCTTTTTCAGAGTCCTTTTCCCTGTAGGAAAAGAATATTATTTTTTTATTATTTTATTATTACAGAATATTGAGTAGAGTTCCCTGATATACAGTAGGTCCTTGTTGTTTAATTTATATATAGCAGTGTGTATTTGCTAATCCCAACCTCTTTAGGATGGATTTCTGCAGAGGGGAGAAGCTGTTAAGGCAGGGTTTACCAAGGTTGGGCTGTTCTTTCTATTTTTCTTTATTTAATCCCCACAGTGAACCTGCAAGGAGATTCCCACTTCACAGAAGAGGTTTAGACAGTTTGTCATCTGATTCAATTTACACGACTGATCAGAGGTAGAGGAACCCTGATGGAACCCGGCTCTCTGCTTTCAAACCCTAGGCTACACTCACCTCTAAAAAGCCCCCTTTTCCCTGGATCTGACAGATTGTTTCCAGATCACACTGAGGGCTGCTTCTGCCACAGTCGATGGTGGGTGGTGTGTGGAGGTCTCAATGCCTGAAGGGTGAGAGCCCTGCGGATACATATGTTTGCTTTAAATTCATATTATGATCTGAAAGTTTATTATATATACATGTGTGTCTGTGTGTGTGAGAGAGAGAGATCCCCTTTGAGTCTGGCACAGATGAGAAAGCTTTTTCTCCAATTTCTATGCATCAGGAAGACAACAGCAACAACAGAATGTTAAGACATGGGCCAACCTGGCATGGCCCTGGGCTAAGAATCTGTATATTTGCATCGTCTTGAATCCGCTGTCTCCTAGTTTGTTAATAACTTTGGCAGGCCATTTTATCTCTGGGCCTCAATTTCTTCTTTGATAAAGAGAAGGATCTCAAAGCTACCTTATGATTTGAGTGTTCTTCAGTTCTTCTTTTAAAGTGGTCCTGTGATGGTAGACTAGAGTCTGCAGTATAAAATTTATTTGAGTGTCGGCTGTTCATTCCACACTGTGTAAGAAACACTTACGGTTTCCTTTTCTTTGCCTTAACCTTCCCAGCCGGTGTCTGAGCTAGAAGACAGGAAAGCCAGACAGTCCAAGGACAGCCTGGATGTTGTTCTATGCCAGTTCTACCAATTATCTAGGAAATGATTGAATATTGCTTTTTTTAAAGCTGGGTTTGTTTTTTGAATGGCATTTGAATAAATGTTAAATGCCATGATGGAGATCAACACACACCCAAACACTTAATTGGACAATCTGTGTTGTCCTGGCTCTAGCATTTTGGAAGAGTTCTGAAGTTGATGACTTTATTTTATTCCAAAGTCTCTGTTAACTACAGGGAAATTTTTTCAAAGTAACTGAATGATCCTGTAAAAAATCACATAAAAAGCATGTTGGGTCTACAGGGTAAAATTAAAGGATTTAACTAGATATCTTTCTTCATCTTCCAAAACAAAATCTGATCTTGATCCTCTGTAAAGCCATTTTCGGTTAAAAAAAAAAAACCGATTACGATATTTAGTTGGCATATTCATTTGGTGCCAAATTTCTAAAAATTTCTTAGTACTATAGATAGTGAAGTCGCTCAGTCATGTCCAACTCTTTGTGACCCCATGGACTGTAACCCACCAGACTCCTCTGTCCATGGGACTCTCCAGGCAAGACTACTGGAGTGGGTTGTCATTTCCTTCTCCAGAGGATCTTCCCAACCCAGGGATTGAACCTGGGTCGCCTGCATTGCAGGCAGACACTTTACCATCCGAGTCACAAGGAAAGCCTATAGATAGATGTATCTATATAGATACCTATATATATGTGTGTATATAGATATAGATATAGATACCTATATATATATATTCTCTAGAATCTTGTGTTTTCTTGTATAAGTAATACATAGATCACAGTTAAACTCATTTTACAGTATTTGCAGCCTACTTTTACTATTAAGCTAACTATAAAGATTTAGAATTATTATATCTTTGCTTATATGAGCCGTTGTTACTGTATCATGGCCTTGTCTGGCGCCAACTCCTTGGTCAGAAACATAACCTCCAATTATAAGATTGCTCCTATGGGAAAATGTGATTCACTTTACGATGTGGTTTTTAGAAACACACTGTGGCAAAAAGTTGAGAATGCCTGCCTTTTTAAAAATATGAGCTTTTCAATCCTTTATACCATCAGTTACAACTTGGCAAGATGTGATATGCCTAGGGTTGGAGGTTATTCATGGGTTGAATTTGACTAAAGTCTCAGAGCACACCCCCAACAAATGGATACAAAAGGGGTAACAAATGCATATGTCAAACTTAAGCTTTAGTTGGAAAGTTTGGTTTTCCCAGGTGACTCAGTGGTAAAGAATCTACCTGCCAATGCAGGAGACTCAAGAGTTATGGGTTTAATCCCTGGGTCAGGAAGATCCCCTAGAAGAGGAAATGGCAACCCACTCCAGTAGTCTTGCCTGAAAAATTACATGGACAGAGGAGCCTAGGCGGCTATAGTCCATATACACCCATGTTTTGAATGAGAGTTTTACTTAAAATGTTATCAAATAAAAGATTTCTGGAATGCTAACCATCTTGATCTTCCATACACAGATTATGGTCATCGTTACTGATAAATCCTGGCTTTTCTCTTAAAAATTCAAAACCTTGCTGTCCTTTTGTGCTCCTTTTGTTCATTAATTAGACTTACATTATTGGTAAAAATCTTTAAAATGATATTTTAATTGCTTCTAAAATCCTGAGATCTTAGTTGCAAGATTAAAAGGACAAAACATAAAGCTAATTAAGTTTGGGGGGTCTTTTTTAAGTCTCCTTCATAATAATATCCCTTGGGACTTGGAAGTTACACAAACTGAGTAACTCATCTCTAAAGAAATACTGAGAATATAGTGAATGGTAGCCTTCATTGGGAGAGCGCACATACTAGACTCTTTCTTATACTCTTTCCTTGAGAAGCATTAACCAAACTCTTGGTGGAACATACTTGATAGCAGATATTCACCTAACATCAAGGAAATGAGAAGGTTAGAGATTTGGACTTAGGATACTCAAGACAACAGTCTATCAGAGTTGTCATGTTTAGTTCATTCAAACAAAATTTTAAGTTACTCTAACATTTCTTTCAATTAGTGAAAGCTTAGCTCTCATGAAAGGAAGGAGATTGACAACCCCTGAGGACACTCTACTTCGTCACCAGCGCAGCAGCAGATACCACCGGCCAGCAGTCCACGTATCACAAGCCCGAGGCCCAGCCTGAAGGGAGCAGAGAGGCTAGTGTTTCCACCCGTGGGGATTCCCTGCAACGAGCCTTTAGCAGCAGAGCCTGCCAGGTTACTTAAGGTGCTGCTCAGACTGGGCACATTTTTATACCATGAGATCCCCCCCTTCATAAGCACAATCCAGCCTTCCTTTTTGCTTCTCTATTGCTGCAGAAAGTAAACCTACTCCTTTCCTAACAATATTTGTTGGATTTATCATATATATTCATCCCTCTTCTCTTTCAACATGTTCTTTCTGCATCCAATCCACTGTCATGGCTTAAATATGCATGGCATGTGTTGATGGCAGCTGATATTCCCTTCGAAATCACTTCTTTCCTGAGCTACAGGACCAGATGTATAACCTACTTCCTTCCCATCTCAGAAGTCACTGTTTTCAGTGTTTATCAAGTGCCTGGGTTACAGGCTTTCTTAGACATCATCTCACATTATTTGCATACACTTATTATTAGCCAAGTGTTATGTCTATTAGAAGAGTTGGAATAAATAACTACTCAAACTAGGGAAAGAAATTCTAGGCTTTATAGTCCATACTCAATAGAGTGGTCATTGTGGACCTCTACTCACTGTCATTAGCAAAACAAAATTTATTCTTATAGGAGAATTGACCACCAAATTTCTAAAAATTATTGGAAGCAGTTCTTCAAAATGGTTATTAAGATGAAGTTTAAAAGGACTCCCCAAAGTAAAAGGTATATTAGAAAATTCAGTGAGTAATTTTAATTGGACGTTAAATATATCTCAGAGTTTATTGGTAGCTAAGGCAAACAGGACAACATGAAAACCATCCTCTATGACAAAAGGAAATGTATGAGTTTATTTGGAGAAATGCTCTCATTAGCACTAAGTTCCAGGAGTCATTTTTAACATACATACTTGTAAAAGGGAAATTGCATAACAAAATGACTATTTTCAATGCAAGGGTTGTATGAGATTTATTAATGTTTTTATTATGATCAATTGTGCAATAAATGGAAAGATATGAGGTCATATATAGGAATACCTTCTCCAGTGTTATCTATTAGGAGTAATTTCTCACATATATACTTTCTAAAATTAAAATTGTATGACGAATTGGATTATGTTTGTATAGGGTTTGTAAATACAGGCAGGCAGATTCTTTACCACTGAGCCACCTGGGAAGCCCACACATATATATACATATTCTTTTTCATTGTGGTTTTTTATAGGAAGTTGAATACACTTCCCTGTGCTATACAGTAGGGCCTTGTTGTTTATCTATATTATAAACAGTAGTTTGTATCTACTAATTCCAAACTCTTAATTTATCCATCCCCCACCTCCTTTACCCTTTGCTAACCATAAATTTGTTTTGTATATCTCTGAGTCTGTTTCTGTCTTCTAAATAAGTTCGTTTGTGTCATATTTTAGATTCCACATATAAGTGATATCATATAATATTTGTCTTTCTCTTTCTGACTTGCTTTGCTTAGTATGATAATCTCCAGGTCCATCCATGTTGCTACAAATGGCAATTTAATGATGTCTTAAATTCAGCAAAATATAGTTATAATTGTATACTTCATGCATACCTCTTACATTTTAATTCAGTTTGCAGCACACAGAAAAACAGACTATATTGATTAAAAGAAAAAAAAATCTAGATTCTGGCAACAGAAGAGTAGTGGATTACTTCTCCAAGTTTTTGACATGTTATTGGAAAGATAGAAAATCAACTCCTTAACTGAATCCATGTTGTAATAAACTCTAGTGACTTGATAGAAACAATTTTGCAAAATTTGCAGTAAGTTTCATATAAATTTGTGTTTATCAAAAAGCACCTTCAAATTTATTAAATGTTCTGCAGTTTACCTATCTGTTCCAAGGACTCCATACATCTTCACAAAGTTCTGTAGATAATGTCCTGCCAAGACCATGGAGATGACATTTTGATGTCAAAACAAAATAATGTAACAGAAACCTATAGAAACAATGTCGCAGTGACAAAATGAAATGTCAGTAGAGGTCTATTGTAGCATAATGTCAAAACAAAATGTCAGCCAAAATCCATGGAGACACTATTGTGATATCAAAATGAAACAATATCAGTGCCAGTCTGTAGAGACATTACAATATGAGAAAAGACAAAACAATATCGTTGAGATCTGTGACTCCTGAGACTCAATGAAGCTTCATGTCAGGTTAAGTGGTTTCTGACAAACATGGGTAATATTTTGGTATATATTTTCTAAATCCTTCTTTTGCCACTCAAGAAAATATCCCAAACTAGTTCTTCAGTATAAATGACTGTGTTAGAAAATTGCTCATGTTTACATCTAAATCTATGTCAGAGTCTATGTCTACGTTCATTCTGGCCTTCTGTTCTACTATACACATAATTAGTTCTGTTTGGTCTTGGCTTAGCTTCTCTGCACACCAGTACTTGGACATCAGTTGAACATAAAAATATGGGACAGGCGGTGTTACAATCTGCTTGTAAGGGACCATACTGGGCTTTAGCAGCTGCTTTGTCCCATTTCTTTCTCCTCTGTCCTCAGGTGTAACTGGCACTACTGCTGCCTTGAGGAGCCTTCAGGCATCAAGGCTGGTTTTGAAATGTATACCTGAATTCTCATGACCTTTGCCTCTCCCACTCATGGTTCAATAGCACCTTGGCTGGGTAGTTATTCTGTTTTCCAGCTCTTCAATATTAATTGAAAGATTAAAAAAATTCTGTGTTTATGGCAGTAAAACAAATCTTTATTAAAATCTGTAATCTTGTTAAATTAGGGTTTTTTCCCCTAAAGAAAGTTATTTAAATGAGTATACTGTCAGTTTAAATTCTTTGAATACCATATTAGACATAGAGAAGTGAAAATTTCACCACATAAATCACCTTATAAAGATTGACATTTTAGGAATCAGTGAACTAAAATGGACTGGAATGGGTGAATTTAACTCAGATGACCATTATATCTACTACTGTGGGCAGGAATCCCTTAGAAGAAATGGAGTGGCCATCATAGTCAACAAAAGAGTCCAAAATGCAGTACTTGGGTGCAATCTCAAAAACGACAGAATGATCTCTGTTCATTTCCAAGGCAAACTGTTCAATATCACGGTAATCCAAGTCTGTGCCCCAACCAGTAATGCTGAAGAAGCTGAAGTTGAACAGTTCTTTGAAGACCTACAAGACCTTCTAGAACTAACACCCAAAAAAGATGTCCTTTTCATTATAGGGGAATAGAATACAAAAGTAGGAAGTCAAGAAACACCTGGAGTAACAGGCAAATTTGGCCTTGGAGTACAGAATAAAGCAAGGCAAAGGCTAATAGAGTTTTGCCAAGAGAATGTACTGGTCATGGCAAACACCCTCTTCCAACAACACAAGAGAAGACTCTACACATGGACATCACCAGATGGTCAACACCAAAATCAGATTGATCATATTCTTTGCAGCCAAAGATGGAGAAGCTCTATATAGTCAGCAAAAACAAGACCAAGAGCTGACTGTGGGTCAGATCATTAACTCCTTGTTGTCAAATTCAGACTTAAATTGAAGAAAGTAGGGAAAACCACTAGACCATTCAGGTATGACCTAAATCAAATCCCTTACAATTATACACTGGAAGTGAGAAATAGATTTAAGAGGCTAGACCTAATAGAGTGCCTAATGAACTATGGACGAAAGGTTCATGACACTGTACAGGAGACAGGGATCAAGACCATCCCCAAGGAAAAAAAATACAAAAAGGCAAAATGGCTGTCTGAGGAGGCCTTACAAATAGCTGTGAAAAGAAGAGAAGCAAAAAGCAAAGGAGAAAAGGAAAGATATATCCATTTGAATGCAGAGTTCCGAAGAATAGCAAGGAGAGCTAAGAAAGCCTTCCTCAGTGATCAATGCAAAGAAATAGAGGAAAACAACAGAATGGGAAAGACTAGAGATCTCTTCAAGAAAATTAGAGATACCAAGGGAACATTTCATGCAAAGAGGGGGCTCAATAAAGGACAGAAATGGTATGGACCTTACAGAAGCAGAAGATATTAAGAAGAGGTGGCAAGAATACACAGAAGAACTGTACAAAAAAAATCTTCATGACCCAGATAATCATGATGGTGTGATCACTCACCTAGAGCCAAATATCCTGGAATGTGAAGTCAAGTGGGCCTTAGGAAGCATCACTACAAACAAAGCTAGTGGAGGTGATGGAATTCCAGTTGAGCTATTTCAAACCCTAAAAGATGATGCTGTGAAAGTGTTGCACTCAATATGCCTGCAAATTTGGAACACTCAGCAGTGGCCACAGGACTGGAAAAGGTCAGTTTTCATTCCAGTTCCAAAAAGGCAATCCCAAAGAATGCCCAAACTACCGCACAATTACACTCATCTCACACGCTAGTAAAGTAATGCTCAAAATTCTCCAAGCCAGGCTTCAGCAATACGTGAACTGAGAACTTCCAGATGTTCAAGCTGGTTTTAGAAAAGGCAGCGGAACCAGAGATCAAATTGCCAACATCTGCTGGATCATTGAAAGAGCAAGAGAAACATCTATATCTGCTTTATTAACTATGCCAATGCCTTTGACTGTGTGGATCACAATAAACTGTGGAAAATTCTGAAAGAGATGGGAATACTAGACCACCTGATCTGCCTCTTAAGAAACCTGTATGCAGGTCAGGAAGCAACAGTTAGAATTGGACATGGAACAAGAGACTGGTTCCAAATAGGAAAAGGAGTACGTCAAGGCTGTATATTGTCACTCTGCTTATTTAACTTGTATGCAGAGTACATCATGAGAAACACTGGGCTGGAAGAAGCACAAGCTGGAATCAAGATTGCCGGGAGAAATATCAGTAACCTCAGATATGCAGATGATACCACCCTTATGGCCGAAAGTGAAAAAGACTTAAAGGCCTCTTGATGAAAGTGAAAGAGGAGCGGGAAAAAGTTGGCTTAAAACTCAACATTCAGAAAACTAAGATCATGGCATCCAATCCCATCACTTCATGGCAAATAGATGGGGAAACAGTGGAAACAGTGGCAGACTTTATTCTTCTGGGCTCCAAAATCATTGCAGATGGTAACTGCAGCCATGAAATTAAAAGACGTTTACTCCTTGGAAGGAAAGTTACGACCCACCTAGACAGCATATTAAAAAGCAGAGACATTACTTTGCGAACAAAGGTCCATCTAATGAAGGCTATGGTTTTTCCAGTAATCATGTATGGATGTGAGAGTTGGACCATAAAGAAAGCTGAGCACCGAAAAATTGATGCTTTTGAACTGTGGTGTTGGAGAAGACTCTTGAGAGTCCCTTGGACTGCAAGGATATCCAACCAGTCCATCCTAAAGGAAATCATCCTGAATATTCGTTGGAAGAACTGATATTGAAGCTGAAACTCCAGTACTTTGGCCACCTGATGCGAAGAGCTGACTCATTTGAAAAGACCCTGATGCTTGGAAAGACTGAAGGCGGGAAGAGAAGGGGACGACAGAGGATGAGATAGTTGGATGGCATCACCGACTCAATGGTGGCTCAGAGGTTAAAGCGTCTGCCTGCAATGCGGGAGACCTGGGTTTGATCCCTGGATCGGAAGATCCCCTGGAGAAGGAACTGGCAACCCACTCTAGTGTTCTTGCCTGGAGAATCCCATGGACGGAGAAGCCTGGTGGGCTACAGTCCATGCGGTCGCAAAGAGTCGGACACGACTGAGCGACTTCATTTTCACTTTTGAGTAAACTCTGGGGTTGGTGATGGACAGGGAGGCCTGGCGTGCTGCAGTCCATGGGGTCACAAAGAGTCGGACATGACTGAGCAACTGAACTGAACTGAACTGAACTGATATAGGTCAAAACGTTCTTTTCCACATTTTAAATGATTTGTCTGGAATTCAATATTATTGATTTTTTTTTTTTTTTGTAATTTAAAAAACCCCTGAAGTTGAGAAAGAAAAAATCAAATGAAAGAAAAGAAACTTCTATGAATACTATGGCAACAAAAGAAATATTTTTTTCTCATTCAGCTACAGTATAATTCTAAAATGTATAAATATTTAAGCAAAATGATACAACGGAGTTTCCAGTAACTAGAAGCCAATTAAGCAGATTCACAATTAGCCAATGAGCATGCAAATTGCCCTTTTTAGGAGAAAGAAGTATGTGCATAAGAAGTGCCATTATGGGGAGTTTGTTTAAAAAAGAAGAAAAAAGTTAGAAAGGTGAAAGGGCTTGGGGGTAATACCTATAGTCAATAGAGTAAGATTCAGCTCAATTTCTTCCCCTTTTTCTACTTAGAGTAGTCAGTAATCAGAACTAAAGGCCATGAGAATCTTAAAACTTTTTAAAAAGTTAAATGATATTCATTTTTCCTTCTTTCAAACATGAAAGAGACTTTAGTGCTTTCTGTAAGGATTTTTGAACATAAGGATTGAAACATGTATAACACAAATAAAAATATAAGCTTAAAACATAAAAGCATCATTAATGATGTTCACCATTAATTCCAAATCAATATGGTCACACATTTTGTGCTTTCTCACAATAATTCAGCTAAGCATGGAATGAGAAGTTCAATAGATTGACATTTTTGTCTCATTTATTTCCAGATAAATAATTCGTAAATTAGGTCATGGTCAAATCATGAATAGAAGAAGAGTAATTTGTTAACTAATAACTATGAATTTAGTTCAGAGCACAAAAAGAAGTAAAAAAAAAAAAATAATTACCAGTCAAAAAAATATTCTGATACTCTTTAAAATGTTTGAAAATAATAGATGAAGACTCGCTATTTGGGTCCATCCAGTGTTCTGTTTTTTAGAAAATGAATAAATTTATGTTTCTACTTTTATTTTAGATATCAAAACCTTTTAGAGTTAGGCACTCATGAAACCTACAGGCATTACATCTTCTGTTATGTTATTTTCCACTTTGAGTCATTTCAGAAAAGCCATATAGAATTTAACCATTATTTAGAATTATGAGCATTGAGCACTGCATTGCATTAGAATTTTTATCTTTAAAAAAATCTTAGTTTTTTATAGTATTTTGCATTTATGCTGTCATTAAAGACGGAGAATGCAAAAACAAAGACAATGCTAGTCTTAAATTCTATGTAATCATTTCATGATTAAATAATTACAATAATGGTTCTATAATTAGTTTCTATGCTTGTATGATAAAACCTCTGTAATGTGAAAAAGAACATGATAATTGTTTTATTTTGTCATCAAAACCCATCAGGTTTTGTAATTTAATCTCCATTGCTTTTTTATTTCAAATTTCCATAATGTATTCCTCATTTTCACTCTTCTTTTAGTTCTTCAAGGTTTTCACCTGTAATTTTAAAAGTCCATTCACTCTTTATTCAGACACTCAAATGTATATTTTAGTTTGAAGCATAGACTTTAACTGTAGGTCACAACTCACTAACCTTTGTATTCTCAGTGGTTTTATTGAATGAATAGTATAATCTATAAACTTTCCTCAACTCTGTAACCCATTAGAATAACCTTACATGTCCTTGCCATTTAATAGACAGTTCAAGAAAATCACACGATTTATGAAAAGTAAATGCACTTTGGGCATTAACCCCAAATTATAACTGCTTCTTGCATTGTGCAAAGAAAAATGACATATGTGGTTTCTTATAGGCAGTAACATTTTATTTTCAAGAGTGCATTTAAATTCATCGGTGTACCTGGAAAACATTTTCTCTCCCATCATTTATTCGTTTAAAGCCACACAGAGTTGCCTGCTAGGAAGACTCACGCCTGCAGGATTCTGCTTCCGTCTACGGCTCAGCGCTCTTCTCTCAGAGGGGCTTGTGTAGGTTCAGTAGGAATTTCTCCACCATCCCTGGGGTTTTAGATTCTAACATTCACCCTCACAATATTCAAAGACTGTTTAGCAAGATTTATTAGAATATGATCTCTGATAATTTTACATTGATAATTTTTTAAAGCTTGCTAAATAATATTACTTTTGATATGGAGTTTTACCATTTGCCTCGCTGGAGGTGTAACTAGAAGACTGAGCAACCCTTTTGGGTAGCAACCAACTTGGATTATTTCTGTGAAATTTACTAGTTAGGAGGAGCCACGTCAGGCTCACGTCGAACATCTTTTTTCGTGTATTTATTGTGGGGTCCTGAAATTATGTATGTTTATGCGTGTGTGTATTCTTTGCAACTGGAGGAATTCCCCTCGAAAAAAGTAAAGCTAAATTTTTCTCTCTCCTGCCTGAACCCAGTGACAGGCTAATAAGGAAGAATGATGATAGTAATAAAAGGGGGCGAGGGGTACATTCCTGAGATTCTGCTGCTGATAAAATGATAGCCCTTTTACCGAATGACCACAGAGGAACTCGGACTAGAGCCCCAGTCCCAGGTCTTTCTGATGGAGAGGTGACCCTCCCTCTGACGCATCACATCAGAAGCAGATGCAGTATTAACAGCTTTGGTGACCACCTTTTCAACCCAGAGAACAGAGCTGTATGTTTTTAATTTGTTATGATTTATTACACTGAAATTGGTGTGAAATGGACAACAAATCATGGCTGTCAGAATCTGAAAATGAATTTTATCAGCTGAGGAAAGTAAGTGCCTTTGGGATTTGCATAAGTTTCTCATAATTCTTTTCATATTACAGATGATGAGTAAAACTGTGAAAATAAACCAAAAATGACACGATATTTCCCAGGTAGCTAATTTCACATGTACACACAGACATATATAAATATAGCCATTTAGTCTCACTGTAGACTTTCCCTGTAATTCAAGGTGATTTGTACCTACTCATAGAAATATTTGTCTAAAATCCTTAGAGTAAACCTTAAGACTGTTACATCTCATAAATATCTGGGATTATCTACAGAAAAATGCGAACATTATAACAAGGTATTCACCAACTTTGTTTTTTCACTATACAAACTTGGAAGAGAGAATTTATGCCAGTATGAAAATACTAAGACTGAAGAAAGACCTATCCTCAAATTTCAGATGTTATAAATACCTTTCAGCATCACACAAAAAAATGCCCTTGTTAGAAACTAACTTTGCATGCATAATTAATTTGAGCACCACATTCCTACTTCACAACCAGAAGAGAAATTGAATTCAGGTGTTTGGTGAACATATGGAGAATTTACTGTGAATTTATGACCTGTGGTTTGAGTGTAAAACCCCAAGATACTTGCTGATAAAACTTAATGAAGCTTGTGCAGAGGAGCTATTTTTATTTGTAGTTTGGTAATTGATACATTTCTTGGTTTAACCCTCCCACCCTTTCCCCCATTCCTCATAAATCTTCCAGTCTGAGAGGTAAAGCCACAGCAGAAAGCTAGTTTTCTCAGCCAGGTTGCGCTAAGGCATGTAGCTAAGCTAAAGTTCAGAGTTGGTTTTGTCATGGCATTTTAGCCTGTTCCTTCCTTCCCTTTTAATTTAGCAATTTATGCTTCTTCGCCTACACAGGGGACCGGAGACAGGGCCTTGGAAAGAAGTGTCTCCAGGTTCCTCTAATACAGGGTCCCCAAACTCTGGGATCTAATGCCTGATGATCTGAGGTGCAGCTGACGTAATAATAATAGAAATAAACATGTACATTACCATATGTAAAATAGATAGCTAAAGGGAAGTTTCTATATAACACTGGGAGGTCAACCTGGTGCTTTGTGACAATCTAGAGGGATAGGATGGAATAGGAGGGAGTTCAAGAGGCAGAGGATGTATGATTACTTATGGTTGACTCATGTTGTTGTATGGCAGAAGCCAACACAATATTGTAAAGCAATTATCCTCCAACTAAAAATAAATTTAAAACAGAAAGAAAGGAAGTACACAATAAATGTCATGTGCTTGCTGCTAAGTCGCTTCAGTCGTGTCCGACTCTGTGCAACCCCGTAGACGGCAGCCCACCAGGCTCCCTCGTCCCTGGGATTCTCAAGGCAAGAACACTGGAGTGGGTTGCCTTTTCCTTCTCCAATGTGTGAAAGTGAAAAGTGAAAGTGAAGTCGCTCAGTCATGTCTGACTTGTAGCAACCCCATGGACTGCAGCCTACCAGGCTCCTCCGTCCATGGGATTTTCCAGGCAAGAGTACTGGAGTGGGGTGCCGTTGTCTTCTCCATGTAATGTGCTTGAATCATCCCCAAACCATACCCTATCCTGGTCTGTGGAAAAATTGTCTTCACAAAACTGATCCCTGGTGCCGAAAAGGTTGGGGTGGGGACCACCGCTCTGAGAGAACGGAAGTTTACAGAGGGGTGAGACCACTGTGCCTTAAAGAAGCAAGGATGGGATGCTCGTTGTTAAAATATAGGCAACACATTCATTGCCACTTAGAGGTTTTTTTTTTAACCCCCTAGAATAAACTTACCTTCAGGGATAGGAACCTGCCACACGTACCCTACCATCTCTCTCTGCTGCTCTGTCTGCCCCCAGGATTTCACAGAGGATGCCAGGAAAGAGAACGCGTGACACGTGCTCCGTTTTACCATACGGGGTGTAATGCGTTTAATGAGAAACCTGTGTTTGCTCACTAATTTACAGCAATTAAGAACTCAGATCTGACATCTGTAGATTATAACTACTTGTCTGGCGATTACAAGATCAGGAATATTTGATGGAGTTGCTAATCAGTATGGAAAAATATCTGAGTGAGAATAGTGCAGTTTATCTGCAGCCTCTGAACAGCGTTGGTTCCTGGTCCCCGAGCCAGCATCCGTTATTAGTTCAGTAACATCCCCACCCCCAACACTTTAGTCATCCCTGCTCAAGAACGTGTTTATATCCACTTTATCATGCTGACAATCTGTCTGTTTTGAAAGGATTACAACTCTGTACATCCACGCGTGACATCACAGTCAGACGTTGCTTAATGATCTGAGACGCTGTGGTCATCGCTGGCTGCCTGTTTCCGTAGCTATGTGACAGGTCTGCCCTACATATGTTGTTCCCAGTGCCAGTTTTGGCCTGCTCCAGTCCTGGTGTCTGATTTAAGTGACATCCTAGAAATAGTTGAATTTTAGACTTGCCATTGGTATGAATAAAGGGACTAAAAGATTTCCCTTTCCTAGGATGTTAGAAGAATTAACGGAACAAGGGAGGGAAATAGGCTTTAATTTTTCTTCAGTGAAAATGTTTCCAAAAATAACAAGTAATCTTGCAGGATGGGTTGTTCCCAATAGTCTTTCCATCTGTGTAAATACTGAGGAAATCAATAAAAAGATACACCGCCCTTAAATAGGTCGACTGAAACCGAGGAACCTCACATGAAGGCTGAGTTGTTACCTGAAGACACTGCCAAGTCTTGGAGAAGACAGACGTCAGCAGAACAGGATCTGAGTGTACATGAATGGAGTCCTGGGAGCTTTAATTTACTCTCTCCTTTCTATGTGCTGTGACGCAGACCATAATGAGGGTTCAGCATCTTAACTGCGGAATCCTAGGATCTGGAGAGGATAGGTCTTTGAAGTCCCAGCAGGTGGAGGAGAAAGAGTACCTTCAGCAGAAAAGTGGGCAGTTTTCCCCTCTGGTGTGCCCATGGAATACCTGCGGGGAGGGATAGATATACACCAGGAAAATGCTTTCAGTGTGAAGCTGTGTTATTTCCACTATCTCAGATATAATTTGGAAATTGGCTTTTGCATTTTTTTTAATTGAGAAAAAGAATAATATCCTCTTGCATCCCAGTGCCAAGTACAGGTGTGAAATTTACTAGCATTTAGAATAGAATTTTGTACTTAGGCCGAAAAAGTAAATGGGTAGAGCTGAGAAGTATATAACAAAAATGAAGAAGCTGAAGGTATGAGCTGATATGGTTAACCAAAATTTTTTACTATGTGCCTATTCTTTTGTAAATTGGGGATTTGAAGGAAATCTGTTACGTAGTACATGCATGCTCGGTTGCTCAGTCGTGTCCATCTCTTTGTGACCCCAGGCCCCTCTGTTCATGGGATTTCCTAGGCATAAATACTGGAGTGGGCTGCCATTCCCTTCTCCAGGGGATCTTCGCAACCCAGGGATCAAATCCACATCTCCTACATCTCCTGCATTGGCAGGTGGATTCTTTACCACTGCACCACTTGTTATGAACTGAATCCTTGGCAAACTAAGTAAAACCCATTTTAACCAGGAATATCTCCTTGTGGGTTGTGTGTGACCCATATCCTAGCTGGTTACCAGTCTCTGCCAGAAAGAGAAAACTAGAATGAGTCCTTGAGTTTAGTTTTACCAGACAACCTGGTTGAGGGGTCTGTTCTCACTACACTCTGGGAAAACCCTCGCAGTGCTGCTTTGACCTTATGAGGGCTGATTGCAGAGAGCACAGAGTCAGAGTGGGGTGTTTTGGTGAAGTGGTGGGGAGTTTGACAAGAGGAGTCATCCTAAGCCATTGGATAGACTTCCATGGGGCATTTTGGCTGTAACTGGTATCGAGAGGAAAGCATGCTCTGTTGGTTGCATGCATTAAGATCTGGCAGTTACCATCTTTCACTGACATCTTGTGCAATTATATTTACTTTGGGCAATTTTTCTCAAAGACCAAAACTTTGGAGTGACTAACTCTATAAATGGTAGCGGTGAAACTCATTCATCAAGTAAGTTTCCTCTCTCTTCCTCTTTTATCAAACAGGCTTTGCAAAAGGCAATATTTATTAGGTTGCAAGTGTCAGCAAGGCATAGTTCTGTGTGCGCAACTAGGCTGCTTGATATTTAATTAGTGTGTACATCCCCTTCACATTGTCAAAGGGTGATGTGGTGGTGATGGTGGTGGGGATATGTGTTTGTGTGGAAGACAGGAAGGTGTAGGGAATTTATGTGTTATCTTTTGTGGTCACCAGGGGGAGACCCACCATGCAATCGCATTGCAAATCCCTGTTTGCGTCACATCCTCTAACATCCTCCTGGCCAGATCCAGTCACATGGCCAAGGCCATCATTAATGGGTATTTGTTTTCTTGCTGGAGAACAAGTTAACACAGACTCAGCAGCTTCAAACAACACACTGTATCAGTTTTCCTGGGTCTGGGGTGTGACAACAGCTTAGCAGAATCCCCTGCTCAGGGCCTCATCCTGGTGCAACCAAGATGTCAGCCAGCCTGTGTTCTCACCCAGAGGCTCCTCTTCTAGGGAAGCGCCACTTCCCGCTTTTAGAGTCGTTGGCAGCATTCAGTTCTTGGAATCTGTAGGATTCGTGGTGGCTTTCTTCTTCAGTGCCAGAAAGGAGAGAGGTGGACCAGCAAGATGGACCATGCATTCTTACATAACCACATACATATAATCATATCTATTTCATAACCTTTGCCATGCTTCTATGGATAGCAGCAAGTCATGGGCCCTGCCCACACTCAATTGTTTGAGTGTGACTTACTCACAAAGTTGTAAATCCCAGAAACAGGGATTATGGGACACCTGAAAAGTCTATCTATTGTAAATATTTGCTAACAATTTACCCGCCATGGGGATGTGACTTACAAAATATATACAAGCCAGAGAACAAGGATTATTGAGGAGTTGAAAGGAAAAAAATGAACAGGGGTTGCAGTATAAAGAAAGGCTTCAAGGAGGTGGAATTTTAATTCTTCGACTTCCTAGTAGAAATGGAAAGATGGAAAGAAAAGGAGAGGTTATCTAAGAAAGAAAGATATGAGCAAATTTATCTCCTCTCTTCCTTGGGAGCCTCTCTTCTCTTAGAAACTAGAATCTTCTCCCCTTCCTGAGCCCCTGGATCCATGCCCTCCCTCTGTCTAGCTCCTCTCTTTCCTTTCACGCTCTCCTTCCTTCCATAGAAAGGGAAGTGTTTCCCAAGGAGGTACCTCCTTGTCCAGAACCATGAGTGGTTTTTCTCCCTTGCCCTCTATTCCAGCTTTCTGGATTTCCTCTGCATAATTAAACATGCAAATGGTAAAGTATTTTTAGTCCATAAAGAATTCATCAGTTACGTCACAAACGCTTCTATCTCAGCAAATGCTGATCTGAAAAGACAGGTCAGAACTCAAGCTTGAAGGCCAGTGTGCCATGGGTTAGACAACTCAGGAGCAGAGGCAAGGCTCCATGGACAATGCTCAGTGGTCTTTTTTGTTTTTGTTTTAATATTTGTTTCTTGGGCCTCTTACTAGGGATCCAGTAGCCTTATCCAGTGCAGTGAAAGGAAATAGACTAGAAAGGCAACATACAAGATAAGCAGCAGCTGCAGAATATAAAGTAGAGATTACAAGCTAGCAGGCAACAAACATTTTTTGTCTCACCTAGGACTGAAAAAATAAAACAAGCGAATATTTAAAATTAGGAGGTGGGAAGACTGTAACTCTGACTTCTCTCTCAAAAAAATCTTAGAAGGCAACATCAGACCTGTACTCTTTCAGGACAATAATCTACTGGAACCAAGTAAGGGCCTCCCTTTGTAGACCAAGCATATTTCCCCCAATTGTCACAGCACCGTGGGTCTCCTTCACTCTTTAGTTAATTGCCCTGCAGGCACTGGAATTTGTCCCAACTATGAGGCCTGCCTTTTCATACTGTTCATGGGCTTCTTGAGACAACAATCCTGGAGTGGGTAGCCATTTCCTCCTTTAGCATATTAAAAAGCAAAGACATCGCTTTGCTGACAAAGGTCCGTATAGTCAAAGCTATGACTTTTCTAGTAGTCATATACAGATATGAGAGTTGGACCAAAAGGCTGAGTGCTGAAGAATTGATGCTTTCGAACTGTGGTGCTGGAGAAGACTCTTCAGAGTCCCTTGGACAGCAAGGAGATCAAACCAGTCAATCCTAAAGGAAATCAACCCTGAATATTCATTGGAATGACTGACGCTGAAGCTGAAGCTCCAAAACTTTGGTCATCTGACATGAGAAGACCCTGATGCTGGGAAAATTGAAGGCAAAAGGAGAAGAGAGTGGTAGAGGATGACATGGTTGGATAACATCATCGACTCAACGGACTTGAGTTTAAGCAAACTCCGGGAGATACAGAAGGACGGGGAAGCCTGGCATGCTGCTGTCCATGGGGTCACAGAATCGGACACAACTTAGTAACTGAACAACAACAAATGAAGCCTGCAGGCATAGTTTTCAAAGCACTTGCAGTGCTTTCAAATGTATGCAGATTCCTGGGCCTGCAGTGGATGGATTGATTGGCTCAGAATATCTCAAGGTGAGTCTTAATCAGCATTTTTAAACAAGCATTCTGGATGATGAGATTCATATACAAGACATGTGTAGTGGTGAGAGCCACGGTTATGAAGTTTTTTCCTCATTCAGGGCACGTAAGAAGACGGCTGGAGTACACACGCCTGTGCGGCATGGGTGGAGGATGGGCTCTGATGCTTATCTCCAAATGGGATTGTGGCTGCATTTGGCATGGATTGGTGTTTTCAGCTACTTTCATTTGTGAAGCACATTGCAGGAGTCCAATCTGAAGGTTTTAAGGCTTAGCACTCTGTGATCTACCTCTGATAGGAAAGGGTACATCCCCATGGTAATTGAATGGGAAAGATCTGAGTTACGTCTAAGTCAAGGTTAGGTTGTACATGTGGTTTAGGGATCTCTATAGTGTCTGATCCAATGTACGCTTTCTTGATTCTGTTAGAATCTTCATTTAGTTTAAGATACACATGCCCATTCCCTCACATACACACACACACACACACACACATGTGTGTGTGCACGTGTATAAACACCAACATGCTAAATGCTAGTGTTGAATGTAAACTATGTGGATTTTTTTGCACAAAAAGCATCTTTGATTCCTCTCCTTATGAGGGGGAATCAATTATAATTGATTGACTGATTGACTCCTCATAAAGAGTTTTATTGTTATACTCACCCACCTGATTGACTTAGGTGATATCTTTATTATATTCCTCACCAAAAAGTAATAATAATGAGCAACTTTAAGTTGGCAATGAACCCAAATGTAAGTTGATTGGGGTCTTCAGGAACTCATCACTAATGCTAATAAGCATTTCAAATTTCCTTTGGCCTTCTTGGCAGAAGAGGTAACCAAAAACTTTAGAAATCCAGATGTGAGCTATTGACGCTTATAACTGCCCCAAGAGGCAGAGCTGAGCAGTTGCGGTGTTACATCTCTGGAAGCCAGGGTCTCACCTGCAGGTTGCCTGCTGCTATCGCCCAAGGCT
The DNA here is from genome assembly GCF_019320065.1 of Cervus canadensis. Classification (NCBI taxonomy): domain Eukaryota; kingdom Metazoa; phylum Chordata; class Mammalia; order Artiodactyla; family Cervidae; genus Cervus; species Cervus canadensis. The sequence continues at coordinate 1,330,610 of NC_057395.1, read as the reverse complement.
GCTTAATGGGCTCCCAGTCTTTGAGAACCTCCATCCATCAGGAAACTGCGGCAGCCTTCAACCCTCAGGTGCTTTGCTAGTCTCGGACAGGTCAGTCCACTTCTTCTAGAGCATAAGAAGAAAGGAAGCGAGGAAAAGAGAGTGAAACAGTGGTCTCGCCAGCAGCTCAGATTTGGAAATAAGGTTGGAAATGACTTCCAGGACTTGTCTTATCCTACGAGAAACATGGAGGTCACTAGAATTGAACATTAAGGACCCTGGGTCCACTTCCCTTGTTGGGAGACTGTATGTTCAAGTAATCACAAATAGTAAGAAGAGGTCTGTTTTCACCAATGGCTTGGACTTCATGGACCTAATAATTATGAGGTTAAAACTGTGCTACATGAAAATAAATAATAGGAAAATATTTCTACTTGGACTTGTAAAGTACTTCATCAGTCAAGCCTCCTAAATCCCTCTACTAAAAACTGTGAAGTTGGACTTCTCTGACAGTACAGTGGATGGGAATCCACCAGCCAATAAAGGGGACATGGGTTTGATCGCTAATCCAGGAAGATTCCACATCCTGCAGGCCACTTAAGCCCATGTGCCGGAACTTCTAAGCCCACACTAGGGACTGCGAACCGCAACTACTGAGGCCCTGTGCTGCAATTACTGAAGCCCATGTGCCTCGAGCCTCTGCTCCACAACAAGAGAAAAGCCTGCACACCCACAACAAAGAGTAGCCCCCACTAACCGCAACTAAAGAAAGCCCGTGCACAGCATTGAAGACCCAGTACAGTCAAAAAGAAAGAACGAAAGGACATGAGAGAGCAGCATGTATACTATCTATGGTGAAACAGGTCACCAGCCCGGGTGGGATGCATGAGACAAGTGCTCGGGCCTGTGCACTGGGAAGACCCAGGGGAATCGGGTGGAGAGGGAGGTGGGAGGGGGGATCGGGATGGGGAATACATGTAACTCCATGGCTGATTCATGTCAATGTATGGCAAAACCCACTGAAATGTTGTGAAGTAATTAGCCTCCAACTAATAAAAATAAATGAAAAAAAAAAAGAAAGAAAGGACATTAGAGGAACACTTAGGGAATTCTCTGGCAGTCCAGTAGTTAGGACTCCCCCTTTCCATGGCAGGGGAACTGTGTTCGATCCCTGTTTGGGGAACGAAGATTCTACAAACTGAGCTACCTGGTCAAAAAAAAAAAAAAAAAAGCTGTGAAGTTAGCCAGGAACAAAAGAGAGTCACAGCTGGAAAGAGGGAGTGAGATGAATGAATGTTGACTCTCCTAGCCGTTGTCTGAGGAATGTACACACATGCCTATACCATCACTGTTTCCCATGGAGAGTGAGGAGCTCTGTGGTTGGGGCATTACACTGCGAAAATGTGTCTGCTGGGACAAGATAAGATGCTGTATATGTGACTTAAAAGCCTGCCAGGCTGCCAGGCTCAAGAGTGTGGAGGGGAAGTCTGAAGCAGTGGAAGGATGCCTCATGTGTCAAGTCGTACATCCTACAGATGCATTAACTTTCTATGTCCTCCAGCTGATCAATCCCAAAGATTTGTCAGAAGAGAAACAAAGGGAAAATGAGTTTTCATTGATGGGAAAATCATCAAATTGAATGTGTCAACCGGCTATTTTAAAAACTCTCATGAAATTAATAGAAACATGAAGGTGGTAGGAACCCACCCAGGAGATGAAGTGAAGAGAGACAATCCTGTCTTCTTAGAAGGTGTTCATGTTATGGTCCTCAATGTGATCATTTCAGTTTGAGATTTTCAAACCTTTAGAGTCCCTCAAAATTTGTGAAATAATACAAAGACATATGTTAGTTTGAGAATTTTATAGTCTCTTCTCTGACACGTTCTCTTTCCAGGCCACCCCTCACAAATGCCATTACCCAGGAGCTGTGTGGCCAAGAGAAGTCAGATCTGCTCTAAGTAACCAGGGCAATGTGTGTTCCATGAAGGGACCCATCCTTCTGTTGGCCGACAGCTTCCCATTCTGCCAGCAACTTGGAGGGTATATGTGATAAATATAAGACTTGGTTCTTGTCCTCAAGAAATCTAAAGTTTCATTGGAAAACTGTGTACCAAATGTGCTTGAGTAGCAGTTCGGATTGGATGTGATTTTGTGCTAAGGGAATGGAATTGACCAAAAGCACCGTGAGATTTAAGATTGATTTGTGCATACTCAGTCACTTCAGCCATGTTCAATTTTTTGCAACCCTGAACTCCAATAATTTGGCCACCTGATGCGAAGAGCTGACTCATTGGAAAAGACCCTGATGCTGGGAAAGATTGGGGGCAGGAGGAGAAGGGGACGACAGAGGATGAGATGGTTGGATGGCATCACTGACTCAACGGACATGGGTTTGGGTGGACTCTGGGAGTTGGTGATGGACAGGGAGGCCTGGAGTGATGCAGTTCATGGGGTCGCAAAGAGTCGGACACGACTGAGCAAGTGAACTGAATGGACTGTAGGGTCCCCGACAGGCTCCACTGTCCGAGGGATTCTCCAGGCAAGAATGCTGGAGTGGGTTGTCATGCTCCGCTCCAGGGGATCTTCCTGACCTAGGGATCGAACCTGGTTCTCCTGCACTGCAGGCAGACTCTTCACTGTCTGAGAGGGCTAGGAAATTCTGAATTCTAGTCTCAGCTTTCCCTACTGGCCAGGGAAAGACTGGAAACAAGTTACTTATCTTCTCTGAATGGCAGTTTATATCTGTGTGTGTGTGTGTGTGCATGTGTGTGTGTAATACTACCTTCTGCACCTATCTTATAAGCATTCTGTGAGGATAAAACAGAATTCAAAGTTATCAAAATGAAGGCAACAATATTATTAACTTATTGATTCAGTTCAACTACCACCCGACGTTTTTAAACTGTCTTTTGTTTATGCTGTGAGTGTGAGCTTTTGTGTTTAGACCTCTGATAACTCATAAATAAGAATGTCATATAATGGCATTATGTAAATAATACTGTATGTTTGTGAGGCTATAAGGTATGGGATTGTCTCACTTGATTGTTACAACTGTGATATTTGGAGCAGAAGGAATTCTTATGTGCACTTTCTGTAAACACAGAAGCCACAGCCCAGAGGCACTGTGTCTTATTCCAAGAAGGCAGAGGACCTTGGTATTTATGATTTTTCACGCAGTGTCCTTTCTAAACTATTGTTGTTGCCAACACCTTACCAGATTACAAAGAGGAAATGAGGCTTTTAAAGAGCTGCGTAAAAAAGGAATGTCTAAAAATACTGCTCACCGTCTTGAATATCTGCCTGAAATCACCTCCATAAGTCTTAATCATAAGAACAAAATGAACACACATATTTGAAATGCCTAGATATGGTCTTAAAATTTCACTTCCTCCCAAACAGCACCATTTCACAGCAAGCTGCCATTTTTTCCCTAGTAACTGCCATCCACAGATTGTATTTCTGAAGAGTGTTCATTGTTGCCCATTTTGTCTTTCAGCAACAGATCAACTCCTAGCAACCATGATCGGATACAGCGTCTCCGGCAGGAATTTCAGCAAGCGAAACAGGATGAAGACGTGGAGGATCGGCGACGTACCTATAGCTTTGAACAACCCTGGGTGAGTGTCTGGTGCCTCTACACAGTTGTAGGAAGTCCTACAACTTCCCTGCGGTAAAAGCCATTAATAGCTGTGACCTCAGACCTTTACAAAACGAGACGAGATGGAGCCAAATTCCTTTGACCTTTAGCATATTGACCTTTTTCCTCATTTCCTTCTGGGTTTCATCATTGCTAATTTCATTTTATATCTTGTTGCACCATCTGTCCATTGCATAATGGGTTTCGTTTGCCTGATGACAAGACAGCAGGAATATTCTGACTCGCAACTATGCCTTTTTTAAAGTTTACTAAATATTTTCTGTATACATTTTTCTGAGAATCAGAGCCTAAATAAATTAGTTCTCTGTATCTATGGTGTATCTACTCTGCACAAAGTACAGTATTTAGAGATTGTTGATTCGCCCCCATCCCCTATGTGTATTTGTTGAACCCCCACTGTGTATCTGCCTGTAGCTCAATTCCATTTCTTCTTCCCAAAGCCTCCAGAGTGGTCTTTCTACAGCAAAGTTTTTGAATGGGCTTCTCAATGCCCCCAAGATAAGTCCAGATTCCACAGTGTGGCAGGCTAATTAATCCTCCCCAATCCAGCCCCAGACTTGAGCTCTGATCTTGTGTTTTGTCTTAGAGATGATAGCCCATGTGCAGATGGGAGGTGTTGAAGCAGATTTGGGGGTTCAAGGTTGATGGGAATTGTGAAGACTCCTTGAAAACTTGAGGGAGAGAATCAATTAGAAATGAGTAAATAGGCTGCTGGAGGCAGGAAAATCTAGCTGAAGTAACGTATTAGTTAAGTCTAGTCCACATGGTGGTGGGATCATAGCCAACAACCCTTAAAGGGCTGGGAATAGGAAAATAATTATTTTTAATTTATTTTATTGAAGTAGAGTTGATTTACAGTGTTATGTTCATTTCTGCTCTACAGCAAATTATTCAGTTATACATTCTTTTAACATTCTTTTCCATTATGGCTTATCACAGGATATTGAATAGAGTTCAATGTAGTAGGACCTTGTTATCTAGAAAAATAATTTTTTAGATTAATTCCATGATGAGGAATGGCAAGACAGACATGGCAGAAAGTCAAGGAAGGCGAGCCTGGGGAGGATGCTGGTGAAGCGCTGCCCCATCTGGACAGGTGGTCAGTGAAGCTCAGGGAGGTGTTACCCTGATAGCCCGGGAGGATTCTGGAGTTGGGGTGGGGTATCAGTAGTCTAGGATTATGAAGCCTAGGAGGCTGTGGTCCAAAGAGTGTGTTTTTGGAGTCTTGGAACATCTGGAGGGTGTTGGGATCAAAGGTGTCCCATCCATGCATGTAAACTCCTAAAGCACAGCAGTGATTAGGGTCCCAAAAGTGAATGAGTTCAGTTCACTGTCGGGAATATGATTACACTCAATATTTGGGAGAATGAGAAAAGGCTGGCATAGAGCTGAGTGTGGTCACATCGTAGGGAAGGAGAGACGAAGAGGGAAGATGGTAGGAGCTTTCCACGCTAGTTGGAAAGTCTGAACGTGGATGGTATCGAACAGAACGCTGGCCCACTAGCCAGGTCAGAAAATAATTTTAATGTTTTTCTCCAGGCATCAGTTTTCTTATTTGTAAACCAAGGGGATTAGAGTAGCTGATTGAGTGTCACTTACTAAACCTTTTGTTAGAATAAACATTTAAAAGGAAGCTGGGTGTGTAAAGCAGATATCAGTAGAGCTCCTCAGGTTGCATACAGAGGTCTCCATGGACCCAGGTGACTGCAGCCATGGTTCAGAGCTTCTCCAAGTGTGATCCATGGACCATCTGTGAGAAGCACTGCTCCAGAGTTTAGATCATTGCTGAGGTCCTCTTTGGACCTAAAATCCAGCATGGTTAGTACACTCCACACAAAGCCAGAAACCCAGAAACCCTAGACATTATGATCTGGAATTTGGTGATCAAGTTGGAGTTTGTAGATGGTTCGTTTTGTACATGAAAGAAGGGAAAATTGGAGAAGTCATCCCAGTTTGAAGGACCTTACCTTGGTACAGGTGAGGAAGATGAGGGCCTTAGAAGAGACAATATGTGAACTGCATCCTGGAAGAAATCAATGGTAGCTGATATAAGAGGTTATAAAACACGTAAACACCTATGAAAATCTAATTGTCCTCTGCAACAATATCACTATTAATAATATGTAGTTTATTTTCCTAGATGGTGAGTAAAATGAGTCATTCCCATGTAGCAACAGGATGGAATTATGTTCATTTACTTCTATTGTTGGGCTTAATGACTCAACCTAGTCCTGTTAGGCTTCTTAAAGCAGACCTCTTTGTGTTGTGGGATAAACATCCTTAACTATGTATGTTTTCACAAATGTGCTGAAAGGAAGAATGAGGCCAGGGCAACCTGAAGGGATAGGCATGTGGAAATGGTTCTCACACCCCCAGCTCTATAGAGCTGTAGCCCAGCAGGGGCAGCGTTGAGCCATTTTACTTTACCTGGGCATGTGAATTTCCAAGCAGCATGTTTTATTCTAAAATTAATTATTTAACTCATCAAATTTCTTGAGTGTTCATTATGTTCTGTTTATTATCATGTTTGGCTCAGGAAAACAAAGAAAGAAAGCCCTTAGACTCCTAGAATCGAGTTGATACAAAAAAAGGAATGCTGCATGCAGTCTTGGTAGGGAAAAGCAGGGACATTTGAACACAAGGAAACCACACCCAAATTAGTTGTGGCTGTGCACAAAAAGCTTGAAGGAACACATCTTTGAAGTTGGAAGATATTTCAAATATATAACTTTGAGAAACAGAGGAGCCCATCTTTGGGACCTAAAATTAATTGGAATTATTTCTGGATAGTAACATCATGTCCACATGCAAGCTCTACATGTTTGTTGGAAGCGAAATAAGCATTTCCTACTCCTTAGCTCTAGAAGTTTTGTACTGAGAGATGTGGCAACAATTTGGTACCCATTTGATATCTTTGTAAGTTTTCTTTTTAATGTAGGACATGAACATTTTGGCATATATTTCTATGTTGCCTATTGAATATAAGCAATCATGTTAGAAATCTGAGACTATCTTATACATTAGGAAACTCAACTACTGAAGTTCATAGACCAAATTATTGTGTATCAAAAGTGCCATAGCAACTTCAGATGGACCACTTGGCTTGGCTCAATAGGGTCTTTTCCTATTGAGCAGGGAATTATTTGGATGACAGGCTGATTACCTTGGGAATGGAATAATTTCCTAAATTGTGGGTCAAAAGTTGACTTTTTATTTATTTATTTATTTTTCATTTTCAAACAGTTGGGATCTTGCTGGGTATTCCCCATTCTATAGATCAGGTAAATGAGCTTGAAGTGACTGTAATTCTATGTAGTGTGTTAATTTTCATACCAATTCTCGTTGTTGCCTTAGGAAGAGCTGCTCAGTTGTTCAGAATGTAGCTTGGTCTATGGTGTTTATTATCTGTTTTACAAAAAGAGTTTTGAGTATTTTGGACTGTTTATTCTCTTCTCATATATATTCCGACCTTGAAAGATCACTGTATTTGGAAAAGATGAAACCATGATCTCACCTATTGGAACTGTTTGTAATCATTTTAGTGTTAAGGAACCATAAGCACATCTTCAAACTGTGGGTACAACTTAGACCATATTAGCTGAAATTGTTCTGCTTGTTGGAAATGCCCACACGTGCAGTGCAGTCAGATGTATCATACAGAAAAAATACCCAAGCCAAAGACTTCACATACAGAGAGAGATGCTACAGAAAATTCCTCCAAGTGGTCCTTTTTAACTCTTCCATTTTTCAAAATGTTCTCTTGACTCTAGCAGCACAGAGTGCACCTGTTCCCGGGCTTTTGTTCAAAATAACATTTGGGCTGGAGGGCACTGATTTTTGGCACAAAAGGTCTTTAGATGAGCAGAGGCCTAGAAAATTTCCTTAGCTCCATAATTGAAGTGAGTTATCTCCCAAGTTGAGTAAAAGAAGAAGAAGCAGGAAAAGCAACTTCTTCCCCACGTAGTGCCAGGTGCAGCATAAATAAAGCAGCAAGTTGCTTTAAATCTTTCTTAAGATAATGGAACAATAGCTGAGGTTAGGGTTATTATCACAGAGCTCAGATATGGACAGGACTTAGTGTGTTGCTTTTAAAAGAATTAAATTGCAGGCTGCAGACCTAAGTACAGTATGCTGTTAAAACTTTGCAGATACCTGACTGTTGCCCACAAGCAGACTCACTGACTGAGACGGGTGATGGATGGGATAATGGAGCCTTTAATAGCTCTATTGCTAAATCCTTTCCATCCTGGGTGGGTAGGGGCTGAAAGTAGTTTAGTCCTTCAGATAGAAAATTGATCCTCCACAATGTGAAAATCCTCTTCTCCCCCAAGCTTTCTTCCTAGCTGTCTGTCCTTAAATAAAACAAAAGCTGCTCCTTTCTTCATTTTCCTACTTTGGACTTTTGATTTTAAAGAAACTTCTATTTTAAGTGTTTATTTATTCATTTGGCCGTGCCGGGTCTTAGTTGCAGCACTTGGGATCTTCCATCTTTGTTGCAGCATGCAGGGTCATTAGTTGCGGCCTGTGGGATCTAGTTCCCTGACCAGAGATTCAATCCAGGACCCCTGTATTGGGTGCACAGAGTTTTAGTCACCAGACCATCAGGGCAGTCCCTACCTTGGACTTTTATTGGCTCCTCTTAACATTTTAGTGTCTCACCTGCTTTAATTAGAGGGCTGGTCAGACTGCACAGCCATCCTACACCCCTAGACTGCCTTCCCTGGACCAGAGGAGTTTGAGGAAATGATGGTTCTTTTTTGTCTTCCTCTTTCTTAAGACTTTAAAGGCGTCTGCTGTCATCCCCTTCTAGTGGGCCTCCACGCCTGGACTCAGGAAATTCCTTCTTAGTTGACAGTCTTACTGTGTGGAGTTTGACTCCAGTTCACATCACCTCCCTTGGAAATCCACCTGGAGGGAGCCATTCTTGCAGCAAAGGGGTGCCCTGGAGCCGTGGAAGGGTGTCCCTGCGCTGCTGCAGAGCAGCCCTCTTTCTTGGAGTCCCATGACCCAAGGGCTGTAATACCCAAGGAGCCCTCTGGTGGAGAAGTGCGTGAGGCTGCCTGCCTCCCATCAGCAACGCTGGAGGGCTGCTCCTTTATTTTCAACCTATCTGCTGATTCAGACGGGAAACCAGACCCCCAGCCCTGGTTGGGAAAGATGAGAAGAAGACAAATAGTGTGTTAAGACCAAAACACATATTTATAAAATCTTGATGAGGGAAATTGGTATGCACTGCCATTTTTCAGCCATTACTCACATCATTAGTAGCAATTAAGCTTTTCAACATTCAGAACCCACAGAGTTCAATCGATAGCTGTGTCAGTACAGTGTGTGATGGGTAGAGGGGAGGAGGGCTGGGAAGATAGGATCCAGAGACAAAAGTTAACTTTGTTTGGATTAGAAGTTGGCAATTAAGTCCACAATAGAAAATCATTTACCAATGTTAGCAATGGCCACTTTTAAACAGAGTCAAAAACTTACACCCTTAACATGATTCGGTAACCTTTTGTTATCAGAACATGGAATTCATACTAGGATCACAGTATATTTGAATGCTAAAATGAGAACTTTAAATCTCAAGGGATATCATTGTTCTTTGTGTTATCATTGTCATCTTCATTGTCCTCATCATCTTCATCACAGGTTTTCATCCAAAGCACACAGACTTTTTGTATTTTATTTTTGCTTTCTCTCCATGCCCTGGACATATGTGAAAATTTGAAAAAAAAAAAGTTTTTTAATAACTGCTTTACAATATTGTGTTAGTTTCTGCCATACAACAACATAAATCAGCTCTATGTACACACATACCCTCTCCCACTCCCCACAGCTATCCCTTCTAGGTCACTACAGAACTGAAAATTTTTGTTATTCATAATTTAAGTAGAAAACCCTCCCCCAAATAATCACTTATAAGACTATTACATTTATGTGTATGCATGAACACATACAAAAGCACATGCACATATCCTTACATGCTTTTTCTTATCTATAAGAAGAAAAATTAGTGTATTTAAAAATTATTAAAAGCTTTATGTACATGTTAATAGAACTAATGAATTTTATTCATGAGGCACATTTTTTACATGAAGCTCTAAAAGTCTTATGATATCACCTAGTTCTGATCAGTTCTGAAACTTGTAAGGTGTATATTTATTTTTGTTCTTTCTTTAGTATATTAACAGTTTGGGCTTTGTATTTTTATTTTTCTGTATTGTCTTTTTTAATTTGGAAAAATAAGGATGGTTTTACTTAATGGAGAGAACTGCTGAAGCATTTCTTAATTTACTGAAATAGTACACAGAAGAGACTTTCACATTCTGTTCTACGCTAGTAAGTAATACCGAAATTGTGCAGCTTTCAAAGTTTTATGTAATTTTTTAATGTAATATAAATAGTATCTCTTCATAATCCTGATAAACACCAGTACTTTACAGCTCATTTACAAAAGCAACCTGCATAGTCTTGACTGGTGGTTTTTAAACATGAAGAGAGTCACGTATCTGTGGTTCTCCACCGTATTGTGTAAGAGATAATCATGTATTTACTTCTGTCTTACAACCTCTATCATTATTATGGCTGTGGCAACCTTGGCTATTTTTTTCCTTAAAAGGTCATTGCTTGTCACCAGTTTCATAACAAACAAGGCCAGGGTTATTTATAATTTGCTGTCTTAAAACAGAGCTGCTGTCTTGTTATCTGGTGAATCTCTAGAATCATCACAATTATGCTTTGCCTGTATGTTTCCCCACACAGACGCTGCTTTGTCATTGTAGTCGCTGTTACTGTTTTATCTGAAAACATGCCCTTCTCGCTGGGGTTACACATGATCTCTTCCTTCATTTCTGTCTTTATTTTTGTGATTTTGGACTCTAGATATTTCTATTTCTGCTGTTTCATTCTATTTCTGCCATTGGGATGGAAACCACAAAACTCCAGTGTCTTAAAGTCAGGGTTCCTGGTGGTAATCCGTTTCCACAATTCACATTTTTATGAGATCTTCATTGAAATCATGAATCCAATTATTTTTGATGCAGCCCAAGTAGAGAACTGGCCAGGACGAACTTCTTTCGCTGTTGCTCTGGGTCCATCATGCACACAATCTCCCTGGAAATCTGTGGCCCAGTCAACTTTCATCCTAAAGATAAGGGTGATTCTTTCTAATAACCTGAAGAGAGAGAGTAAAATATTAATAGCAAGGCTGGGGTGTGTATTTCATCAGAGTGAAGCAAACAATGAAATCTGTCAGTTTGCTGATTCCAGACTCCTTCCCTCATTCTAAGTTTTCAGGTCCCACCCGATGATAATTTCATTACTGGGATTCATCCAGATGCACTGAGATATGCCACTGATAAGGTTGGAGGTGAACAGTCCCAGAAAACACAGAGTGTTTTCCAGAAAACACAAACCCTTCAACTTTTTTTCTTCCCTCCATCAGTATCAAATTTTCAGGCCTCTGGGAGAAGCAACTTAAAAATACACCTGAAATTTCTACAAGACCTTGCATTTTCTTTTCACAACTCCACAAGCAGCATGTCACAGAACAGCATGAGCTTGAAAAGCTGGTTAGTAAATCTTGCAGCAGAATGCCAGGTCTTTCAAGACTATTTGACACTTGTGTGTAGCTTAGACTGAGTGTAAAGGAAACGAAAATGGGGTTCTTTTTGAAGGCATATTTTCTTGCTTCACTTTTCCTGTCCATTGGCGCTTTCCCGGGCTCCCTACCAACAACAGATCACCCCAGTACTGTTCTGGGCCAGCCTTGTCCAGGGTCATGGAAGGAACTGTTTGTCTCCTTAATGTTGTTGACGAACAATTGCTTCATGCTTTGTTTGCATAAGCAGAACTCATTCAGCAACATGTTTTCTTTACTGAAGGCACCACGGATGTTATTTGAACCGTGTTATGGAGTGGGTCTCTGAACACACATTTGTTCCAATGTGTGTGGTTATAAACATCCACTAGGAGAGACTGGGGTATCGTAAAGTCTAATCTCTTCACATATTATTTTTGTATCGGGATATTTTTAATATGCTCGCTGACGGTGCCCATATGCTTTGAAATTTTGTCCTGCATATTGCTTCATTATTGGTTACCAACAAATGGGATATGCTGGCCAGGCAGAAAGGGGACAATAGAGGTTACTGCCTTTCTCTTTGCACAAAAGCCACCAGAGGAACCACTCTTTAAGGAACAAGCCTACGTGTTATCTTTCTAGGCTCCAAATGAGTGCTGAGACTCATATTATTTTAGAAAGTGATTATCGAGTCCAAGTCTGCTATTGGCTTTCAGCTCTAAAAAAAAAAAAAAAAAATCAATAACTTGTTTATCACAGAAATTCTTTGTTTGGAATAAGCCTGTTGCACAATGTTGCATAACTCAAAGGGAACTGAGGTTGGTGAGTGCCAAAAAGGGTTACTTAAGAGTGTGTGCCATTGATGGCTATGATCAACATTTGTCGGGTGTTTGTAAAGCTAGAGGCATCGTTGCCTATTGTGAGTGGAGCTGCTTTCAAAATGCTAGATCGTAAAGGTGAGCTCAGAGCCATTGGTTAGAAGCTAAAGCATGTGCAATGGCCCAGCACCATACACTCCCCCAGTATCTGGTTCCGGTCAGCGGCAGCTATCAGCAGACGACCTGCTGCATGAAGTGTTTAGCCAGAAGGATTGACTGTTTCTCTGTAGCATATAATTAACCTGGGTAACAATGCCATTTCTTAATAACTAAGGCAAAGTGTATTATTTCACAACCAATCCCAGGAGCTATTAGCTTGCAGGTTTATTCTTTGGACAAGCTATTCTGTTCACATGTGGCTACCACGGTGGATTAGAAGACCTGTATATGGTGAACTGTGCCTAGTTTCAGCTAATCTCTGTTCAAAATTTAACTGTCATTCTTTAACAAAAGGAAAATCAGCCACAGTGCATCCTACTGCTAGACTAAGATGCCTAACTACTGAAAGCTTCACCAGCATGGCCAACCTTCCAGGGTACAGCCAGGGACTTTCCCACTGTTGTGAGTTATTGAAGCAAATGTTTATATTTTTGGCTCCTTTAAAATCGGGCTATAGTTGCTCTACAGTGCTGTATTAGTTTCTGTGGTACAGGCAGTGAGTCAGCCATGTGTATACATATGTCCCCTCCCTCCTGGCTCCCTTCCCCGCCTCATCCTGCCCCTCCAGGTCATCACAGGGCATCGAGCTGTGCCCCTTGTGCGGTACGGCAGCTTCCCACAAACTATCCTAGTCTTCCGAGCAGGGTTGCTCCCCTGTGTTTGCTGTCTATGCAAGGGATGTAAACTAGTGTCTAATGTCTGTATTTACCAAGCCTCACTAGGCAGACTAGAAAGGTGGATCTCTCGATTTTAAACCATCCTAAGGCCGTAATTAAAATTTAGGGTGATGGGGTATTTGGGGCTCACAAGACCAAAAAAAGGTGCCTCTTGAGAAAGCTGCAGCTGATTTTTAAAAAACTCACGGAAGTCACATGTTGCTTCCAAGTCAGTCTCTGAGAACTGAAACAGTCACCGAGTCCGTGCTGCTCGGAGCTCCTTTCCCGTGACCTGTGCTGTGTTCCCTCCCGCAGCCCAACTCCAGGCCGGCAGCGCAGAGCGGGCGGCACTCGGTGTCGGTGGAGGTGCAGATGCAGCGGCAGCGGCAGGAGGAGCGCGAGAGCTTCCAGCAGGCCCAGCGCCAGTACAGCTCGCTGCCCCGGTACGCGCCCCACCCCGGCCCCCACGCCCCGTCCCTGTCCCCTGGGAACTCCCCGCTTCCACCTCCGAGGAGCCGCTCTTCAATGGTGGGAACCGTGGCTTACCTGGCCGGGGGACCAGGCAGGAAGGTGTTTCAGGAGATGCCAGCATCCCCAGCTGACAGCTCCCTCCTGGGAAGTGAAGTGACCTGCTCCCCGCAAGGACGGGGCTTAGGGGGTCAGACCTGGGATCTGGTGTTTGTTCTGCGACCTCCCGTGGGGCCGGAGACAGATTCCTCCGCTGAGAAACGGAAAGAGAACTTTTACTTTGCACGGCTCAGGGGTAACTAGCATAAATGGACCCCGTAAATCTAGAGTTCTCCAAAAGGACAGGTGTAACTAGCATAAAAGCTCAAGGGGCTGTGGTCTTCTTGGCCAAATGTTTGGCTTCCTGTATTTTAGTTGTGTTTGAGATCATTTTTTAAGGGATGGGGGAGAGCTCTCATAAAGTGTGTGAGAAGAAGTGAGAAGAGAAATGTCCAGAGGACTCGGGAAGGGTAGGAGGAGGGACGGGGGTGGGAGGGCCTGGCGGGAAGATGTGAGGAGACCTGGGGCTCCGTCCTTGGGAAGAGGACAAGAGAGAAGCAAGTACATCCACCGGGTTTCTCCTGCTCACCTCCCAAAGCTGTTCGGTCCTCCAAACCGATCCTTTTGTGCTGGTGCACCCCTCTGCATGTCCACTGCTAACCCTCTCCTGCACCCCACCCCTTGCCTCCCTCCCATGTCTCCTCTGAAGCACCTGTGATTCCATAGCCCTGAGGCTTGCTGCCGCGGGACCACTGCCGTCAGTGAACGATCCCCTAAGAGCCAGAACTTGCCCTTTGATCAACTGCAGCTCCCTTCTGTTTAGCCATTTTACTCTGTGCGGATAGGAGAAAAGTAGACACCTTAAAAAGAAAGAATGCCGTGAGTTTAGGTGTGAGGGGCTGGTCAACTTCTACACCCGCTTCACTCCTTTTAGAGAGTACAGGTGTGTGGGGGTGGGGGTGGTAATTTGCATATAACTTTTACAGTAAGTCCTCTACATACAAATCTTCAAGTTGTGCAAAGATGCAAACATGTGTTCCATCAACGATAGGCTTGAGTGAAACTGCAGCTTGCCCTCCGTCTCCTGTTGCTGATGACCCTTCAGCTCTACCATCTCCCACCTCCTCTCCCTCCTCCCGTCAATAACTTCTTGCCTGTTCACTCCATGCCAGCCCCTGTGTACCAGCTGTTGTACTAAGCTACTGTACTTTTCAAGGTACTGTACCGTAAGATTTAAAATGATTTCTTTATTTTGTGTGTTGGTTTTTTATATATTATTTATGTGAAAAGTAATATAAACCTATTCCAGTACAGCACTATAGGGCCAATTGTGTTAGCTGAGTACCTAGGCTTACTTTGTTGGACTTATGAACAAATCAGACTTGTGAACACGCTCTCAGAACGGAACCCGTTTGTATGTAGGGGACTTACTGTAGTCGGCCCTCCATATCCATGGTTCCATCCGTGGCTACTCTGTATCCTCAGATTCAACCAACCACAGACATGTTGTCCTTAGGTATCCATTATTGGAAAATATAAGTATAAGTGGACTAATGCAGTCGAACACACACAGTTCAAAGGTCAACCGTAACTCCTCCATGTGCACCTCTGATTGAGGAAATTAGAAACTCGGGGTCTTGCAGGCAGCTTGGTTCCTTACAGAGCCACCTCACTCAGCTAGAGGCTGGAGGGAGGTTGAGGGGGGCTGTGACCTTCATGAACTAGAAGCAAATCCCAGTTTCTGACATGTGATATTTTTCAAAGACACTTGACCTCTGCTCTTTGGATATGGACAATTGACAGAGTTTGGTCTAAACAAGTCGCCGTGGCATTTGATACCAAAAAGATTTCACACACACACAGAGTTCAGTTGCAAAGTGGAGCATAAAAGAAAACAAATGGTCAGGACTTGGGATCAGGCACACTAGATGAGGTGGTTTGAATTAGAGGGCTATATACGCGCCAGAGGGGTTTGTAAAGTCTTGCCGTGATTAGGGAAACCTATAGGCTGAATTCAGGTTCCGCTGTGAAATGTCAGTGAGACGCTAGCCAGGTGGTAACGTGAGATCAGTGGGGAAAGGAGACCTGAGCGGCCCAACACTCAATTCTTAACTGGAAGCGGATTTTTTTTTTTTAATTCCTAAATTAGTTTTGTTTTTTCTGTTTTACTCTCTTTTTACAAATCCTTTTTAAAATTTCTAGCTTTATTCCTTAGTATCTAAAGTGTTATAAAGTGTTAGTCGCTCAGTCATGTCCGACTCTATGCAACCCCCTGTACTATAGGCCACCAGGCTCCTCTGTCCATGAAATTCTCCAGGTTGAGAATACTGGAGGGGATTGCCATTTCCTTCTCCAGGGGATCTTCCTAACCCAAGGATTGAACCCAGGTCTCCTGCATTGCAGGCAGGTTCTTTACAGTCTGAGCTACCATAGAAGTTCTAGTATCCAAAAGGCAGTTCTAAATCTGAGCAGTAGAAGTAGGTTGGGTCATAGTCACTGATAAAAAAGTGTGTTCAAGACCCTTTGGGGATGTGTTACTTTATTCCTTTGTCCCACCGTCTGTTTCCTCTCCATGTTTCCTCCTGCCATTGGTGGCTTCTTGATCATCCACCTTGCTTCCTGGTTATGTCTCCACGCCCTGACTCAATCTCCCACCAGGCCCATTTATTACGTGCCTCCACTGTTTGTCACCTTGCCAGCCCAGGTCTGTCTGTCTTCATCCTTCTGTGTCCTCCTCAACGTGATGCCTGACAGCTTTCCTCAGGTGCAGGAGCTTTTCTGGGTGTCCTTTAAGTGAGGGTGGTCTTCAGACATAATCACTAAGAGGCAATTATTGCCAAACCAGGGTGTGGGCTTTGGGTGGCCTCAGGCATCTCCAGCGAGCTCATTCCAGGACCCAACAAACCTGTGTATTGGTTGTAAAGAGATTCACTGGGAGGAATGATGCTTTGTTGCTCCCGTGTTATTGGTAGCCTTTGAGCAACCCTGGGACAGTGGAAGGCTTGCTTCTGATTCTCACTCTGGGACGTGTTTGTGAGTTGCTTCTCCGAGTGAACGTTCTTCAGTTTGTCTTTGGTGCCTTTCTTTGTTCCTTTATCTCTACCAACCCTTCCATCCCAAAGGACAAAATGGTAATCTTTTTGTTTATTTTTTTTCCTTGGTCAGAAAGATGCTCCCCCAAAACTCAGAGCCTAATCATTGGAGGCAAAGTCACTGATTGATCACCCATGACCTGCATATGCTACACTTTTGTGAGCATTTTACAGATGTGATTTTTTTTTATTTCTCCCCATAATCCTATGAGATTAGAGATTCTGCCTGTTGCATTGATGAAGCCACCTGAGCCCAGAGTAGCCCGCCTGAGACCCTGAGAACCCTGAGGTTCTTAGAGAACCTGAGAACCCTCCCAGGCTCATAGCTGCACGTGCAGACCCAGGGCTGGATCTATGCCCTTGGGGCACCCAGCCGGTCTCCCACGGTGCCTCGTGCCTCATCTTCCAGTACGTGGAGGAAACTTACTGTCTGCTGCTTTCTCGTGTTTCTCTACAACCTGCTCATTTCTTGTCCTGTTCTTTAATCAGGAGCTTGCTGATACACTAGCTTCCTTTCCAAGGTAGTGTGTGTATGTATGTACATGTGTCCACACATACACATCTGTGTGTATGAACTTTCCCCACATGTCTTACTTCAAACCTCTGGGAGGTTTTCTTCCTTCTCTCCAAACTGCTTAATCTGAAGAAAATTTTAGCTACAAGAAATTCTTTTTCCCACGTTCATAATTTCCATCCCAAACAAACTGTTAATGAATTTTCAATGTGTCCTAGTACAAAAAAACTCTGCCTTCCTGGACTGATTCAACTTCTGGTCCATGACCATGTGGAGCAAAGCCTCAGGCTTCGTGCAGCTGGGGACCAGGATGAACAGGGCTAGTGGATCCCCGTGGACCAAGGTTGAAGAAGCTTATCTCCAGTTATCCTTAAATTGATAGCTAACCCATGAAAGAATCCCATGTTGTTGCTGTAACATCAGTAACAAGTTTGTTGTTTTAATTAAAGTTTCATGATTAATATCAAATCCCTTGGTTTCATGCTGGCACTTTCCATCATTCACGGCTCTGAGCAGATTAATTTATGACTCTTTAAGTGGAGATAATCAGTGCTTTAGGCAAATAAACTATTCCATCAAATCTAAGGATTCTTGCCTGAGCTGATTTTACCCATGGCCTGATTCCCATTACAAGGATGAATATACTTTAGACTGTTTAATTCATCATTAAACAGTCATTGCCAGAGATGAGTCTGAACAGTAGTTCATCTTCCTTATTGGGAATACCCTTGACTACATTTTAGGTCATATGGAAAATGGGCAGATTTCATCCCAAACCATATTGATGGCACGTCTGAATGTTCAGAAATGCAAATGGCTTCATTCCTATGGGGGACCCAATGCTGCATAGACCTTACTTTTCCCCTACCCGAGTCTTTTTGAACACTCTGTCATGTAGTGTGTGTTGATGTGAAAGGCTGAACAATACATACTGTCACCGAATCATTTTTTTATTGATAAATGGAGCAATATATTTTGTTTTATGACTCAATTCTCACTCCCTCTCTTCCATTTTCAAGGCAAAAAAATTAGGGCATGTCTGTCTTTCTGGCACAAAATTGTTTTACTTTATCATAGCCAATCTTATTGTAAATTCATAAAAGCATCTAGAGACCTGATAGTAAATTAAAGATGTTTCAAAACAATAATGTTTCCTGAAAATGATGTGCAACTTTATTGCAGAAAGTATAAGAAGTTGAAATTTCTATAGGTCTCTGATTTATTTCCCCATCTCGGGGTGACAGAATATGAGTGAGTTACCCTGGTCTTGGATGAGGATACTGTGGGCAGAAAATAGTGCTTACTCCTCACACACCCAGGTTCTGCAATCTTGATGAGCGTGTATTCCAGAGGTTGTCAGTTGCTGACATATATAACTCGAAAGCCGGGGCTTTAAGGGACTGCCTGTTGCATTTTTAATCATAGAGAAGTCTAGACTTAAATCTTTCATAACTGAAGTCATATTGTAATCCATTCCATGTACTTCATATTAGCTAGCATCTCTGGCATGAGGGTGGCAGCTGTGTAAAATATTTGTTTGGCTTGTTTAGAATTGAATTGTAATGTTGTAAAGCGAGCAATTATTGCTGGTACAGAAGCTGCCAAATCTCTAATACCCCTATAGAGCATCCTGCCAATGAGTCTAAATTGCAGGATATGTTGTTACCCTAAGCAGAACAGATCACACCCGCCCAGACACAGAAGGAAGACCCTGTTTCTGAGTAGCTGTGGACTCTGTTTGCTGTCTCTCTCGTGCAGCCATTGTCCACGCAGACTTGTCTCAGACTCGAGCTTGCCGGAGTCAGTCACGTTTTCATCCTTCAGCTCCTATCACAATGTCTGAGAATCAGCTGAAGCCAAATACAGTAAGTCCCCTTACTGGGAACACATGAATGAGTTCCATTCTAAGAGTGCATTTGAAAGTCCCGTTTGTTCGTAAGTCCAACAAAGTTAGCCCAGGTACCTGACTAACACAATTGGCTATATAGTACCATACTGGAATAAGTTTATAATACTTTTCATACAAATAATACATAAACAACAAACACAGAAAATAAAGAAGACATTTTTACTCTTAGAGTGCAGTACCTTGAAAACTATATTAGTCCAGTACGACAGCTGGCATACAGGGGCTGGCATGGAATGAACAAGCAAGAAGAGTTAGTGACTGGAGGAGGGAGACGAGGTGGGAGATGGTGGAGCTGAAGGGTCATCGGCAACAGGAGACGGAGGGCCAGCTGCAGTTTCACTCATGCCTGACATTGACGGCACAGGCTCTGGTTCCTTGCTCCATTCAGTTCTATCTACTCTCTTGACAAAATGATCCAGTGGTGTCTGCGTACGTCCTGGACTCGGAGTAAAGATACTGCACTACCGTACTCGCTACAGTACTGCTCAGTAAAGTGCATAAAAGCGCAACCACTTACAGAGGGCGCAAGCACATGACAATGTACGCGGGACACGGGAGCTAACTTACGTGATTGGACCCACGAATGCGCGCTTGCATGTCTGAAAGTTCATGACTTAGGGTTCATATATAGAGGACTCACTGTGATGTTTGTTGAGATGTAGCAATGCTATTCTGGCTCCCACACCACCACCCCCTCATTCTTCCCCTTCGTCTCCCTCCCTCCCCTTTTCCCAACACTCACACTCACCTTGGGCTTTGCTTCCTAGGCAAAGCAGGAAGAACGCCAGCTCTGTCTCCCAGGATTCTTGGGAACAGAACTACCCTCCCGGGGAAGGCTTCCAGAGTGCCAAGGAGAACCCCAGGTACTCGAGCTACCAAGGTTCCCGAAACGGCTATCTGGGCGGGCACGGCTTCAACGCCAGGGTCATGCTGGAGACCCAGGAGCTGCTCCGCCAGGAGCAGAGGCGAAAGGAGCAGCAGATGAAGAAGCAACCTCCGGCCCCCGAGGGGCTCAACAACTATGATTCATATAAGAAAGTCCAGGACCCCAGTCACATCCCCGCCAAGGGGCCATTCCGGCAGGACGTGCCCCCCTCGCCGTCTCAGGTCGCCAGGCTGAACAGACTCCAGACCCCCGAGAAAGGGAGGCCCTTCTATTCCTGAGCAGGAGCAGAGCGGACGCTTCGTGTCATGCAATAAAGGACACTTTCCTACGAAGACTTGTATTCGGGAGTTTTTTTTTTTAACACCCTGGTGGTACTATGGAGTATTTCTGTTGCTGGTATCAGTGCCTTTAAGCAGTGTGGGCAGTTTGATGGAAGGCCTTAATGTCTTTGCCACTGTGTCTCACTTGTCTATTTCATGGAAGAATTTCCCGCCATGTGACAATCACCTGTTCAAGGCATCCTACGCTCCTCATCTCTTGGGCGCTGGGAACCTGGCCCAGCCTTGGAGACCCCGTGGCTTTGTGTTACCGCCCTGTGCAGCTTGTGGCAACAGATCATCCTGAAGTCACAGGTGATGCTGATCCCTCTTTTTTTTTCCCCTTTGAGCTTCTCAGATGAGGTGACATCTCCACCTCTGGTGGATGAAAATGGGTGACATACACCAGAAATCGGGGCTCTGTGGTATTTCCCCGCACAGTCATTTTTAACCCTTTGTGACCAGTATGGTTTCCCTTTTCTTTCTCAGCTCCTTGTAACAGGAATTTCCTTCATCTAAAAAGAAGCTAAGCCATATTCCAACACTGTCTGGTTATCAGGGGGGTCCTTTTGTAACGGCCTTATAACTCAGTGTTACCAGTGATGTGATCATTCTGTCTGCATTTATAAATACCCTCGTGTAGTCAGTCCTGTTCCCTCACGCATGTGTTGAGTCATCACAGCTCTGCGGGGAGAACACGGGAGACGGGCATCAGCCCCGGTGGGGCAGGGGGCCGCTCGCCTACCGGCCCGGTGTGTGTCACGACGTGGAGGGGCGATAGCTGGAGGAAGAATTCTCCCAGGATGAGCGTCTGGCCCAGTACCTTCCAGTCATCCTTTTAATTAGTTTTTATTTGATGAGTTGGCAAGAAGGGCATAGCATGGGACAAAGATCAGGCAGACACTCATTTTGGGATTCCAAAATCTCACCTGCTATCTCCGGCTTTTAAAGTCGATTGGAATCGATGTTTGTCTCTTCATCCACCTGCTCTCCCCCTGCCTGGTGATGCCATCAGGCTTCTAGAGAGTTCTACCATGAAACAGAAAAGGCAAATAAGAGGAGAGTCGTCCCACATCCCACAGGACGTTCTGGTGTCCCCAAACAGTGACAACGAAAGATCGCCCTTGTGTCACTACATTAACATACGTGTGGGTCATGAGGACCTGGGTTGCTCCCGTCTTTCCATCTTCTCATCTGTTGGTCTGAACATCCTGTTGTAAACCATGGCTGGATTGCTAAAGTGCCTGCGAATCCCGACGTGAAAAAAGCTTGAGATGAAAGCTCAGCATATCGTGTGTTAACAAAAAGAAAAAAAAAAAGACGTACTGATATGCCTATTTTTTTTTTACTGGCACATTGTATTTTTGTGTCCACTTGTTTTTAGAAAATATGTGAGGGGTCCGTCCCTGTACCTGCGTCTCTTTTTTGCATCTCTGTGTAATGGTTCTGTTTGTTCACGGAGCGTGGCGATGTTGAAATGATGTGACCGGTGCAAGCGTGGTGACCTCTGATGACAGCGGCTCTTCCTCACAGCCTCCCCTGTGCTGTGAGGAACAGCTTTCCTGTACATACGAGACTTCTAATAAAAGGCATATTTCTTCCTGTTCTCTGTGTTTCTTTAGTATTCCTGTGAAAATTCTCCTAGCTGGGTTTTTTAAAAGTCTATTAGCAGTTGTGATTTTTTTCCCCCTATATTTAGAGAAAGTTGAAAGTTTCCTCGTCTCTATCTGTGCAAACATGGAAATGGATGATTGATTGTTTATTTGAACACCTGAGGAGAGAGGGGACCGGGAAGAGAGAAGGACATAATTAATGAGTCCACTGGAAGGCCTGGGCTGCCCAGAGTAGCTGGGAAATTCTGAATGGAAGGAGCTGATGATACACTAGAATAAATAAAAGAATAATTGTAGAGAGCAATGTGTTAGTAAGAGTTCCACCACTGGCCTTTGCTCTATGGACCATTTAGACAGGCTGAATGTTCTGACTGAGTCCTAGCCATGTATACGTGGAGCTCAGAGAGAAGTCCAAATTCAAGCCCACTTTCAACTGATCCAGTTCTTATTTCCCAAATTACACAATGAGACTTTGCTCTTTCTTCCAGAAGGACACTAGTTAATATTTGTATGGTGCTTTGAAGGCACGAAGGGTACTAGAGCCCTGAGTGGGTCCCTGTTCAAAAGGCAGGCTTTGCAAAGACCTGTTCAAAATACCCTCCCATGGAGGGCCAAGCATCAGCTGGTTGTCATAGCTACCCTCATCTTGACACTAAATCCAAATTCTGTCACCTCAGGATTAGTGACGAGAGGTGTATAGCAAGCCAAGGTGATAGATAACACGTCTTTGGTTCTTATATGCCTACAAGGTGTGGGAAAGGAGGAGAGAGAAAGATGGACAGATTTGTTAATTTTCTCACTGACCAGGAGGCCCGCTGCAAATGCCAAAACTCGCAGGTTATTTATCTCAACTGACAGTGAGAAGCAGAACAGGAGAGGCACTAGTGAATGTTACGGGGGCCCAAATCACAGAAGATTTGTAGATTAGCACTGACAATTGGAGCTGCATGGAGAAGAGGAGGAGGAATGGATATGGGTCAGCACAGAAATGAGAATATGCCTATGATGCCATCTTGTCTAAAAATGAACTGGCCTCTACTCCAGGCCATCCCACAAGGACTTGCTGGGACCAGTGGAAGAACATGTTCACAAGAAGTCCTGAGTCTTGAATGGGGGTGAGTGTCAACCTCAAGGCACCCACAAAGCTGAAGATCAAGGTGCAGTCACTCAACAGTTCTTCAAAAAAGATGGTCCCAATGTTACCACCTATCTAAGCCCATTAAGACTATAGAAAGTCTATAAATATGTATGTGTAATTATCCATTATAAAAACAACATTATGTAATGTATGGATAGTCTATATAACCTAGTCATCATACCTACCTCCTCTCCCTGGGGTCAGGTAGACCAACAACAGCTCAGGGGTGCATGCACCCCATTACTGTCAGGCTGCCTCACTAAAAGGAAAGAGATATCAACCCAGGCTTCTCAGGTTTTCTGTCAAGGAAGTCAGATCTATCAATTCTTTTTTTAATCTATCAATTCTGAGTCAGTAAGCCAAATGAATTTTGTTTGTTGAGTGAGAGCCTTTGGTTCTACTGCAAACCCTTTCTGAAAATGAGCAGAAAATAAGCAAAGCTTGCTGACCACCACTTGTCTGAACCATGAGTCACCAGCATAAGTCTGAACAAGAGGCCAGAGGGAAGAAGAGGCCAGGCCCCAGAGGCTGTGACTTATCCCAAAAGGCTTGCATCTCCTGGGCTGCTTCCCTCCTCCTAGAGCTGCCGTTAGGAAGTAGAGTGTTTGCGTATACACATGAGAGGTACATGCAGTAAGTGTGAAATGCATACGGAATTCTATATTTAACTGCTTATTTTCATGTGTCGCTTATGTCCTTAAAACCCAGTCTTCATCAACTATACTTTAATATAAAATAAAAAGTTAAAAGGAATAGAACTACCATACGATCCAGAAATCCCATTTCTAGCTATTTAGGTTAGGTTAGTTTAGGTTAGGTTTAGTCGCTCAGTCGTGTCCGACTCTTGTGAACCCATGGCCTATAGGGTCCTCTGTCCATGGGATTCTCCAAGACAAGAATACTGGAGTGGTTTGCCATTTTCATCTCCAGGGGAATCTTCCCGACTCAGGGATTGAACCTGGGTCTCCTGCATTGCAGGCAGTGCATGCGTGCTTAGTCGCTTCAGTTGTGTCCAGCTCTTTGTGACCCCATGGACTGTAGCCCACCAGGCTCCTATGTCCATGGGATTCTCCAGGCAAGAATACTGGAGTGGGTTACCAAGCCCTTCTCCAGGGGATCTGCCCGAACCAGGGATTGAACCTGCATCTCCTGTAGCTCCTGCATTGCAGGCAGATTCTTTACCATCTGAGCCACCATGGAAGCCCACTAGCTATTTAGCCAACAGAAGTGAAATAAACTGCTATTTCAAAAAAGAAAAAAAAATAGCCTCAGTTAGTTAAAGTCCCCAACCAATGAAGACAGCAGTTCCTCTGGTATAATAACAAGAATGCCAGAGTTTTGTTTTAACACAATGATTGCTGACTCACAACACAGGATATATTTTGTTTTACTAAATTTTAAAGCATAAAGGGGTCACTATAAAAGCAGTGGAACACTAACTTAAAAACATACTAAAGTTGTTGAATCAGGAAACAAAAAAGTCTTGACTCCAGTTAATACCAACCTAAGCTTAAGCAGACAGCAATTTGTTTCTAGCTTGCTTTGCTGATCCTAGTGGAGGAAGTGACTGAGGTTCCATCACGTTCATCCCATCATAAATGTCCTCCTATGACACCAAGGGCTATAAATTTAAATGTCTATTTAACGGTTCTCTCTCTCTCTTTTTTTTTTTAACAAAGATTACTTCGACAATGACATGTCAGGTAAAGAGATAATCTTCTTTTCTTACTTCAGAGACAGGATATCATCTTAATAAGGCAGCTAATAAGAACGTTTGCAGGTCAGAAAGTGAGAGTGATGGAGACACTTTAATGGAAAACCACCTTCATCTCTGACTAATGATTAGATCACGAAGCTGGTTGAATTAAATTGACTTCTATTTTTTTAATGCGTGGAGGATGAAGGTTGTAATTCTGAGCATAAGCTTTTTTTTTTTTTTTTTTTTAAACAAGAAACTGACATTTGACTTCAGATTTCATGGAGAAAAGGTGGGGTTATCATTACACTCCCCGTGGAAGGAACTTATTTTCCTGTTAGAGGCTTGTTGTTCCCTCCAAAATTCATCATCTCCCCAGTCAGCACACATCTTCCTCTGCCGCTTTTTTCTTTTCCCTCAGCTTTCATATTCAGCAAAGGAAAAATCAATGGGTGTCCTTTGTCCATAATTTAGTTTTAGAGGAAAACCTATAGTGGTGAATTTCATTTTTATAAAAGATTCCACTATGAGCCGGATAAGATCAAATGTTTTTGCTAAAGAGGATAATCATGTTCCTTCATGAGTTTTCTTTTCCTTTCTGAGTTTAAATCCCACTGATCAATTTTTATTTCTTCATTTTTAATTTTTTAAAGCGAGTTACCTGTGCATCAGCCTGTCACTCCCCAGGTGTGTCTATTTTACTCTGAACTTGGGAGAAAAGTGCAAGAAACCGGGAGTAAGGTTTCCCACCGTGAGTTTGAACAATTACTCATCCTTCATCCTTAACACTTATTTCCTCGCAGGCTCAATTAAATGTGTGAAAAACACGCTTTTTTTTTGAGTTGCTCAGCTGACTGCTGAGTGGCCTCGCTCCGTTGTTGGCTTAGGAGAGCCGTGTGGAGTTTGTTCCCATCTCTACCGTGTCTCCCGTGGAGCTGCATCTCCTCCTGGGGCGCCGTCAGTTCTGGAAGGCGGCGCCCAGGAGGAATCCTTCTCCCCTCTCTGAAGGCGAGTTGTACTTGCTAGGAGACTCCTGAAGCTCAAGTTTGGCTTCCATGTGGGATTTTATGATGCAAATATTTTAAGTACAACTTTGAAGATTTTGCCATTAAAAACAGTCTCATGTGGCTCCGGGCCCAGCCGACTGCAAACTAGAAGGGGGACGTGCCATAAATTGCTGGCAAGTGACAGGAAGGAAACGGCCCCACATGTCTAAATCAGTCGTGACCTTGGTGACCCATCTGGCTTCAGGGTTCATTCAGTTCCTATCTCTTGCTGTCAGCGGCAGCAAACTTACCAGGGTTGTTTACCTTGGGAGGAAATGGGAGCAAACACCAGCCTGACAACCCAGAGAGGGCTGGAAGGAGGACTCACCCTGGAGGCCAGGTATTTTGGAATAATGTAAACCTCTGAACTTGGCTTGCAGGGCCTCCACGTAAGTTTGTTCTGCACGTGCCCTTGACTTGCAACTCCATTTCCTAGCCTCTTTTAATGTTTTCTGTGTGACTGGCCTCCCCTCGGAGCCTAAGGCACTCATCCTCTGGTCCAAGCAACCAAAGTGTTAACACAAAATCTGAAGCCGCTGTCAAGAGTGCAGAGAGGCCCCTGGCTCCCATATTCCTGGGTGGACTTAAGCGTGCAGGGCTTTACAATTTGTACGGCGTTCGCTTCTTTTTGTATCCCAAACCCTGTGAAGCACGTTAGAGCAACGAGAGTCCAATTTTACGCATGAGGAAACCGGGAGAGTTTGTGACTTGCCGGTTGGCGAACAGCCCGATTGGAAGGTGGAACCCATTGTCCTGAACCTGTGGTGTTATGAGGGTTTTAGCAAAAGAAAAGGTTTTTGTTTCGAACCAATTTAAAATTCCTTACTTGATGGTAATTCATCGATTGGCAAAACAAACACAAAGGTATGCAGTAAGAGAGAATTAACAATACCCTCAAAATAAATTTTATTAATCATAATACTATTTGCATACACTTGAAAATTACATATGTACATATATTACACACATTGTGTGAGATAAATATAATGGTTCTATAACGGTTTACTTTAGCCCCCAGATTGCCTTTTGAAATAGACAACCAGCCAAGCCTCTGTGTGGACCTGCAGACCCCACTGGGTCCCTTGTTGGAAACCACTGTTCCATGCTTTGGATCCATCACTTCACTATTTAAACCTCTTAGACCTGAAAGTATGCATTTCTCAGCCAGGTTTTAATGCTGAGAAAAGAAAGAGTCCTATGAGATTAGAGACAGTGAAATTAAAAAAAAAAAAAAAGAGTAGGGTCTGCACCATGGGGAAGGCAGTGTGCATTCGAAGAGAGTGGCCTCAACAGAAAGCCAACCCTAGCAGGCAAGTTTCTGAAGCAGATGCAAAGGAGACCCCCAAATGCTAATACAAAATAGAAAAGATCGCCGGGAGATTGTGCAAAAACACAATAACAATTTGCATTAAATCATCAGCTGTTTTCAGCACAGATGGGTAAAGCCTGTAACAAAATGTTGTAAGACATTTGTGGCGGGTTTCAAGCTGGACAGGCATTAAAAACATTCTTAAGCGTTTCACGTTGGAAGAAAAATGTAAATCATTTTTAGCGAGGCGTTCTTCTTTACCTATCATTTTTCTTTGTGTTTTATTGTATTTTTGGTAAAGAGACGACATACTAATAGCCAAGGGGAAACGATCCATTTACAGAGTTGGATAGATAAAATTTATCTCCAAAGAGGTGGAATATTAATTATGCATAGAAAGGAACTTTTAGCTCTGAAGACATTCCCAGCTTATTTCACTCAAGATCCTAATCAAACACAGTCACAGCATCTGGAGAGAAACGCAGGCGGTTACTGGGTGTCTTTCCAGGCGATGAGCAGGGCTGGGTGGTTCGGATGGGACACCTCTTCCAGGAGGCTCTCTGGGGCTTGTCTGCTGCTTCACCACACACCCACCCTCTGCGCCTTTAAATGGACTGTGGGGTTGTGAGGCAGAAGCCAGCAGCTGATGCTACAGGGCCCGCTCCGTTCCCCTGATCTGTGCCCCTGAAGGAGAGACGCAGACAGCCACAGACTCAGCGTCTGGAAGGACTGGCTGGCCCAAGGAAACGAGTTTCCAATAACTAATCCAGCTGTATGAGGCACTTCCCTGGGCTCCGCTCTCCTTCCCGTAAGCCAGGAAATGCTCTCTCTGTTCGTTAGGGGATGGCTCACCAGGGATTTCTAATTTCTGATTGGCTACTTCATACACTCTACGAGTATCTTCTGCTGCTCATCTTAAGTCCTTTTAGGGTTCCCTCTGGATTAATTGAAAGTCACGGATATCCTGTATGTGTGATCTATTCAAGGTAATTGTAAGCCCATGAAGAGGCCAATATTGATTTTTAAAGAAGGTGCCACTGTATAGGGCCTGAAATGCACAATGTGTAATGTGGAGTCAGTTTAGGAAAAATCATTTATTCGTTCCTTCACTCACTCACTCACTCATTTGTTTGTAGCTGCTGTTGTGCCTTGAGTGTTGGGTTAAATACTAGAAACACTCCAGTGACTAACACAGGTCTTATTCTAAGGAGGAATCTCTGATAATAGTCAGAGGGTGATGCTGGCATGAGGAAAATGAAGGAAGATTAGCAAATAGAGAAGCAAGGGAAGCCAGGGGTCTGCTCTTTCAGGGGGAGCAGATGGGGATTGCAACTGCGCAGAGGTACAATAAGATCTCAAAAGTCCAATAATGAAAGTCGCTTAGTCATGTCCGACTCTTTGTGACCCCCTGGACTATATAGTGCATGAAATTCTCCAGGCCAGAATACTGGAGTGGGTAGCCTTTCCCTTCTCCAGGGGATCTTCCCAACCCAGGGATCAAACCCAGGTCTCCCACATTGCAGGCGGATTCTCTACCAGCTGAGCCACAAAGGAAGCCCAAGAATACTGGAATGGGTAGTCTATCTGTTCCCCGGTGGACCTTCCAGGCCCAGGAATTGAACCGGGGTCTCCTGCATTGCAGGTAGATTCTTTACCAACTGAGCTATCAGGGAAGCCCTCAAAAGTTCAATAAATGAGCTTTAAATGTAGCATGTATGTGTAGGAGGTTAACTTTTACTCAGGAAGACTCCATGCAGATCATGAAAGCTTTAACATGTGAAGATTGCTGATATATTTTACTACATCACTTAGTATGAAGAGTAATAACCAAAATCAGAAATATTGTTGATGTGCAATAATACAAATATGCCACAGTTTATAATCAGTTCCTTTCCTTTCCCTAAGGTTCTTCAGTTCAATTCAATTCAGTCGCTCAGTCGTGTCCGACTCTTTGCAACCCCATGAATCGCAGCATGCCAGGCCTCCCTGTCCATCACCAGCTCCCGGAGTTTACTGAATTCCATGTCCATCGAGTGGGTGATGCCGTCCAACCATCTCATCCTCTCTCGTCCCCTTCTCCTCCTGGCCCCAATCTGTCCCAGCATCAGGGTCTTTTCCAGTGAGTCAACTCTTCGCATGAGGTGGCCAAAGTCTGTTCCATATTATGTTACAAGAAGCCCACAGAAAGAGGTCTTGAACTGGGTGACTTTTGACGAAACTTTGAGTTTTCTTATTTATGGACTGAGGATAGTGGAGTCTTATGGCCACTGTACCTGAAACAGCTCCCCTCACAAGTCCTCAAGTTATTTAAATCTAAAGTCCTTGAAATGTTCCAATTTCTCTTGCCTCAACTTCTTAACTAGTAACCATCCCATGTTCTCTGGGTAATTGACATTGATCAAAATTATTTTGACTTCTCTTCAAATCTGCTTGCTCTATGGGAATTCATTGGTATTAACCAGTGACTTCAGCTAAAAAAATTAAGAGGGACTATTTTCCATTGAGCACATGTGAGAGAGGTTTGTTGTTGTTCAGTCACTGAGTCATGGTTAACTCTTTGAGACCCAAAGAACTGCAGCATGCCAGGCTTCCCAGTCCTTCACCGTCTCCCAGAGTTTGCTCAAACCCATGTCCATTGAGTTGGTGATGCCACCCGACCACCTCATCCTCTGTCGTCCCCTTCTCCTCCTGCTCTCAATCTATCCCAGCATCAGGGTCTTTTCTGATGAGTTGGTTCAGGGCTTTGGAAGAGTTTTATTTTTTCCTTAAAAAAAAAAAAAAGCTGGGTGCAGTAAAGAGGAGCCTGAGAAGTTTTCTAAACCCTCAGTTTGGTTCAGCAGCAAAAGCCTTACACGCCATTTGCCTGTTTTCTTAATCATCGGTTCAGTACCTGGAACAAGTTTACATCGCTTACCATGATGAACTCTTGGCCTGGTCTTTTCTGACTGACCTTTATCAAAAGATTTTAAAGTTTAGTAAGAAAAAAGCATTGTTTAAAAGCTTAGCTTTTATAAATGCTAGAAGTAAGAGCTGTCACTTAGCTACAGGTTGATCTTCCGGATGGAGAGTCCAATTCTAGGGGGGGAAGAGCACTGGACATTCTCTAGAGGGTGAGGGCCTCCCTAGGACCTCCCTCCTCTCATTTATGACCCAAATCACTGTTTTTCCAGAATGAGTTCAAGCAATGACAATTTTTTTTTTTTTTTTTTTTGCTAGAACTCAAACTGAGGGTGAGCCAGAGACACAGAGA
This sequence comes from Cervus canadensis, assembly GCF_019320065.1. NCBI lineage: Eukaryota > Metazoa > Chordata > Mammalia > Artiodactyla > Cervidae > Cervus > Cervus canadensis. The sequence continues at coordinate 1,300,427 of NC_057395.1, read as the reverse complement.
AGTCAGGTAACATACTGGAAAGTTGAGGTGCAAGTTTTCCAGCTCATCCTTGGGGAGATGAAGGAGCTGGGATGAGGAGCAGGTGCTTGGCACATAGGCAGGCCTTCAAATCCTGAGATGACAAGATGCAGAGGAGTCTAGAGCCGTCTGATTACTATTTAATAATGTTGGCCATTAGGAGACTGTCAAAGATTCATGCTCTGCTCAGGAGTGCCAACTTTCCTTTTGAAACTTGGAGAGACTGGCAAAAATGCTGGCTTTGGCAGATGGGCTCTTGGCATGAGTGGGAGTATTGATCACCCTTGCAGGGCAGGAAATGCTTCTCTCTCTCTGATTAAAAGTTTCTTACCAAGACAAGCACAAGCCTAAGGTGGTCAGCATGGTTAATAGCCTACATTAAAGAAATCTCTACATTAAGGAGTGTCTGCTGCCAGAGTGTCCATCCCAATTGTTGCCACCATGTAATTTTAATGGATCTGACAGTCTTCCTTTTCCCTCTCAGAGGCTGTGTCTTTCTGACTCAATCATCGTGCATCTTCTCTTTACCCATATTCTTTTAAAATTTTTAATTTAATTTATTTATTTTCTTTTTGGCTGCTCTGGGTCTTTGTTGCTGTTATACAGGCTTTCTCTAGTTGCAGCAAGAGGGGCTTGTTCTCTAGTTACAGGACATGGTCTTCTTGTTTAGGTGGCTTCTCTTGTTGCAGAGCACAGACTCCTGGGCATGCAGGCTCAGTAGCCGTGGTTCCCAGGCTCTAGAGCACAGGCTCAATAGTTGTGCTGCACAGACTTAGTTGCTCCATGGCCTGTGGGATTTTCCTGGATCAGGGATTGAACCTGTGTCTCCTGCAATGGCAGATGCATTGTTTACCACTGAGCCACCAGGCAAGCTCTATCCATTTTCTTTATAAACCTTTCTTTGTGAAGATCTATGGTTTTTTCCTGTGAAAATATGACCATCAGTTGGATTAAAAAAAAAAAAAAACCCACGAATACTAAGATTTTTAGGGACATGCATGTTCAATCCCATTTTGGTGAATATGAAGGTAAGATATCACAACACCATGCAAAGTGATCCATCTGCAGGTTGCAGGCCTTGGGTCCATTCAAATCCAGATGAGACTTTGGTTCATTGTTTTAGAAACAGCTGAAGCCCTTGGAGACCCCAGAGGTGCACCTGAATCCTGCATTTCAGGTAAGCTCTGAGGCCCCGATGCACGCGTGCATGCTAAGTCACTTCAGTCGTGTCTGACTCTTTGTGACTCTATGGACTGTAGCCCGACAGGCTCCTCTGTCCATGGGTTTCTCCAGGCAAGAATACTGGAGAGGCTGGCCATGCCCTCCTCCAGAGGATCTTCCCAACCCAAGGGACAGAACCCGAGTCTCCTGCACTGCAGGCAGATTCTTTACCAACTGAGCAACCAGGGAAGTCCCTGAAAACTGATACTGATGATTAAATCTCCAAATGATCTTTTCACCCCATAACCTCAAGGACTTGTTTAATCCCAGTGCTGTATTTCAGGCTTATTTCTGGCTTTGGTTCACATCTCCCCTGTGCAAGTCCTTCTTTCGGGGCTCAGCCTTCACTGTCCTTTCATTTGACCAAGCTGCTCAGCTGCATCTCTTCAAACATGCTCCAGCCTTGGACCACGTTTGCTGTCCCCAGATGGCACCCGGGACACTGCATCCATCACCTCTGAGAGGTTAACTTGGTGAAATTAATTGACCATGAAATTAACCTGGCTTCTCCTGGCTTCTTTTTCTGTAGTAGACACTCAATAAATGTTTGTTGAGTGAATGCTTTGCCTGAAACTTTATTTAAAGGACTTTAAGTTTTGGTGGCAGCATCCTTTTGATTTCTTTCTTTGCACTTACAGCAAGTGTGTAGTGTTTCTGTAAACAGTAAGAGAGAGAGACAGAAAGAGGCAGAGCAAGGTTCGAGAAAAGAGATGTAGAGACTTTCCTGGTGGTCCAGTGGTTAAGACATCACCTTCCAATGCAGGGGGTGCAGGTTTGATTGCTGGTTGGGGAACTGAGCTCCCACAGGCTTCACAGCCTACAGACCAGCACATAAACAACAAAAGCAATATTATAACAAGATCAACAAAGACTTTAAAAATGCTCCACATAAAAAATACTTTATTAAAAAAAAAGGAAAAAGATGTAAATACAGTTGAAGTGGAAAAACTTAAAGAAGGCAAATACCCCTAGACTCTTGAGTGACTGTTAGGGAGTTATTCCTACCGAGGGGCTCACTGGTCACTCAGTGGTAAAGAGTCTGCCTGCCAGTGCTGGAGACTCAGGTTTGCTCCCTGGGTTGGGAAGATTCCATATGCAGTGGGGCAATTGGAATATTGGAATAGTGACCCCGCTCTTCATCCCTGAAATGTTGCTATTCCTCTGGGATTTGTACTGAGCTCTTTTCTCTTCTCTTCTTTGTCCCCTTCTTGCTCACCCCTTCCACTGCTATACACACACAGAGGACACCCAGCCACCGTGTCCCTGGGACCCCCATCTTGCCCATGGTCTTCACTCTGCTTTGCTCCTGTCTGCAACCCGAAGGAGCCACTCCCTCTGATGGTGGTGCCCTCTATGACTCAACAGTGCCTGGGCCTGAGGCCCTGGTCTCTGGGGACCCTCCACCCATCACTGGGGCTCATTGTTCCCCCGATTGCCTCCTGTTCTGCGTAGTATTGTCCCCAGCCTTGCTTGTGACACAATTTTGTGCAATATTACATAGCAGAGGCTTGAGTCAACTGGCCTGAGTTTGGATCCTAGCTTTGCCACTTAACTGAATAATCTTGCATTTTTACCTCTGGAAGCCTCAGTGTTCCCATCTGTGAAATGGGGACAGTACCCCATTTCAGTACCTACCTCACAGAGCTGTTAAAAGGAGTCATCAATAATGCAACTGCTTAGTCCCGCGCTTAAAACCTAAATGCTCCCCGCCCCCACCAAATGCTGTTTTTCTTCACAGATCTCTTTGTAAGGGTGTCTCCTTCAGTTTTTCCTGGCAGTCCCCTTTTATCCACGCAGCTCAGAAGGGAGTTTTCAGGGACGTTCAGAAAACTGGACCTTAGACAGTCACTGAGCTCTTCATCCTCTACCCACTGATCCCTCTCCTGTTCCCTCCTCCCCTCCAGCAGATGCGTTTTATAGAAATTGACTGTTGGAAGCTTCAGGCTCTGATTCATCACATGCTCAGAGCTTGTGCTGGAACCCTCAACAATCTTCCCAGCATTAAGGATTCAACAGTAACCCCAGGAGCAGAGGCCACCCCACTCCTGTCCCCAAAAGAGCCAGCTCACTTGCCCAGCCTGCTGGCAAGTGACAGACCCTTGCTTCCTGAGGGCTGGGGGCATCATCAGGATATTTAACTCCTTTTTGGGGTCTGTTATGCTTCAGAGGGAATTTCCTAACATGTTGATAGGGTAGTCGTTTAAGTAACTCCATAATTTGTTTTTGAAGCTTGTTATTCTGCTTAAGTTCCTTAAATGATTATGATGATCTGCTTTCTCTGGAGGTAGTTGTGTTTTAGAGCAATTTTCTACTGCAGGGAACACTTGGATATTGTCTTGGGAAGGGACGCACTAAAAAATTCCGTTAAGTCTATTCATTCTTTTCCCTAATTCTGCTCAGTACCAGGTGAGAGAATATTTGTCCATTACTCAGCTTGCACAGCTGTTGCAATAATTCTCAAACGGCTCCCTCTTGCTTTTGATTTGGTTTTGTTTCTCTTGCAGTAAGAATGGCCCCTCTGAGAACATAGAAGCCTGTAGAAGGAACACTCAACAGTGAGCAAGGAGCGCCCAGTGCAGGCGGACACACCAGGGTGAGGGGCGCAGGGAACAGTTCCTGGTGGTCAGGACCAGGCTGTCCCACGGCCAGAGGATGACTTGCTAGATTATTCGGTGCCATCTGCACTGGGAGCTTCCGGTTGGGGCTAGATCCTGAGGCAAGACCAACCTTCCTTAATCAACATTATCAAGTCACTCTGCAGCTTAAGGGATCCGTGGAACCTCATGGTCTGTGACACAATGTCCAACTTTCTTAGCTTGACTTCAAGGCTTTCTGTGGCCCAGATGTGCCTTTCTGACCCTTTTTCCTCTAGGTTGCATCTCTAACTTTCCCTCCTGTCAAACTGCATCCCACCTTCCTGTCTGATTTGGGTCCATGACATTCCCTGGACTGAAAGATCTCCCTCAGCCCTGCCCTTGCCACCAACCATCCTGCCCGCCTGGATCCTGCTCACCTTTCAACATCCAACTCGATTCCTGTCTCCTTCCTTTAAAGCTCTGCCCAGCTGCTCTGTGATTCCCCTCCACATCCAGCTCTTAGACTGCATACACCACCCACCGAGCCCCCCTCCTGCTCGGCATCTCATTGCTGGTCATGCTTCTTTGTGCTCACGTCTTACTGGTCTCCCTGGTCTGTTAGCTTCCCTGGGGCAAAGCCCGTGTTCTGTGTTTCTGTGTTTTCTCAGTGGGCCTTCTCTCCTGGAAGCAGCCCTGCCACGTTTTGGATTCATTGATTAACTTAAAGCAAGTCCAGACTCTTTGGGAAACTGTCAGCTCGTCAATCCTATAATCCCTGCCTAACAGCAGTGCAGAAAGGCAGTATGATGGAATCCATTTCACTCTGATTTAGGAAGGAGAACTAGTTCAAATCAGTCCAGTGGGTGCTGTGGGCTGCACCCTGTGCCAGATATTTTTTTCTTTTTTTGGCTGTGCCACACGGCATGCAAAATCGTCTGCAACCAGGGATAAAACCTGTGCCCACTGCAGGGGGAGGGAGGATCTTGGCCACTGGACCATGAGGGAAGCCCCAGATATTTTTTTTAAAAGAATATATATTGGCTGAGCATGTGTGTGTGTGTGTAAAATAAAGGATGAAAGGTCATTTGCAGCAACACGGATGGGCCTAGAGATTATCATGCTAAGTGTAGTAAGCCAGACAGAGAAAGACAACTATCACGTGATACCATTTATATGTGGAATCAAAAAAAAAATCATACAAAGGAACTTATTTACAGAATAGAAATAAACTTGCAGACACAGAAAACAAATTTGTGGTTACTAAAGGGGAAAGGAGGAGAAGGAATAAATTAAGAGTTTGGGATTAACATATAGACACTACAATATGTAAACGAGATAACCAGCAAGAACCTACTGTACAGCACAGGAAACTCACTCAATATCTTGTAATAACCTAAAAGAATCTGAAAAAGAATATACGAGATGATATATTGGGCACAGCTTCTCCCTTCAAACAGCTCGCTGTTTAGGAGATATCATTTCCAATATGAAATTAGGAAATGCTTGCCCCAAAGTAAGAGGTCATATCCATTCAAGTTTTAAATTGATCAAATTCCCAAGTCCATATGTTGTAGGACAAGCAGTAAGAGGTGTGGGTTCCAAGATGTGGGGGAGCCGAGAGGAGACCTCAGGGGGCTCCAGAGAAGAGTCAGAAGTTTCAGGGGAGAAGACAGGATGGGGGATGCTTTTGGTCAGAGGGACAACAAATAGCTCAAAACACGGAGGGAGGAAAAGAAAGTGACTGAGTGTTCCTTACGCAGCAGGCATTATGTAGATGCCAACTCATTTATTCCCCGAGTCCCTGCAAGGCTCTCCTTACATTCCGATCACAGGGGAAGAATCACTGCAAGAGGCTGCGTAACTTGCCCAACACAGAGGCAGAACCGGCTGCCCAATGACCAGCATGGCTCCGCCCACTCCGTCCTAAGGGAGGGGCGGAGTCGAGGGAGGGAACGCCCTCACTGGAGCAGCACCCCTTCTTTAGGACCTGCTCTCTCTTCTCAGATGCAGTTCAGAAGGGAGGAATTGTTCAATTTAGGGAAGAAACCCATTCTCAGCCGCCTCTACAATGGCTCCCCATGATCCCTACCTCCTGCTGTTCTCCCCCTGCATGAAGCGCGCCCCCAGCCCCGCACGTATGCGGGCTGCCCCTGGTGACATGTTTCTAGCATGTCAATTACAGCAAAAGTGGTGGGCTTTTCCATGACTGGGTTGTAACAGACGGTGACCTTAGTCCTGCTGGCACTTTCTCTGACTTCCCTCTCGTGTTCCCTGTGATAAGACAAGTTGCGGTCCAGAGGGGCCCATGTGGCCAGGAACCGAGGTCCCCCTCAGTCCAGCATGTGAGGAAGGGATGCTGCCAGCATCAGCTCACCCTCAATCTGCCTCTCCAGCGCTCAGGGACCAGCTCCTAAGGACGGTTCTCTCTGTCTTGGTCTCTGCTCTGTCCTGGCTTCCAAGTTTCCTGGGTTTAGAGTGAGACCTAGTTATCAGATTTCCTTTTTCTTCTAGCCTAGAACAACAGGTGCCTGGTTCCTAGAACCCAGCCAGATCCATTTGCTGGATTGAAGAACCAGACACCAGATTTCACCTCCCTCCCCCTGATGCCCTCCCCCTCTCAATGAGTTCCCATCTCCAGCCTTCCAGGGACCATGAGCTAATGTTCTTAGGATGCAGCCCATATCACGTGTATTAGCCTGCAGGAGGCACAGTAATTACCTAACCTTGCAGCTGATTTAAGCTTCAGGTTACACACAAAACATTGGGAGTTGGAGGAAGGGACTCCACTATTGTTATCTAGAATACTCATTGTGGTGGACTCTTGTGATAAAGGTATAAAGAAAATCATTTTTTCTGCCTTGGACTTTGGCCAGGAGAAATGTGGAGAAATTCTTTTGTGAATAACCATTCACAAATTTCAACAATTGTTCGTTCTTGAGTCTGAAGTCTCTTTGCATGAATGATTTTCTCATCTTTATGCAGAATTTTTCCACATTTTTGTTGACTAAAATATTACTAATCTAATTTCCTATTAAAAAACTCATTTCCAGCATCGCAGAGCTGAAAGGTGCTACCAACCATTTAGTCTTCAATTTACATACAACAAATCCTGTAATCTGATGGGGGCTTTTACACAAGGGTGGCTGCAAGCAATTACATGGGCAAAGAAATATTTTAGTCCAGAGCTGTGTGCTGTGTTAATTTCATCTGTTGAAGTCCCATTGCGATTTCGTCTTTTGTTAAATTACCTATTGATGTGGATTTAGAGAGGAAACTCCACCGAACATAGCAATTCAAAATTATAATGCTGTTTGTGCTCTAATATTTTTCTTTTAATTATAATTTGGGAAATTGGGGTTTATTAGAAAAAAAGAAGGTATTGGACTGGAACAATTTATTCTATTTTTCCCCACTCAATGCCATGACAAAATAGAACATTTCCAGTTTGATTTGGAAAGGCCTAAAAAAATTCTTGACATCACAACAGGGCTCTGGGTTGGACTGAATCTCATGATGCCTGACATGTAGGGAGCATGGGGTCTGAGCTGCTGGCCTGGGGGCACTGTGGCTATTGGTAAAGTTTCAAAGGGAGAGTTCAGAAGCTTACTCCAAGTCGTGAGGAATTATAACCTCAAATGCTGCAGGATCAGGTGTGAATGAGGCCATTTTGTGTGTAACTTGGAAGCTTACATCAGCTGCAAGGGTAGGTTATTATTGTGCCTCCTGCATGCTAATACATGGGATGTGGGGGGCATCCATCCATCCATCCAATCACCCATTCATCCATCCACCCATCCATCTAACTGTCCGTCCATCAATCCACCTGTCCATCCATCCATCCATTCATCCATCCACCTATCCGTCCATCCACACATCCACCAGTTCATCTACCCATGTACCCATCCATCCTTCCACCCATCTACCCATCCACTCATCCATCCATACATCCATCTAGCCTTCCATCCATCTTTTGTTGAATATTAAGCATATATTATCTTCATTCTTTGGTATCTAGTGTTTTAGAAGATGCAAAGTAAATATTTAAAATTCTTTCATTTAGTCATTCATTCAACAAACATTCACTGAACGTAACATTCCTGGTGCCACAGTAGGTGCCAAAGATGAAAAAATGAAAGCTGGAGCCCAACTTTCAGTACCACACAGGACGATCAATCCTTACAAAATACCCTAAAGAGTGTTATCACAGAGGGATGGAAGGGGGGCATGGTGTGGGCCTAAACAGAGGCGGTGGGGCAGAAATGGGGAGGGGTGGTGGCCAAGAAACCTTCCTAGAGAAGGTGCTCAATGCTCAAAGGATAAGGAAAGGCAGAAGACTAAAAGACATGGGTGTTTTCAAACAGCTTTAATGAGGCCTAATTACCATACAATAAACTACACACGTTGAAAGGATGTAATTGATAAACTTTGTTCTGTGTTTACACCTGCAAAATCACCATCACAGTGAAGATAAGGAATATACTCATTAGCCCCAAATTTTCTCATGCCATTCTGTGACCTCTTCCTGCTGGCCACTTCATCCATAGGAAACCACTGAAGCTGTCAATACAGATTAGTACGAATTTCCTAGACTTTTAAATAAGTGAAATTATGTAGTAATTTGTACCATTTTACACCCCCCACCAACAGTGTGGGGTGTTTTGCACCCTCATAAAAGACATATATGGGCTTCCCTGGTGGCTCAGTGGTAAAGAATCTGCCTGCCATTGCCGGAGATGCAAGAGGTGCAGGTTCGATCCCTGGGTCGGGAAGATCCCCTGGAGAAGGAAATGGCAACCCACTCCAGTATCCATGCCTGGTGAATTCCATGGACAGAGGGACCTGGTGGGCTACAGTCCAGGACGTTACAAAGAGTCGGACGTGACCGAGCACGAACGCATGCAAAAAGTGTGTTGTCTGTCACTGAGTGCAAAGGGTCTTGAGGCTTCCAGGCCTGAGTGCTGGGGCTGTCAGTCACAGAAGGCCTGGCGCATCCTCGGCTGCTGGCCCATCAGGGCGCTGCCTGACTTTGCTCTGGGCTCAGTCTGGAATAAGAGCAGCCTTGTGGCCGTGCTGGACTCCTGGCTGAGGGCACTGCTGGTGACGCAGTCACACAAAGTCAAGTCCAGGCTGGCGCTTTTGTTAAACAGCCCTTCCTAGTAAAGCTGGTGAACTCCAGACACTGGTCCGTTGTGGTTTTTTCCTCATGAGAGGTTTCAATGCTATCTACCTCTCAGGACCCAAATCCTTCCCAAATGGATGCGAGGAGGATTAGGGAAAACAGCTCCATGACTTCCCACAGCATCGTTCCTGGGGCAGGCACTGCTCCGCCACCCACCTCGCTTTGTCCTGAAGCTGCTGCATAATCTCTGCTCCAGGCCCCGCAGGGTGGACAGGCACATAAAGGACTCCTGCTAGGTCCCTTTGACCAGCCGTTACTTCAGAAACCCTTTTAAGCTAATTTTTCCTGACATTTCCAACAGGCCTTTGAAAATGCAGTGACTGAAAGAGCAAACATGTGCTCCATAACGTGCTCCTGAGTAGGGGGCGTTATTACATCTAATTTCCACCTTCTGCCTTGGACCTGAACCTTCTGGGCAGCAAACAGCTAAGAAGATTAAGAAGCAAACGCTGGAAGGCCGGATGTGTATGTGTCCAGGAAATGTGGCGGTCTGATCTGCCAAATGCGTGGGCATGAGTTTTCCGAGCCCAGAGCCGGGAGCAGTATTCTTCCTCTTTTTACAACTGCCTGAGGCAGCGCGCATCACTGTCTTTGGCCTCCTGTCCACAGTCCCCTGGCTTCCTTCTTCCTGGGAACTTGGACTCAATGTGTGTTTCTGTGTTTGTACCCCAGGGTCTCCGGGGATTACATTTATGGAATTATGCTAACAGAGGAAATCAGAAAATTGAAAGTCGATGTTTGCAATCACATGTTCCCTTGGTGACGTAGCCTTTGGAAATTGTATGTAGGTCCTGCAGCTGAAGTTGGAGATGTTGGTAAAAGTGACTCCAACCATCCCCTGCCTGGAAGCGAGCCTGGGACCCGAGAGAAGGGAGATCTGCGATCCTGGCTCAAGAGCAGATGGTCAGGGGAGACACAGGGAAGCCAAGTGACCAAATTGGCTGATATTGCCTGCAGCAGCTGTGTGTTTCTAAATTTTGTGGATTTTGGGGGGTCAAATTCCACCAAATCTGCCAATTCAAGGGATCCTCACCCTCCTCAATAATGTACCAGTATTTTTTCATGTCTAGATGCAGTGAGGAGGAGAGGGCATTGGTGAAAATCATGCTGACAAAACATTAGCTGTGCTGAAAATGTTAGCACTGGAAAAGACCTTGGTGACCCTCATCAAAATTCCTCATCAACTGAAGCCCAGGGAGAGGCTCAGTGATTCTCTCAAGCTGGTTGGTGGTCAAACTGTGTGTTTAAGATGGGGCCAAAATGCACTCTGAGGTAAGAGCAAATCCACCATCCAAAAAAAAAAAAAAAAAAATCATGACACGCTGAGGGCTTCCCAACAGAGCACACAGCCCTAAAGTGAAGCTCTGAAGATTCAACAGCGTCTTCGTGAAAGTCTGATGTTCTGAGCTGACTTTGAAAAGCAGCCGCCGTGTTGTCCACCAGTCCTGTATCTCTCAGTGTCTGCTTCTTCAGCACTTGGCTTGCCAAGACCCCAACTCCACCTCCCAGCTCCTCTATCTTATCCGTAAACATGTGGAGCTCCTGCTGTTCTGGGAACGTTCTCTTTCCACCTTTTCAGGTACTGTTCTTGCTGTTGGCTTGATTTGGTTTCACAGTTCAGATTTCTGATAAGCATGTCCCAGATTTTTTGAGGACAATATCACTGACCAGTAGAAACACTGGCTTGCCTATGGGTCATCTGTCTGTCAGTGATCCAATATGATCTGTTTGTGAAGAGGGGCTGTGTTGCCTTCAATGAGATTGTCAAAGGTGGGGGCTTCCCAGGTGGCATTAGTGGTAAAGAACCCACCAGCCAACGCAGGAGACGTAAGAGACGTGGGTTAGATCCCTGGGTCAGGAAGATCCCCTGGAGGAGAGCATGACAACCCACTCCAGGATTCTTGCCAGGAAAATTGCATGGAGAAAGGAGCCTGGTGGGCTATGTAGAGTCCACAGTGTCACAAAGAGTCGGACACGACTGAAGTGACTTAGCATGCGCTCACAAGGTGCTACGGATGGGCCAGGTTTGGGAACAGTAACTCCAGCCCCATCCTGTGCACGGGACGGCAGGACAGTACATACAATGTCTTCTCCAGATTTACAAAATGCCCAACATGTTTGCAAACAAATGATCTGGTCACTTCTGGACAGGGGGACCAATCAGAGCTTGGATGTATCCATTGTGGCTGGTAAAATCTAATGTTTTAATCTGTTGGCTAGCTTCTTTTTGGTTCCTAAACATTGCTCAAATTTTCACTCAATTCTTCCTTTTTTCTCAAGAAACAGTCTTTGCAGTCTTTGGCCACACCCAGAACCCTAGTCTGCTCTGTCTCTCCTCCCAGACACTCCCGAGTTCACGTCAGGAGAAGGATGGCTCCCAGGTCCCCAGGGGAGGGATTCAAGCCGTGGGAAGAGCCGAGCTCCAAGGACATTGTGTTACACCCACTAAAATGGTGTCAGGAGGCCCAAGAGGGAGGTGGCTCCAGGAACAAAGTACAAGGAGGCCTGGGACTGTGTGGGAACAATCTGTCACAGAGCATCTGTCCTCAGGTCCTTCTGGGACGGGGCCTCCTGAGCCACCCCAGCACCCCCACCGCCCTTTTCCAGCACTGGGGCTGCTGTCCCACCTGGCCTCCAGCCCCCGAGGGGTGCCAGCCAGACCATGGATGGGAAGGAGAGCCCCATTTGGGGTGCTCACCTTGGACACCTCTTTGCATCCAGGGCGGACCCTGTGTTTGGGGAGAAGCCCCGATTCAGAACTTGGAGTTGGAGTTTTGTGCTAATTAGATGCTTTTCTTCTGGCTGCAAAATAATATTGTTTTGGTTGCTAAGAAACCTTCTTTTAATTGAACAAGGGGCTGAATGGTTCAGTACGGTGATGCGCTGTGCAGAAGTTGGGAGAACAGCACGGTGCCCAGGTGACAGTGGACCATTTCTTGGGACAGATGTGTCATACCATACGAGTGTCTTCCCAGGTTTTCCTCACCAGGTGCCAAGGTGCTCATTTGTGATTGCAAACGCAGGAGTCCCTGCCTAGTTCTAAGGCATGGTCCATCATTGAGTGATCTGTGCCTAGAACCCAACTCAGCTTGGTTTTATAGGCTGATGATATTTTGCAGGCTTGAAGAAGGAAATGGTAACCCACTCCAGGATTCTGGCCTGGGAAATGCCATGGATGGAGGAGCCCAGCGGGCTGCAGTCTGTGGGACTGCAGAGTCGGACACAACTTAGTGACCAAACAACAAACAACATCTTGCAGGCTATTGGTCTGACTGAACCACTCTCCTAATGATCAGATCACTATAATGGTGTACGCACGTGATGCAGGGCAATGAAATACCTTTACCTGCATCGGGCTGGCTGTCTCCTGTGGACCTGATCTCATAATCCTTGCTTCATGGAGGTCTCGATTTCTTCTGTAGTGAAGAATAGGAACCTGAGAGAAGATCCCTTTGGCAAAAGGTCTTTAGTGTCACTGAAAAAAGCAAAGATTAAAGTTTAATATTCCTAATAGTAATTGCTTTCTGTTTTGTTTTTCACAGCTGAGAGACAGTGTTTGGCTGAATCTCTAGGGGGAGGTGAGAGAAGCAGATGAATACCCCTAGCTCTGAAAGCCCTGATAAAATCAATGTGTTCTTTGACTTTAGAGCCAGAGGACGGTCATGCACTCTTCTCCGGGCACTTTCCTAGCACACGGATACCGTAGGCCCAAGGTGGGTTCATATCTGTTTGCTAAGAAATCAGATACAAGTACTGATGGGGTTAAGGGTGCTGATGAGTATGAGGACTTGAGTAGATGCTCTGCTGCTCACCGCAATGGGCTGAGAGTTGTTTCAGTGTTTAAAACGTGGCCTGAATAACATCAAAGTAGTTCAAAAGTTGGTTTTTAAACATCTCTTAGTGGATAGAATTAGAGTTTTTTTTTTTTTTTCAAGAAATCATTCCCCCTTCCTGCTCCCCTACTAGCAGGTGGTATTCCATCTGTGACAGCCAGCGTTCTTTAAGTGCAAGCAACAGCAGTGCTGCTGACCTTCATCTGAAAAGGAGTTTATTAAAATGATATTGAGTGGCAAATATATCTTAAAGAACCATTTGAACAGCCAGGGATCCAGAAGAGGGTACGGAAAGGACACTGAAATCAGAACACAGTGGCTTCTACCATTTCCTGTATTTTTATTACTTTGAGATTCAAATGTCAGGAGAGAGTAATTTGTTCAATTGCTCTAAGGGACAGCTCCAAAATTCCAATGTAGGAGGGACTCCAACTCTTGGTGAGGAAGTGGACATTACCCTGGGTCTTGGAAGAGAGCACGGAAAAGGTGTCAGGAGAAAAGAGTGTTGAACAAATCCATGGGGGCAGGAACCAGCAAAGTGAACATGGGAGCCAGGGATGGGTGCCTGTTGTAACGCAGGTGTGCAAGGGAGGCACCAGGGAGGGACAGACTGGTGTGTAAGGGGCTGGGAGAGCCCTGGCATCGTGGTGTGGTAGAAACAGAGGGAAGGAGGAAGGATTCTAAATAGGGGAATGACCTGAGGGAAGCAAAGTTATTAGAAGTCAGAGAGTAGGTCTTAAAAAAACCCAGTTCCTAAGTCTGAGCCTGGGAAGTGAGATGGTAGAGTGGTACTTGGTGAGGCATCCACTATGTCATGATGATGCCACTGTGGGTCCTGTGTGTCCTAAAGGGTGGCATTTAGGGTTGGGAGGTAGTGAGGAGAAGGAATTTGACCCACCATGAAATTGGCCCCCTGACAAAGGCTGAGGCTACCATTACTGAGAGTATTTGAGCCAACCTGGACATCCATCCCCTCGGGATGATCTTGGGAGGAAAGATGAATTTGACTTCAAAGGTCAATTTAACTTCTGTGAATCTATGAGTCAATGAAATAAGAAGCCATCCAGATTGTTAAAAAATATAAGACAACACTATCTGCATGTATTTGCATGTAATAAAGATACCCGTATAATAAACAATATGCATTTTAGAAGAATATTTATTTTGTAAGATTACATACACATTAAACACAATTGAATCACATTTAGTGGGGAGCAGAAGTGGTGATGAGGGCAAAAGCAGAAGGGGATGACAGAGGACAAGATGGATGGATGGCACCACCGACTCAATGGATACGAGTCTGAGCAAACTCCGGGAGATAGTGAAGGACAGGGAAGCCTGGTTGCTGCAGTCCATGGGTCGCAAAGAGTTGGACACAGTTTAACAACTGAACAACAAAGAAGTGGTATGTGAAGACAAAGGGAATTAATTAATTGATTAGTTGAAGCGGGGAAGGATAAAGATGAGATCCAAATATATATTTTGGGTGCTCATATAAAAGACATGAAATAGTGGAATGCCAGTTTCTGATTTAGTTGGTAGAATAAACTCCTCAGTAGTCAGCAATCGGAATCTTATTGTTAAGCTCTCATTATTTTGAAGAATACTAGACTTGGGTTGTAAATGTTTCTTTTATGCTGTGACATTATTATTTATTAAGCCAATCAAAAGAGAAACACTTTTGATACTGCTGGGTCCCAACCAGCGCTCTACCTGAGAACTCCATAACTTAAATCACCCAGCCACAGTTTGTTTTAGCTTGTTATTTGTGATACTATGAGAGAGAAAATATAGTTGATTTAAAAATTTGTTTTAGTCGATTTTTCTGGGGCAATTTTCTCAAGTGGTTTTTCACAATTACCTATATCATCAGGGAGAGGTGATAATCCCTAAAAGACTGTGCATCAGTATACAATGTATTTGATTTTGTAAAGAGGAGGAAAAGTCTCTCTCTGTCTGCAGTGAGATTCACTCTTTCCTGCCACGTACCAAAAGCCGGGTTGCAAAACTGCTTTAATGAGCCACCACAGAGAACTCAGCTTCACTTAATTTAAAAAGAAATGTGAAATTGCTCCCATGTAAAACTTGACATTCAGATTCCTTACCAGTGTGTCCTCAACAAGATCAGTCACTTTCTTGGCTCTGTCTTCTTTCTTATATCGCAGACAACCCATATGGGATCACTTTCCTTCTGCCTAAAGTGCATTCTTTAAAACTGTGCTACTGGAAGTGTGGTCCCCAGAAAGACTGCCAGTCTTCAAACTGTCAGTTACCACCACAGAGTACAGAAAAGTGAGAATCTAAAACTTGTATAGTGATCTAGCCTTGCTGCATATCCAAGGGAGGACCAATGTGCTTGACTTGTTGAGCAAGGAATAAACCAAAGGTCTTCAAAGACCCGCTCAGATGGGGAGGATGGCAGTCAGTCAGTTTATACTAATGAACAAAGTTCCCAAAGTAAGACCCTAAATGGTAAAGCTAAATCACCAGTGGAATTCTCCTTTTTCCAGTAGCAAAAGATTTGCACATCCCTGGATGGGTGTGTGGAAAAGCATTGAAAGTATTTTGCTGGGCATTAAGTGGTTTGTTATTGGGGAACCTCTCTCATGAGAGGTTGGACTGGGATATACATGGGTTACCAGGGATCCCGAACCCCCAGGCTGTGGACCCGGTACTTTTTCCATGGGCTGTTAGGAACCAGGCTGCAGAGCAGGAGGTATGTGGCGGGCAAGCGAGTGAAGCTTCATCTGCTGCTCCCCAGTGTTCTCCATCACTGGTGTTACCGCCTGAGCCATCCCCTCCCTGGACTCTTTGTAGAAAAATTTTCTTTCACAAAATGGGTACCTGGTGCCAAAAATATTGAGGATGGCTGGGTTAAGTGGTCCAAGAACCAGTGACCATTCCTCCTCTAGGCTCTTCTCTGCAGCACCACTTCCCTCCTCCAACTTGTTGGGGGCCACTTCTGCATAAGGTGGCACCGACTTCTCACACCTGGTCATCGCCTAGAACCTTGCCCCTCAAAGCTGTGATCCAGGGACCAGTGGCATCAGCATGCTATGGGGGCTTCTGAGGAATGTGGGTTTTCAGGTCTCACCCCAGACCTCCTGAATCAAACCCTGATTTTTAACAAGATCCCCTGGTAGTTTCACATAGCTATTAATGATTGAGAAATGCCAATTTAGAAAACAGATACATTGTTTTAACTGAAAATGCCCTTCCTTAACCAAGTTTGGGGAACTGACCCTGTGGCCTGGCGGGGAAAGGAGATGGGGCCTCTCGGTAAACTTTCTGAGACAGAAGGACCTTTCAACCGAACCCAAGGTTCTGGATCATCGGTGTTCGTGTGGGCTCATTCTCATGCTCCAACTTGTGAGTTTGGAGTCACCTGAGGTTTTTGCTTTGATATAATGAGATAAATATATGGTGTTGGTTTATCTTACTCTCTCTTCTCTAGACTGTTCCAGAAATAATCATCTGTAAGCCTTAGGGGAGTTGAGATGAAAAGTTTTGGTACATGGAATTTTGGTCCAAATGGGATTTTTTTTTTGCTGGTGTTACTAATTAAGATTCTTGTCAAAACTAGGCCAGCTCCATGCCATCCAGTTGGCAGTATGTTTAGCATCCCTCTGTAAACACGCAGCGGCTTGTACAAATAGGGAGGCTTTTCTTTCCCATCATAAGGAGGGCCTGAAATAAATCCCAGACAACTTGAGGAGTTTGTCTTTGCCATAAAAATAGTAGAATTCATTGAAAGCTATCTCACATCACCCAGACAGGATACGGGCTGGCTGGCTAATTGTCGCTGGGAACAGGCTGGCTGTGGGTTTCACTCTGATCAGACTGCAGAGGGGAGGCCCCTCTTTTAGCTTTGCTTTCTGGAGTATTGAAAGCTTTGCAGTTAGATGATACTAGTATCCAGGTAGAGTACGAAGTGCCTGATTTTCATTAATGACCCTGTAGAACTCCTCTGTAGCTGTTCTTCTTAAAAAAAATTTACTCAGCTGATAGCTGGTATCACTGTCCTCATCTTTGAGACAGAAATCTTTGTATTGTCTGGGATTTCCCTGGTGGCTCAGTGGCTAAGACTCCACACTCCCAATGTAGGGGGCCTGGATTTGATCCCTGCTCAAAGAACTGGATCCTACATGCTGCAACCAAGACCTTATGTAGCCAAAGAAGTAAATATTTTTAAAAAAAGAAAAAGAAAAGAAATAACGATTGTCAACTCCTGACTTCTGTATGGTTAGTTGAAAGAAAGGAAGCGTTCCATATTCTTTTCTTCATAGACTGGAGGGGGAGGATCATGGGTGGCCAACGCAGCCGTCAAGCTAAGTAACTGGATGAAGCTGGGGCTGGAAGAGCCAGAAAGGCACCAGCCATGCCAGCCCAGGGCTTTGAATATTGTATGAGCAAATAAGCAGGTGTGGAGAGAATGACTGAGCAATTGATTCTCCACAGGGACAGAGATTTTATTTGTTGTGCTCATCTCTGTATTCTCAGAGGCGAGAACAGTGCCTGATAAGCAGCAAACTCTCGATAAATCTTTGTTGAATGTGTGAATGGATTGGACCATTCACCTCTGGAAGGTAACTCTTGAAACTGGGTCCATTTCTGTATCACTTAATCGTATGCATTTCTGCCCATTTCTCACTGCCTTCAGGGTCCCCATACTTATTTCTCTCGCTTCCTTGTTGGGGGTCCTCCAATACCTGAGCTGATCCAAAAACTATGGCTGCGGCTAATGCAAACTGCCTGTTTATCAATGTGGGACATGAAGATAGGGCCTGAAATCCAGTATCCAGTTTACAGACTTCTTAAAAACAACATCTGTAGGTATTTCCTTTTGGAAGTTCACAAGAGATGATGTGAGGTGTGAGTAGATCTTAATGTCAGATCTAAGTACGTCTCACCAAATTGCCATTTCCCTAGCTAGTGGGCCCTGCTCAGGCATCATATAAAGACCTGTTGTGTTTAGGCTTTAGAATGGCTTGGATAGATAAGCCGTGTGAGGGCAAGACCTCCAGATTCTGTCCCATAACATTTTCTTTGAAGCTGAGGCAGTGAGAGGGCTGACTTCGGGAGTCAGGGAGGCGGTAGCACCATCCAGCATGGGCAGTGGGGACAAGCCTGTCTCCTCCGGGGCAGTAGGCTGGCAGGCGGGGAGGACTCAGTCTCCCACCGGGTGCTGCGGTGATTCCATCAGAGGGGAAGGGCAGAGCTGCGGCCTCCGTCTCCTCCCCAGGTGGGATGTGATGGTGTGTCTTGACAGCAAAGTGACTTTGCTCAATTCCAAGGTGCTCTGACAGGAGAAAGTGTTGCTTTTCCAAAGCCCCTTCATATTTTTCTTCTAGGTCTTTCCTACCAAGGATGTGGGGCTCGTCCAACTGAGTGAAGCGTACCTTGGAGGCTGGGCTATCTGGCCTCCGCCCAGGGTCAGGAAGAGAAAGTACTAACGACATTTCGAGCTGTGTGAACTTGAGCAAGAACTTGAGTCTCTCTGAGCCTCAGGTAGACAGGTTATTACCACTTGTGTGTGCTAGTCACTTAGCTGTGTCCGACTCTTTTCGACCCCATGGAATGTAGCCTCCCAGGCTTCTCTGTCCATGGGGATTCTCCAGGCAAGAATACTGGTTGCCATTCCCTTCTCCAGGGGATCTTCCTGATCCAGGGATCGAACCCAAATCTCCTGCATTGCAGGCAGATTCTTTACTGTCTGAGCCACCAGAGAAGCCACTTACCATTTCGGTCAGTTCAGTTCAGTCGCTCAGTCGTGTCCAAATCTTTGAGACCCCATGAATCGCAGCACGCCAGGCCTCCCTGTCCATCACCAACTCCTGGAGTTTACTCAAACTCATGCCCATCGAGTTGGTGATGCCATCCAGCCATCTCATCCTCTGTTGTCCCCTTCTCCTCCTGCCCTCAATCCCTCCAAGCATCAGGGTCTTTTCCAATGAGTCAACTCTTCGCATGAGGTGGCCAAAGTACTGGAGTTTCAGCTTCAGCATAGTCCTTCCAATGGACACCCAGGACTGATCTCCTTTAGGATGGACTGGTTGGATCTCCTTGCAGTCCAAGGGACTCTCAAGAGTCTTCTCCAACACCACAGTTCAAAAGCATCAATTTTTTGGCACTCAGCTTTCTTCACAGTCCAACTCTCACATCCATACATGACCACTGGAAAAACCATAGCCTTGACCAGATGGACCTTTGTTGGCAAAGTAATGTCTCTGCTTTTTAATATGCTATCTAGGTTGGTCATAACTTTCCTTCTAAGGAGTAAGCGTCTTTTAATTTCATGACTGCAGTCACCATCTGCAGTGATTTTGGAGCCCAAAGAAATAAAGTCTGACACTGTTTCCACTGTCTCCCCATCTATTTCCCATGAGGTGATGGGACCAGATGCCATGATCTTAGTTTTCTGAATGTTGAGCTTTAAGCCAACTTTTTCACGCTCCTCTTTCACTTTCATCAAGAGGGTTTTTAGTTCGTCTTCACTTTCTGCCATAAGGGTGGTGTCATCTGCATATCTGAGGTTATTGGTATTTCTCCTGGCAATCTTAATTCCAGCTTGTGCTTCTTCCAGTCCAGCGTTTCTCATGATGTACTCTGCATATAAGTTAAATAAGCAGGGTGACAATATACAGCCTTGACGTACTCCTTTTCCTGTTTGGAACCAGTCTGTTGTTCCATGTCCAGTTCTAACTGTTGCCTGAATGGTCAAGTGCTTATCCCTACTCTCTTCAGTTTAGGTCTGAATTTGGCAATAAAGAGTTCATGATCTGAGCCACAGTCAGCTCCAGGTCTTGTTTTTGCTGACTGTATAGAACTTCTCCATCTTTGGCTGCAAAGAATATAATCAATCTGATTTTGGTGTTGGCCATCTGGTTATGTCCATGTGTAGAGTCTTCTCTTGTGTTGTTGGAAGAGGGTGTTTGCCATGACCAGTGCGTTCTCTTGGCAAAACTCTATTAGCCTTTGCCTTGCTTCATTCCATACTCCAAGGCCAAATTTGCCTGTTACTCCAGGTGTTTCTTGACTTCCTACTTTTGCATTCCAGTCCCCTATAATGAAAAGGACATCTTTTTTGGGTGTTAGTTCTAAAAGGTCTTGTAGGTCTTCATAGAACCGTTCAACTTTGGCTTCTTCAGCATTACTGGTTGGGGCATAGGCTTGGATTACCATGATGTTGAATGGTTTGCCTTGGAAATGAACAAAGACCATTCTGTCATTTTTGAGATTGCATCCAAGTACTGCATTTCAGACTCTTTTGTTGACCATGAAGGCTATTCCATTTCTTCTAAGGGATTCCTGCCCACAGTAGTAGATATAATGGTCATCTGAGTTAAACTCACCCATTCCAATCCATTTTAGTTTGCTGATTCCTAGAATGTCGACATTCACTCTTGCCATCTCCTGTTTGACCACTTCCAATTTGCCTTGATTCATGGACCTAACATTCCAGGTTCCTATGCAATATTGCTCTTTACAACATCGGACCTTGCTTCTATCACCCGTCCCATCCACAACTGGGTATTGTTTTTGCTTTGGCTCCATCCCTTCATTCTTTCTGGAGTTATTTCTCCACTGATCTCCAGTAGCATATTGGGGCACCTACTGACCTGGGGAGTTTCTCTTTCAGTATCCTATCATTTTGCCTTCTCATATTGTTCATGGGGTTCTCAAGGCAAGAATACTGAGTGGCTTGCCATTCCCTTCTCCAGTGGACCACATTCTGTCAGAACTCTCCACCATGACCCGACCGTCTTGGGTGGCCCCACACAGCATGGCTTAGTTTCATTGAGTTAGACAAGACTGTGGTCCTGTGGTCAGATTGGCTAGTTTTCTGTGATTATGGTTTTAGTGTGTCTGCCCTCTGATGCCCTCTCGCAACACCTACCGTCTTACGTGGGTTTCTCTTACCTTGGACGTGGGGTATCTCTTCACAGCTGCTCCAGCAAAGCGCAGCTGCTGCTCCTTACCTTGGACGAGGTGTATCTTCTCACGGCCGCCCCTCCTGACCTTGAACGTGGAGTAGCTCCTCTTAGCCCTCCTGTGCCCCGCAGCAGCCACTCCTGGTTGCTCAGTGGTAAAGAATCTGCCTGCCAATGCAGGAGACCTGGGTTCGGCCCCTGGGTCAGGAAGATCCTCTGGAGAAGGGGATGACCACTCACTCCAGTATTCTTGCCTAGGAAATCTCATGACCAGGGAGCCTGGCGGGCTACCATCTGTGGGGTCACAAAGAGTCGGACGTGACTGAGCGACTCAACAACAACAACTTACCACTTAGGGGGTAATTATATTTCCCTTGATAAATGCCTTGCTGGCATACAGTAATGATACTCGCTGCCATTTATTGAGTACCTGCTATTATTCTGACCTAAACTTTGAGAATTAATCATACAGATTACAGAAGGAGTTATCAGTCTTGTGTGATAATCTGGGTACCATATCATTAAGAGGAGAGATAACAAATGCTTCTTTGCACTAGCTCACTTTTCTTTTGAACTTCACTTGTGTTATATTAATAGGTGCACATAACCACAGGCCAATTCTGTGGTTTAGTATCAGCATCTCCTTTCTAAAGCTCACTCTGCTTGTATTAGCAGCTAAATTTGGATACTTCTGTATGTGTGTGTGTGTGTAGGTGTGTGTGTATTTTGAAAATTTTTGAAGCATTTCTGTTATGCTTGTTGGCTTAGAATCACTATTCAGAAAGCTGCACTGCTGTATTAACTTATGCAAAATCCTTGCAGAATTTACCTATCTTATGAGATTCTTTGAAAACATTTTTTTGAAAAAATTCAGTTTTCAAGTTAAAAATACAGCAATTATTTTTAATGGAACTGCTTGAGATCAAGGGCAACCTGATAGTTCATCATTTCTGAATACTTCAGTGTATATTTCTTGTAAGCAAGAACATTTCTCTGTCTAAGCACAGAGCAACTATCAAAATTAGGATATTGAAAAGGGTACATTTCTATAATGGAGAAGGCAATGGCACCCCACTCCAGTACTCTTGCCTGGAAAATCCCATGGACGGAGGAGCCTGGTAGGCTGCAGTCCATGGGGTCGCTAAGAGTCAGACACGACTGAGCAACTTCCCTTTCACTTTTCACTTTCATGCATTGGGGAAGGAAATGGCAACCCACCCCAGTGTTCTTGCCTGGAGAATCCCAGGGACAGGGGAGCCTGGGGGGCTGCCATCTAAGAGTCGGGCATGACTGAAGTGACTTAGGAGCAGCAGCAGCAGCACATTTCTATAATCTAATCCTCTGACTTCCTTCCAGTTTCACCCATTGTCCCAATCCTGTATAGCAAAGGGATCCAGTCCAATAACATGCCCTGCATTTAGTTACCATGCCATTTTAGTCTCAGTCTGGAAATTTTCTCAGTTTCTGCTTGATGATCAGGATGTTGACATTTTTAAAGATTACAGCCTAGTAGCAATGTAGAGCATCACTCAGTCTAGGTTTGTCTGTGAGTTCAGTCCCCAGTGAAGCCAACTCTACATAGATACCCCCTCACCCAGCTAGGGTTCCCAGCCCTAGTCGCTGACCCTTCTATGCAAATATCCTCCTTATCCTCTGTGGCATCTTCAGCGCACTCTGGTCCACTGTGGCCCCCTCCATCCAGCCCTTGCTCTGCCTCACCTAACAGCTCTAAGACTGGGCAGTTCAGAAAATGGTTGGAATAGAAAGGACCACACCAGGTTTTTATGATTTGGAATATAAATCTTTCCTTAGTTTGAAAGACCGTCCTAGTTAGATCAAATCACCCTGAAACTTGGGCTGGTGTCAGACCCCTCCCTGGGATGGGACAGAAACCCCGCAGCTAAGGTAGGATGTTCTTGTCTAGTACTAGCAGGCGATCCTCTCTCCATGTTCTCTGATAAGATCACTGGGAGCCAAGGTTTCCATCCCCAGCCTCACACTGTTTGCCAGTTGTATTTCTACTCCTCTTGTTACTGTTCTCAGTTCTTGGCATATGCTTCCCAAATCCAGCAAACAAACACAACGTTCACAACCACTGATGCCTTCCACTGATGTAGTGGGAAAAGTTTACAAGATTATGGTCTTAGGTGAGAAAATGAAAATAAAAAAAAACATACAGAGCAAAACATAAGTCCTTTACAATCCAAGTGTTACCCCAAAGACTAGGAATTCACTCAACCTCACTTTCATCTCTGGTGATTTTGGTGTCTTACTGCAACCATCCCACTGGGAGGAGACTTGCAGCACCCATTACCATTCAGATCTTCATCCCTTGGGGATGGATTTCACCGAGGCTAGCCCCACCTCACGCTTGACTAGAGCGAGGGCTGCTTACTAGGGCCGCCACTGCCCCAGGTCACACCTGTGTTTTGCTGTTTGCCAGCTTCCTGTTTCATGGCAACACCACTCATCCATTTCAGAACAGGCTTCCACTTAAAAGGATAGCCTTGGCTACTCGTGTTCGGAAGTGTGAAATCAAAGTAGGTGTTTTGGGAAAAGCTTCCTGAAATAATAGGAACTTTTGACTGCTGTTTTCACATAATTCCTTTCAAAAGCTTTCCTGATGTATGGCTAAGTGTTGATGTAGGCAATGCCACTTGAAGTGGGAGGGATGGTATTAAAAAAAAAAGTCCTCTTAGCTGTTGACATTAGCTTCCTGGAATTATTTTTCTTCTTTTAAACAAATCTTAATGGAACAAATGACATGACAAAATACTCTGAAAGCATCTGCAACAGGAGCTCCACCTACACACGCCTCCAGATGATCATCTCGACAAGTCTGAATGCCTGACTTCGGTGGGTGCCTCCGGGGCTGACTCACGGCTCCATGCTCCCAGCTCCCAGGGTCTCCAAGCTCATCCCCTCCGTACCGGCCTCTCTTTCTTTGATGTAATTGGGCCATGCAAAGCAAGTGCCCTCTCAACTGTTCTGAACCCCTGCACCTTCTCTCAGATGAGTTTGGCTTTTGAATGATGCCTGGAGGGAAGAATTTCCTAGCACTAGATTTACATTATTTTCCTGCTGTGCTTTAGATATCATTTTTAAAATTCCATTCACACGATCAGAGGAAATATTTTCGAGAAAATGAAGGGGTTGAAAAATCCATCTCCTCTGCGCACCCATAATTCCCACTCTGCCCCACTGTCAACGAATCAAAGAATCAGGCCAGCGGACGCTGGCTAGGACAACCTTCTCCAGAGGTGTCAAAGATGATTTTTTAAAAAACACAGTAGGAAGGGGATGTGGCTCCTTCACATTGCTTTATTTTTCTACATGGGCAGGAAAGTTGCTTCTTGGAGTGGAGTGGAATGTTGAGAGTGGTGGGCATGTGGTCTCGGGAGAGAGACTGCTCTGAAATCATTGCTCATCAGAGAGAGAAATCTAGGGGATTAGGGGACAAGAAGGTATGGTGAGATGAAGCAGGTGATGGTAGCTCAGAGTTCATGTGGAAAAGAGGAGCAGATGTACCCAAATCCTTTCTCAAGCTGGGGAAACGCAAGACACTGAGAACCCTGGGACTCAAGGCTCCCTTAGAGAAGCTGGGACCTTCATGTCATAATTTTCACAAAGCTAACCTGATAGGATCTATAGATAGCCAAGTGTTTAAATTAAATCCAGCTCAGTCAAATGTATCTAGAGAGTCCCTCAAAGAGATGCTGAGAGAAGTGGCTGATAAGGTCTGATGAAGATTCTTAACAGAGCTGATTTTCAGACTGGTGTGGAGAGCAGACCCTGACAGTTGTGAAGTTGGACAGCTCATGATCAAGCGTTTGTGCTGCTTGTGAACTAGCTCTCCACAGATGGACAGGGTTGGTCAGTGGGCACAGGTGCCCGAGTGAGCTGGTCCAGCAGGAAGGACTTGCCCTGGGCCATGGCACATGCCCACATTGCCAGACTTATAGACTTGAAAATCCGGGGATGTTTTCTTGTCCTTATGGTCTGAATATTTGATGCACCACCTGGAGACTTATCTATGATGGAAAGATCATGTAATGGGAAGACTGGAAAATCAACTTCATATATTCTGTTCTATTGCTTAAGAATAAACACAGAAACCCACCAAACAGCTGATGGCCATCTACCATCACTAATTTGGGTTCTGGCCAGCTCTCAAAACTCGACCTTTCTGTCATTAGACAATACTTTCAGTGTTAAGATAGTGAAGGTACTACCTAGGTCATGTGACCAATCTTGATACTTTGCTGATCCCTTGAAGTCAGTCAAAAGTGAAAGTGTCAGTTGCTCAGTCACGTGCAATGCTTTGTGACCCCACGGACTGTATGTAGCCTGCCAGGCTCCTGTGTCCGTGGGATTTCCCAGGCAAGAATACTGGAGTGAGTGGCCAGTCCCTTCTCCAGATCCGGGCACAGAACCTGGGTCTCTTGCATTGCAGGCAGACGCTTTACTGTCTGAGCCCAAAGCCAGACAAGGCGGGCCCCAGAACAACAGTACGGGAGACAGTTTTTGGTCTGGGGGAAGGAAGGGAAGGCGTATAAGTGGGTCACAGGAAACCAGCCTCCAAGACAGATGTTATAAAATATCGCCATCTCTGGAACAGTTGGCTTCCTGCTGGCCTGCTGTGGGCTGGGCAGCTCCCTAGGTCACCCTGTGGCAACAGACTGGAGAAAGCTTTGTGGAGTTGACCTGCCCCCCCCCACCCCCGTCTCCTGCTCCACCCATCTCCCTGAGTGTTTCTTGGCTTGGGGTACACACTGTGCATTAGTGATGGGTAGATTTTGCCATGAGAGTGCTTTAGAAATACACATGAACTCGAGGCATCGAATCCTGAGCAGGAAATGAGAACTGAGGTGACGGATGAAAGCACTTTTGGAAGGAGAGAGTGTTCCCGTAGCCGTCTTAGACCTGCCAAGCCCAGTGTTGTTCTCCGAGCGGATGACAGGACTGATCACGTGTGACTCTGCTCAGACCCGACGCCCCACAGGAAAATCTGCATTGGCTCTAAGTGTTGGAGTTTGGTAACATTTTGCCCTTGGGGTTTGTGTGAAGCGGAAAATCACGCAAAATCTTTTTTAGCTTTGGCTTCTGTGGCTCTATGGAAACAAGGCAGCAGTGGTGAGAATCTGGGGAAAGAAAGAGCTGAGGCAGCGAAGCCTGGGGTGGGGGCGAGGGGAGGGCGGGACGAGGCACGATAGAATTTACTGGGGATTCTGCTCAGCTGTTCACTTTTGTCTGAGATCTGAAATAAGGAACTTTCTCAATGCACTGCTGACTTGGATCTGAGAGAGAGAGAGAGTTATTGGTGGTATTTCGAGAACAGCTTTGAACAAGAAGGAAGGGGGTATGGATGTCCTATTGTCTGATCGTTTTCAACCTTGTCTTGTTAATAACGCTTTGGCATTTTCCCGCCCCGTTAGGAAGAGTGGAACAATAGGACAACATTTCATTTGAATTGTCCTCTCTATTTTTCATAATCATAGGATGGGAAGCTCTCAAAGGCTGAGAACTGCAGCTCTGGGATGGTCTGCATGCTTGAGACTGGGGCAGCAATGCCCAGTGGGTACCCCAGCTCCATCTGTGATGCTGCTGTATGGATGAGACATACACTGAATTTGTGGCAGATGGCCAGACTGCTCTCAGGGTTCAGAGGGAGTATATGGATATTTACATATACACAAACATGCCTGCAGCAGCTGTCTGTCCCTGTGTCTCTGGTGAAACCAGAGACAGGGTCCCCAGGTCAGCAGCCCCGAGCCATTGTCACTGCTCCCCCGCAGTTCCTTCTGACAGCACGTTCAAGGTACAAGTCCCACAAGGACTGTCCCCTGAGGGTCCGGGGAGCCGTCCTTCACTGTGTGATCACATAAAATGGTGCAGTTGGAGAGATAGATAGGAGATAAGGCGAGCTAGTGAGCAAGTATAGTTATTGATCTCGGTGAATTTGAGACTCCCAAGAATGTAACCAGTTGCTCTGTCCAGCACCTTGATTTAAACCTAAGAGGATCAGTCAAAATGACCCGGCGTCCCTTCCATTCTTCTGCTTTCTTCCACACCAGTGTAGTTTGATGTTAAATTATCTGATTAAAAAATAATAGGTGACAGGAAACCATGGAGAAAAGGGACTTTTATCTAGGATTGAATATAAATGAGACAAATTGACAAGGCTTGTACTCATGAATTTAATATAATCTACATGTAACCTGCTACAGGAAAGATTTTTAAGATGTTTAACAAGTACTTGTTCATCAATGTCCTCATCAAAAATCATTCTGTGGTCTGGGTGCCTCCCCTCTCTGGGATGAAACTTCATGTTACATAGCCACAGTCTCAGCTAGGAATTCACCGCGTGGAAGTGATGGCATGGATACCGGTGTGCATATCAATATTGGCATACACCAAAATCCATGTTGAACAGTGAACAAAACAGTGTGGAAATGGCAGGAGTTTTCTGGCCAGCTGGTACTAAGGTGATAAACACTCTTCTCTTTCTCCAAGTTGCCCAGCACAGCTGTTTCTATGCTGAGAATGAGGTAGTTGTTACCTGGAGGAGAGGTCCTGCGCTGTCTGGGGGGTGCTTCTCTGTTGGGAAGGGATAGGGGGAGGAGGGGCTCCCCAGCTTGGATTGCAGATTATGCTCAATGGTTGATCCCCTAGCGATTGTCGTTGTTGTTGCTTAGTCACTAAGTCGTGTCTGACTCTGCGACTCCATGACTACTGTAGCCCACCAGGCTCCTCTGTCCATGGGATTTCCCAGGCAACAATGCTGGAGTGGGTGGGCATTTCCTTCTCCAGGGCATCTTCCTGACCCAGGAACTGAACCCACCTCTCCTGATTTGGGAGGTGGGTTCTTTACCCCTGAGTCACCAGGGAAACTCCACAACCCACACTGATTAGGCTCCAGTATTATGGTCTCTTTAGCTCCTGTTCACGTCCCCAGGCGTGTGTTCCAGAACACTGCACTGCCCTAGCCTCGTGGGTCTGCAGGGGCCTAGACTAGTCCATCCTATGACTTCACCCTTGGCTGAGCTCAGGTCACCAACGCAGACCCACTTCCCTCAGGAACTTCCTATTTGGGCTCCTGGGCTTCTTTTCTGCCACAGTCCACAGCCAGAGTCCCCAGCCATATTGGCTGGCCTGATCGATTTTCAGAATCCAGAAGCAATTCTGGCCATTGGCCATGCCCTCTCTGCAGAACCTTCCACCAAGGGCTCCGGGGGATGCATTCCTCCAGCCTTGAGTGTCTCTCTGGGTTTCCCTTAGGCTTGTGGCACCTGCTGGCTCTGCAAGCCTTTAACTAAGTAAAGCAACCCAAGTGACTCCTCTCGTGAGAGTGAAGATTAGCTCCAAAGGGACTAGTCGCCTTCTCTTTCTCGGGCGGAAGCAGTGCTGGGCCTTGGTTTAAACACTCTGCCCTTCTCTGTACCTTGTACTGACCCTGAAGGAGCAAGCAGAGCCTCCTGGCTGAGGAACGGCCTTTGCATTTGGAGTGAATGGATGTAAGCGTGTCCATTGAGCGCCACCCACGGCGGGCTTCTGGCCCTTATGTGAGCAGGTCCCAGCTGTTCCTGCCCCTCTGCCATCTGTCACAGCCCTGCCCATCTCCAGGGCCCGTGTAAATCACAGCCCTCTTTGGGGAACCTCGCTGAAGCCTTCCATCTGCCTCTGAACTGGCCGTGGTGCCTCGCTCCGCATCCCGCCCCCCTCCTTAGCTCTCCACTTGCTCGACACCATGAGTGTCTTTCTGTTCTCATCCAGAAGCCCTGGACTAGAACTTCCTTGAGGAAGGACCCTGGTTTGGCTCAACCACATGTATCTCTCCAGTGTGTGGTATAAGCCAGTATTTGATCTAGTGGTTCTCAGACTTAAAGCTTTTTGCTTTTTCCTCTCTTTTGGGTGAGGAGAAAAATTCATTCTCCTCCTCTGCCTAATCTGAGACATAACTCAGCTATCAAATTCTTAATTTCAGCTAATTTATTTTCTTTTTAAAATTGAAGTATAGTTGTTTTACAGTATTATACTAGTTTCAGGTGTACAACATAATTCAATATTTTTATACACAATACTATAAAGTGTTATTATAAAATAATGGCTATATCTCCCTGGGCTGTACAGTATATGCTTGCAGCTTACTTATTTTACTCATAGTAGTTTGTGTCTCTTAACCCCCTACCCCTATCTTACCCTCTGCCCTTCCATCTCCCCACTGGAGAGGGAAACACAAACCACTAGTTTGTTTTCTATATCTGTGAGTTTGTTTCTGTTTTGTTATAATTGTTCATTTGTTTTATTTTTTTCTATTCCACATGTAAGTGTTAAAATACAGTAATTGTCTTTCTCTATCTGACTTCTTTCAGTAAGTATAATCATAATACCCGAGAAGTCCATTCATGTTGCTTCAAATGGCAGAATTTCATTCTTTTTTGTGCCTGAGTAATATTCCATTGTATGTGTGTGTGTGTATATATATATATATATATATATATATATGCACATATATATACATACCACATTTTTCTTACTTATTCATCTGTTGATGGATATTTAGTTTGCTTCCGTATCTTGGCTATTGTAAATAATGCTGCATTGAACATATATTTTCAAATTAGTGTTTTTGTTTTACTTAGATATTTATCAAGGAGTAGAATTTCTGGATCAGAGTGCTGAAGGATTGGTGGTTTCGAATTATGGTGCTGAAGAAGGCTCTTGAGAGTCCCTTGGACAGCAAGGAGATCAAACCAGTCAATCCAAAAGGAAATCAACCCTGGATATTCATTGGAAGGACTGATGTTGAAACTAAAGCTCCAATACTCTGGCCACCTGATGTGAAGAGCCAACTCATTGGAAAAGACCCTGATGCTGAGAAAGATTGAGGGCAGGAGGAGAAGGGGATGACGGAGGAAGAAATGGTTGGATGGCATCACTGACTCAACGGACTTGAGTTTGAACAAACTCAGGGAGAGAGTGAAGGACAGGGGGGCCTGGCGTGCCTGCGGAGTCCGTGGAGTCTCAAAGAGTTCGACACGACTTAGCAACCGAATGACAACCGTGGTAGTTCTCTTTAATTTTTTGAAGAACTTCCACACTGTTTTCTGTAGTGGCTGCACCCATTTGCATTCCCACTAACAGTGTGCAAGGGGTCCCTTTTCTCTTCATCCTCCCTGAAGTTTGTTATTTGTAGATGTTTTGATAATAGTCTTTTTGACACGTGTGAGATAATGTCTCCTTGTAGTTTGATTTGCCTTTCTCTGGTGATTAGTGATGTTGAACATCTTTTCAAGTGCCTGTTAGCCATCTGTATATTTTCTTTGGAAAAACACCTATCCTGGTCTTCTGCCCATTTTTCAATTGGGTTTTTTGAAATTAAGTTGTATGAGCTTTTATATATCTTGCATATTAACCCCATATTTGTCATTTCATTTGCAAATATTTCTTGTTCGGTAGATTTTCCTTTTGTTTTGTTGATGGTTCCAGACTTTCTGTTCCTTAAGAAACTCTTAGAAGGACTTCCCTGGTATTCCAGTGGCTAAGATTCCACTCTTCCAACCCCGGGCACCTGAGTGCAACCCCTGGTCAGGAAACTAGATCCCACATGCTGCAACTAAGAGTTTGCATGCCAGAACTAAGGATCCAGCATGTTGCAACAGGAAAAAAAGCTATGTCCCAGAGTTTCCTCAAAGTCATGTCCGTTGAGCCAGTGATGCCATCCAGCCATCTCATCCTCTGTCCTTCTCCTCCTGCCCTCAGTCTTTCCCAGCATCAGGGTCTTTTCAAATGAGTCAGCCCTTTGCATCAGGTGGCTAGAGTATTGGAGTTTCAGCTTCAGCATGTGGCAATGAAGAGCCCATGTGCTGAAATTGAGTACAGCCAAAAAAATGAATTAGAATGTATTAAAAAGCAGAGATATTACTTTGCCAACAAAGGTCCATCTAGTCAAGGTGATGGTTTTTCCAGTAGTCATGTATGGATGTGAGAGTTGAACTATAAAGAAAGGTGAGTGCCGAAGAATTGGTGCTTTAGAACTGTGGCGTTGGAGAAGACTCGAGAATCCCTTGGACTGCAAGGAGATCAAACCAGTCAATCCTAAAGGAAATCAATCCTGAATATTTGTTGAAAGGACTGATGCTGAAGCTGAAACTCCATTACTTTGGCCACCTGATGTGAAGAACTGACTCCTTAGAAAAGCCCCTGATTCTGGGAAAGATTAAAGACAGGATGAGAAGGGGACGACAGAGGATGAGATGGTTGGATGGTATCACCAACTCGACGGTCATGAGTTTGAGCAAGTTCTGAGAGTTGGTGATGGATGGGGAAGCCTGGTGTGCTGCAATCCATGGGATCTCTAAGGGTCAGACACTCTGAGCAACCGAAAAAAATGAATAAATAAAAAATTTTTAAAGCTCATATAACATTAAAAGCACAGATGCTTAGCCTCTCCCACCAAAGATCCTGACTTCATGGGAGTAGGACCTAGAAAGTTGTAGCTTCAAAGGACATTCCTGTGGACTCTCATACTTGAAGAAATAATGACTTAATAAGTTAGGCTTGTTAGAGATACACTTCAAAAATTCCTGCATGGTCAAGCATATACATTTTTTTAATTCCAAGTGAGTGATTCCCTAATGATGGGCTTCTAGGCAAAAATTGCTCACACACACACACATGCACAGGCACTCACTCACTGGTGCAAAGATAATGTTTAGAAGTGATGAAGGGTTTTCCTACCTGTCACCACACCATGTGAATAGTAATCCCACTTACATATAATTTTGGAAAGAGCAATGTCAGATGAAAATTAAGCACCCTAAAAATAATCAGAACTATGACTTCCTTTAATTTCAGTTAATGTAAAGCAGAATATAAAGAACCCAAGTCAAGGGCATCTTTCCCAGACCATACTTTCCTAGCCATCAGAAAAATGTCTGGATTGGATGACCAGACAGAAGGAAGAGTTTTCAAAACTCTTCAAGAGGCAAGGGCAAGAATCTTCAATAGACTGCATCAGTGGCTCCCACTTACTCTTGGAAGAGCTTCCTCTAGGCTTAACAAAGATCCAGAATCTATCTAACATGACCTATCTAAGGATCTTGGGTGTGGGTACATCTTGAAATACAACAGCCTTGGGGTCACTGGGACATCCCTGGGTGGACCACATTGAGGGTGATCTCACTCAAACGTTTTGGGCCATGTCATCTACCAGAACAGAAAGAAAACCTTCTGGCACTTTTCCAAAGGGTGAAATATGACATGAGAACAGTATTACAGCACCAGGAGACTTTACCAACAGAGTTGGGACCTCAGAGGCAGGGTCTCCAGAGCTGGTTAGAGTCCAGAGCAGACTTCACGGAACCAGGTAAGAGACATTTTTCAGAACTGAGCAATTTTTGGAAAGAGACTCAAAAGCTTAAGGAGCCTAAGGAGACTATTTGAGAGATATGAATATACTTAGACTGGATTAGGATTTACAGATGAGGGATGGAATGAATTATCTCTGAATTCCTTTTTCATACAAAAAGTGATTTGCTGAGATATTTCTTATGCACAATCACTCAGAGTAGTGATGTCGTTGGGGTGGAACCAGCCAGCTGGTTGAATGATTGTAATAAGCATTCAAGTTTTATCTTTGTGGAAATATAACTATATTAATTAGCATCCAGATGGATTTACTAGTATTTGCTGGTCTATGAATACCTGTACTCTGGTGACTTGAATATGTTTAAATGCCTGTAGGGAAGTATTTGATCAATTTCAAGAATTTTGCATTTTATGCATTTTATGTATATAATATGTATATTAATAAAACCCAGTAAACTTAAAAAAATCTCTTTGCTGTAGAATATTTTTGAGATATGAATCATCTGTCCCCCAGTCTTTCTTTCCTTTTTGTGGGAAAAATATCAGATTTTTTTTTTATTGAAGTATAGTTGACGTACAATATTATATAAGTTACAGGTGTACAATACAATGATTCACAACTTTTTAAGTTTATACTCCACTTATAGCTATTACAAAATATTGGCAATATTTCCTGTGCCTCAATATTTCCTTTTTTATTTTTTTCCTGTTTCCCATTCAAGATCTGGACTGGTCTGTAACTCTTGACTCTTAAAGGGGAAATGAGAGTAGAAACCAGAAAAAAAGAAAGGTCTTCCTGGATCATTTTTCCTTTTAATGGAAAAGGCAAGGACTCAACCTCGACAAAATTAGGGAGAAGAAAACCTCATGAGTAAAAACAAGGCTCCTACCTGATCCTCCTCCCTCTGCCCCTGCACCAGGATGGATGTCCAGGACCAGGAGTGGGAGCAGATGGAGCAAGAGGATGGAGGCCATGGGAAGAGATTGGAGAGACAGGAGAGAACTGGGGTGCAGGTTGCCTTTCCTCCCTGGGGGGAGGCTGAGCCAGCATCCCGCCCAGCTGCTCAGCTGGTGAGGATTGTGTGGGTCCTCACCAACACCTTTCCAGTCTGATTAACTGTGGGCGGGGAGCTCCCTGAAAATATCCTTGAAAATGTTCAAGAGAAAGCTATGGAGGGGACCTCCCTGGTGGTCCAGCGTTTAAGACTCTGCCTTCCAACGCAGGGGGTGCAGGTTCCATCCCTGGTTGGGGAGTTAAAATCCCATATGCCTTGAGGCCAAAAACCAAAACATAAAACAGAAGCCATATTGTAATAGATTCCATATAAAGACTTTAAAAATGGTCCACATAAAAATGTTCAAAATAAAAAAAAGATGTGGGACTCTGAACACCCAGCAGTACAATCGAAAGGAAAAGGACACGCCTCTCTCGGTATGCAGGTGGACTCAGGAGCCACCTGGAGCCAGGACGATGTGATACACACCTCTTTACATAGCACACCAGTGGCACTTTAATTTTCCTTGTCAGGGTGCCATTTTTGTATCAATACATTGGTAATGGAGGTGAGG
Organism: Cervus canadensis; assembly: GCF_019320065.1. Classification (NCBI taxonomy): domain Eukaryota; kingdom Metazoa; phylum Chordata; class Mammalia; order Artiodactyla; family Cervidae; genus Cervus; species Cervus canadensis. The sequence goes on along the minus strand of NC_057395.1, from coordinate 1,266,730 downwards.
GAGGGTCTTGTGGTTCCTTAACAGGTGAAAGTAATCCATTTTATAAAATGCAGATGTAATCAGGTGCTTTCCTGGAGAAGATTGTATGGGGGCCTCCAGGATGTCTCTCAAGCACAGAGGGCAATGGCGCTTACAGTCAGACCCTGTGGCTCTCCACATCTCTGTACACCCTCAACTGAAGGCGCATCGGATCAGCCAGGCTCCCCAAGAACCGGTGTGTCTTCACTCTTCCCTGCCTTTGCTTGTGACTTTTCTTTTCCAGGAACCCTGGTCCATCCTCACTCTCAGCCCCACCCAAGCACATCATGCAACACTCAATGTCAATATTTAGGAAACTCTTAGCCCTTCCTCAGAGCCCAGTGAAACATTGCTTTGTAAATCAACCTCTCCTGGCCTCCATCCACCAGTCCCACCTCAAGGAAGACTCACGCTAGTGAGTGTCACCATACTTGGGTCTCAACACATCTCTATGAATTGTGAACCCTTCCTTCTCCCGATACAGTTGTGCTGCCTGAAAACAGACATTGCGTCCTTCTCATTCTGGTCTGGAATGTGGCACAGAGGTTTGCAGAGACCAGTCACTTAACGTTTGCTGAGTTTAAAAGAAATGATAGGGAAATAATTCTCTGTTGATTACCCAATGATGTGGGGTCTTCCCAGTGGTAAAGAACCCGCCTGCCAATGCAGGAGACATAAGAGACCCGGGTTCCATCCCTGGATCGGAAAGATCCCCTGGAGGAGGAAATGGCAACCCACTCCAGCACCCTTGCCTGGAGAATCCCATGGACAGGGGAGCCTGGCAGGCTACGGCCCACAGAGTTGCAAAGGGTCAGACACAGCTGAAGCGACTAAGCACGCATGCACACACACATGCAGGGATATGGACACACGTTACATACCAGATACTGTATTCTTTCCCATGGTTCAAGAGTTCTCTAACGATCCCAGGACGAATCCTGTAAGGATCAGTCTTTTTAGTGATGTTTGAGAATCTATCACAGTTTGTGTTTGGGGCCCAAATATTTCAACACCATTTATAGAGTGTCTTCTATGTGCTATTAACAATTACACCCCTTTCTCTACTTCCACTGAGAGAAGGGAAGGCTGGAGTAGAGAAGGGAATGGGGAAAGTCAGCTGCTTTCATCCCTCACGCTGCCATTCCCACCGGCCCCCACTGCCCCACATGTTCCAAGGTGAGAGGAGGTTTGGGATGCTCTCCAGGGAAAGAGGGGAGACACCACGGTACAGAAATCTGTGACTGCTGGCAAAGCTGTGCCTGGAGCGGGCTGGTGCCTTTGTGCTCCCAAAAGAAAGGTCAACTGAGGCTGGAGGGGAGATTGATGCTGTGCAGAGTGGGACGTGGGCAGAGAGAAAGACGTGAGCTCTTCCATCCCGCGCTTGGCACGTGGCCCCGGCAAATGACAGGCCTTCCAGGTCTTTCGCTTAAAACCCGGATGAGTCATCTTTGGCGGGAGAAAAGCTCGGCGGCGGGGAGAATTTTGGCAAACTCCCACGCTCCTTTGCCACAGATGGAAGTCATATTTCCATACGTAGAGGACAGTCAGGACAGGAAACAAGGCTGAAGCGCCCAGTCCCGACTTCCACGTGTCCACCTTCACACACTCTGTTCCAGGACATAGTTGGCCCCCAGCTCTACACCGTGTGGGAAGTCACTCCCCCTGGATACCGTCCTCATCCTTAAAGAGCCTATGTAACCGATGCAGCAGAAAAGGCTGACGTGTACCAGCCATTAATCAGCCATGACAGTGAATCAAGTCAAGTGCCAAAATAAATAGCTCTCCCTTCGGCTTGCAGGATACAGGTATCCCCCAGTTTTTGAAAGCTCCCTTTCCACCACTTTACTTTGATGAAAAACTTACACGAGCCTCTGTTTTCACCAGTCAAAACAAATCTAAAGAGGATTTTCACTTTTATGGTAAAAGAGGTCATTTCTTCTTCACTGTATGCCATCTCCACTTATGAAAGGCTTCACAAGGAGCTCTCTTTGCGGACAGTAGGGGAAACCTGTACCCTGAACTGCAGGGCTGGCCCTAAGATGTGCAGAGCCCCGGGGAGTCCTGATTCCTTAGTGACAGCTAATGTCCCACCAGCCCCGCAGCCATGCCTGCCCTCCAGGGCCACGTTGCTGGACATGGTCCTGGAGCAATGCCCAGTGGATGGAAGCCATGAGAGAGGGAAGTGGGGAGAAGGTGTCCATGGCCAAGCCTGCAGCTTAGCAGCCACATGCCTCTTGAGGGCGGAACCTCTCTGGGGACACTGCCTGGGCTTATGACACTGATGTGACAGGATGGACTGCAAAGGGGAAAAGGTTGTGAAATATTTTAATGATGTTTCTCACTTGGCCGTGATGCACTCAAACTCCGAGTTCAATCACCGGTGTCTCTTGCAGGTCTGCAGGTGGATGGGTTCCTGCAGGCATAAGCCAGGCAGAGCTTCCTTGGCCCGTGTGTTCCTGGTTATGTAAAACCCCCGACTGATTCTTCAGGATTCATTCTCACCTTTCTTCCATCTGTCTTGATCTTCATGCTCTTTTCATCAAATTGCCTCCTTCTTCTCCTTTGTTACTCTAGCTCTTCCTAACACCATTTTGCTTCCTACTGCTTTCTAAATTTTTCCAGGGCCTGATACTTACACTTGAGAATAGAGAACGAGAGGAAAAGAGATGTATTTTTAGTCTATGTAGATGGGTCCTGCCACCTACAAGGTTGAGATGATCAGTGGAGCAAAGCCACGTGGACATTGCTCTTGGCTCTAAACCCTAGGGTCTTGCTCAGGGGTGATGCTCTGGGGTGACAGAGGGAACCTGAGTTCATGGAACAGGTATCTGTAAGCTGAATAGGGAAGTTTTCCCTTTGTGACCTTTTTTTTACTCTTCTCTCTATCAGAGGCCAGTGCAATTCCCAGGGCAGGAGCAGCTGCTCCCAGCTACGGTGCCAGCGCCTGAGAATTCATTCCCAGTGGGGAGCTCTGGGTGGCATTCACAGCCTTGTTACCTCCCTCGGCCCCTGATGACTAACCCTCACAGCGGGGCAGGCCCACCACAGGAATCAGAGCACAGATTGTGTTGACTGACTCAGGTCTACACGGAGGCCACCAGAGTGTTAGAGCTGGGTAAATCCCAGGAACTCAGAACCAAGCTGGAGAAGGAAATGGCAACCCACTCTGGTATTCTTGCCTAGAGAATCCTGTGGACAGCGGAACCTGGTGGGCTGCCATCTATGGGGGTCGCACAAAGTCGGACACAACTGAAGCGACTTAGCATGCATGCATGCATTGGAGAAGGAAATGGCAACGCACTCCAGTATCCTTGCCTGGAGAATCCCAGGGAGAGAGGAGCCTGGTGGGCTGCCATCGATGGGGTTGCACAGAGTCGGACACGACTGAAGTGACTTAGCAGCAGCAGCAGAAGCAAGTATGAACTTCCTACATGGTAGTTCTCTCCCTGTAAGTCCTAGGAGATGAAGGCATGGTGTGTCAACTGGCTCCTATCTGACAGCAACACTGAAGGACAGAGGATGGATCCCACGGGGAAGGCCACCATGCTTGTCGACACAGCAACTGAACAGGATTTTGCTTCGAGTAGATGACTGGTATTTAGAGAACAGTGGGTGCTGGCACCATATTTAATTCCCGAGCTCATTTTCTCACTGATTCTGTAAATGCCTCCTGAGGGTCTACCACCAAGGAGGTGTCCTGCTTTGTGTGGGACAGAGCACACGCAGCAGCGAGTCAGCAACAGTGACAGGTGAACAAGGACGAAGCCGGGACTGGACGGAGGGGAGAACGTCTGAGCCGTGGCGGCCGATGCTAATGGCCCCGGAGCGATGGCCAAGCGGGTAGGAAGCTCAGGTTTAGTGGCACAGATCAGCTACACTTTATCTACTACTTATTATGTACCATCCAACTCATAACTAAACCATGAGGTAAATATTATCCTCTTTATTTTGAAGATTAAGCTGCTGAACTTAGAAAGGATAACTTGCCCAAGACTTTGATGGAAGTACGGTTTGCACCCAGGTGTCCTGAATCCAGAGCTTCAAACTACAATCCTCACCACAGTCCCGAGAGTGGTTAGGTAGGTATCAGTGATATATGACATCTATCTATCTATTTATGGATTGATCGATCAGCTATGTGATGGGCTCTGCATGGCCATAGAAGGAAGGTGGGGAAATGGCATTAAGAGTCTCCTCCCTTCGTGGCAGGACCCAATCAGCCCCAGAGAGGAAGGAAATTTGCAAGAAGGTGACAGGGTGCTAGGATATGGGCTTGAAGACCAGTGGTCACTGGTGGCTCCCAGTTCCCCCGCAGAGCACAGGGCACCACCCTCTCTTAGCTAAAGGTCAGAAATTCCCAGGGCAGCTCAGGTCTCATTCAGGAAGCGCCCTGACCCACATCCCCATTAGAAGAGGCACTTGATGTCTGGGAGGGAGACCATCTCCCAGAAGAAACAGTGGAGGAGGAAGTAGGCAACCACCTTGGAGGTGCCTTCATAGACCTGAGGTGGCCCCTGAGAACTGGATTCGAGTTTTCTGATTCGTCATCCAGGGCACTTCCCGAGTTTCTCCTTAGCTTCTGTTGTCTGGCTCTGTGGATTGTTATTTCCATGTATTGAACACAGCTGATGTTGGCTGCGTCTGAACCGTCACATTCCACATTCAGCAAGGATACACAAGTGTCAGGACATAATCCTTCTCAGTCTTGCGAACCAGTTAATGCTGCAAACAGGCAGAACCATTAACATGGCAACTTACTCTTCTAACATAATCGTCCTCCGGCAGCCTGAGCTTTACTGATTGATATTCGACCTAATAAAGCTGACCTGGATAAGCTTCCTGGTCTCCAAGGACATGCTTCTCCCTGTGAAGAGTAAAACAAAAAGAATTTTTTTGTTAAAGTCAGTTTAATGTCTTTACGGGAATACACTTTACAGCCTCCTTGCTGGGTCTGACGCACCTGAGCACCTTCTGTGGAAACACAGTCCACAGCCTAAGGACCCGCTCCATCCATCCTGGATGTGGTCACGGCCAAGCACTGTCCACGCTGCCTCTGCCTCCCACAGCCAATCCTCCTCTCTGGAATGGAAAGATTCAGTGGGTTGATTCAAGCGTCCAGGAGGCTAACAAGGAAAGCAAACAATAAAACAGCAGACAGAAGAAAGGAAGCTAGCAAACAATAAAAAATAGCAGGAAGGTTCCCAGCCCATCTGTAATCCATTAGAAGGCTGCTTACCATTTTCCAGGATATTTTTTTCCGGGGTTGTTTGCAGCTTCTGTGCTTGTTAGGAAGAGTCCTTTTGGGAAGAAGGACAGTGGGACTGAGTAAAGGAACCCCTTAGACGCACAACAGTCCTGGGAAGTTCCTTTGAAGGGGCTTGCTGCTCTTGTTAGTAAAACGACAGATAAGAACAACCCACTATTAATGTCTACGTGCCCTTAAACCAGCTTCCACAAAACTGATTTTCTAAAGACACAATGTGTTTAAAATTAAAAACAGAGCTTGCTATGAACGAGTGAAATACACTTATTTTTTCCAGTGAAGCTTTCTCATTCTTGTCATCTTGATAGGCCCAAAGTGCTAAATACACATTTTAGTGAATGGTATGGGAAAAATGTCATTTAAAATGGCTTCTCATGTGGAGGGTACTTATATTTTGACTTGTAGATCCCATAACTCCTGGCCTAAAAGAAGGGAATTTAATAGGCTAGCTGGGAATAGTTCCGAGAATTTTATCCAAGTCCCTTAACTATTATCGAATTCAACTGGAATAATTAAGAAATATTGGATGAAAGAAATTGGATCTAGGAAGTTAAAATAATGTTTTCTAATTTTTTTAAATGGAGAAATATGATTACCGTTCTGAAAAAAGTTAAATTGGGGGAAAAGATTAACAAGTAAATTGCTCTTAAGAGGGATGTGAAGAAAGGATTTTATATTCCTGTTTAAAATGTATGTTTCCATTTAAATATATTTTAAGATATGTCTTCTGGGAGAAAAAGGGATGTGTATGCTAATTTCAAAAATCAAAAGATTGGGGATTACTTTGAATCCTGCCAGATGTGATACAGGGAGCGTGTGTGTGTATCTGCGTGTGTTTGTGTGTCTGTGTGTGTCTGAGAATCTGTGTGTCTGTTTCAGTGTCTGTGTGTGTGTGTGTGTGTGTCTGTGTGTACGTTAGTGTACCTGTGTCTATGTGTGTTTGAATGTTTGTGTGTCTATGTATCTGTACGTGTCTGTTCCAGTGTGTGTCTGTGTGAGTTTCTTCCCGGTGAATTCCAGGCTGAGCTGCTTGCTGGGGGCAGAACATGTCCATGGGCTGCAGCAGGAGCCGACATCCTTTGCAGACTGTGGCACATTCTTCTACAGCAGTGTGTTTCTCCTCGCCGTGGGCGAGTCCCTCAGCCCCTGGGGACCACCGGCTCCTTGCCTGTGAAATGGGACGCCCCAGGATGGTTGGGGTGATCACACAGGGAAAGGCGTACACATGTTAGGTCATAAAGAGTTTTCAGTGAGTGCTGCTGCTACTCGGATCACGACTGTTCCCGTGAGTCAGGACCTCATCTGGGTGGGGGTCTCTGCTGACCCTCGTCTGGGTGGCAGTTCTCGGCCAGGAGGCTTCCTCCTCCCCGACCAGGGTCCAGCCAGCAGCCGCTTCCCTGGGCATGTGGAGCTTCCCGAGGGATGGCATCGCGTTTGGTTTTCATCTTCACTTCCTCCATCCAACTCCGTGTGAGTGGGAACAGCTTCTCCTCCCGCCACCTGTCCGGGGACCGCCTTTGCCAGAGAAGAGGGTCTGCTTCCCGTTCCCCCCGGCACGCCGCCTGGCAGCTGCTTCTCATTCTCCTCACCTGTGGGGCTCGAGGCCAGACTGTCTGAGGACCCTCAGGGCCAGGCCAGCAGAGACAGAGGAAGAACATCTGGTTGTGGGGGCGTCCGCTGTCTGAGCAGCAGGCTCTGTCTCCCCCATCTGCTGGTGCCCGGGTCCCAGAGCATCCTGGGGCCCGGTCCCAGCATGTGGACCCTTGGTCTGTTTCTCTAGCACCGTCCCTGCTCTGGGCTGCCATTGAGGATGCTCTTTGCTTGGACTCTGGGTTTCTTGCCTTGCCCTGACTTTCTGAGCTGCCCTCTTGAGCACTGTTGACTCATGGGGTCTCAGAGCACATCACTGTTTGGTTCCCCTTTCTGTGCTCTTTCCCCAGCCCTTTCCCCCCTCAGAGACATCAAGTTCAAGGGAATCAGCGAGAGATGACAAGGATCACGTGCAGAGAGACCTTTGCAACCGTGCAGACCCGAGTTTGAATTCCAGCTCAGCCACTTTCTCGCCCTGGGCGCTGGGGGAGCTCCTCAACGTCCGTGAGCCCGATTTCTTTCACAGGTAAAGTCACAGCAACCGTAGCATTGCCACCAGGCTCACAGGTATCCTTTGCATGTGGTGAGCACTACAACCGTGCCTCTCCATCAGGGGACTGGCTCAATCATTGATGAAATGTTATTTGTTGATTTTCAGTCGCTAAGTTGTGTCTGACTCTTTATGACCCCGTGGACTGCAGCACTTCAGGCTTCCCTGTCCTTCATCGTCTCTTGGAGTTTGCTCACATTCATGTCCATTGAGCCGGTGATGCCATCCAACCGTCTCATCTTCTGTGTCACCTTCAATGCAGACCCAAATCTGCAGTGAAAAGAGCACTGTGATTTGTCCATATTATATCAAAATTTGTACCATAGCCACTAGCTGTATGGATGGAAATGCCACGATTCCCTATGTGTCCCATTCACTGAAAGAGTCTGTGTCCTGTGTCTACGAAGCCAGCCTGAGGCTATGACCCAGGACTCGGGGTTGCGTGGCATGGTGGCATCTGTGTGGTGACCACAGGAAAGTGTGGACAGGCCTCCTGGGGGTTTGCCACGAGCCACGGAGCCCAGCAGAAGCAGATGGACGGTGAGGCCAAGCCTCGGGAAGGGGTTGGCCACGCTTGGCCTCTCCTTTTCTCTTGAGTTCTTTCTTTCAAGTTGTATCTTGTTTCCTATAACTTCCTTATGGGTTGCAAATAGGCCAATGGATCTCGAGTGAACACTTTATTCATTTAGATTGCTTCTATAAGAGAAGGTTGAGTGAATATGGATGTTTATAAAAGTCTCCATTACTTTAGGAGACATTCAGAAAGAAGACCAAATATTTCAACTTTCTTTTTCTGTTTATTGGGCTATAATTGCTTTACAATATTGTGTTTGTTTCTGTGGTACAACAAGTGAATCAGGTATGTGCACACATATATCCCCTCCCTTCTGAGCTTCCCTCCCACTCCCCAAATCCCACCCCTCAGGTCATCACAGAGCACCCAGCTGAGTTCCCTGTGCTTTTATAGCAGCTTCCTGCTAGTTATCTACTAATATCTTACAATTCATAGTGTGTATATGTCAAGGCTACTCTCTCCATTCGTCTCACCCTCTCTTTCTTCCTCTGTGTCCACAAGTCCATTCTCTTTTTCTGTGTCTCTATTTCTACCCTGCAAATAGGGTCATCAGCACTGTTTTTCTAGATTAGACTTTCCAGCTTCTGGAACTAATAGTCCCTCAATCACCAGCTAGCTGTTTCCACAAATCGCAACAGAGTTTCATTAGAGTCACAGGGTCCCAGGTTCCTGCTGAGCTAATCCAACTCCCTCATTCACAGCAGACCTCGCATCCTTCTTTATGCAGTATGTGGATAGTTTGCAGCCCCTTTTCTCTGCCTCTGTGTGCCCAGAAAGTGGGTTTAGATTATCTCCTCTAGCTGATTAGAAGGAACCCCATTCAGTCAAGCATTTAATATTGAGTTATCACCCAAGCCTGACTCTGAGAAATAGATATTGATTCTACCCCTGAACGTGGCCCAGGAAGAAACCAGTAGTATTTTCTTTTCAGAGAAGAGCGGGCAGTGTTCTCTAGTCCCTTGTACTGTGGTGGCGTAGAAGTGGCCTCGTCATTAAGCTCCAGGCTGTACCCCTGGTGAGCCTACCACCCAGTCCTAAGAAATGAAAGATGACATCTCAGAACATACTTTTCATGATAATCTCTTTCAAAATTAACACAGATAAAGGTCTCCAAAAGCTATCAAGGCAACTTATGACAGAGATGAATGTAAGCAATACCCTGTTAAGTATATCCATTAATCACTATTTTGGGAATTTTTTTAACAAGCAAATTTTTTTCTGTTATTTTTTAGTTTTAGTTTGCCATCCAACAGAGCTATTCAGTCAACTGTTTAAGTGAGACTTGATGCTTTTAACGCTTTCTCCCCCATGGAATTGGCCTGGAGTGTTCAAGGAATTCAACCCACTGTAGCTACACAGTCTAAAACAGGGGTCCCCATCTCCAGGATCTCATGCCTGATGATCTGAGGTGGAGCTGATGTAATAATAATAGAAATACACATAATGCACTTGAATAATCCTGAAACCACCCCTTCTCGACCCTGATCCGTGGAAAGATTATCGTCCATGAAATGGGTCCCTGCGACCAAAAAGGTTGGGGACGGCTAGAAAATTCCACGTTGATCCTATGAGTTTTGGTGTCGCACCAGAATCACGAAAAGGCATTCACTCGGCAGCCAGCTGTGTGCAGTGCTGTCTAGGACACGGCCACATGGGAAGCAGAGGAATATTTGCTCTCTGGGAATGTACGCCTGGTTTTACCACTTTTGAAAATCCAGCAGAAAATCCAGAGGTTGTACCCCACTGGGGAGTAGACTGCAGTAAGATGAGTGTTGCCAGATCATGACGTGCTGGAATACTGTTTCTATTTCACTCCACTTGTGTTCTTGTCAAGCTATGTAGATGAGCTATATTTTGGCTCAGAACATGAGGAAGTAAAATGTGTGTATGTAAAAATGTGTGTGTGTATGTGTGTGTGCACGTACACATGCGTGCGTGTACAGAGACCTACAGGACCATATAAACATATACTAGCAGTGGTGTACTTACTGATTCTGGGCTCTGGAAAGGTAGAAAGTAACAGTCATTCTTCTACACTACTTCTAGAGATCTTAGTCAACACGTGGTATGAGGAGGAATCTGTAAAGCGGGTCCCTGAGTCTGAGAGATGGCTTCGGTACAATGGGCTCGAATAGCCCCTGAGCGGTCACGTTGTTTCCTTTCTCGGCAGCACACTCTCTCACTGCCCGTTTACACTTTGGGCTGTAGTTGCCGTGGGTTCAGGTCCTGACCTCAGGGGAAGCCTCCCTGAAGCTCCTGGCTGACCCAGAGCTCTGCTTCCACAAGCGGATCCAGCATCCTCTGGCTGTTGGTGTCTGAGAGTGATTGTCAGGGCTGTCTACTGCCCAGGCTCACGGTTGTGTCCTTTTTAAAAACGTTTAATTGGAGGATAATTGCTTTACGATGTTGGGTTGTTTCCACCATACAACAACATGATTTAGCTACGGGTACCTATGTCCCCTCCCTCTTGCATCCCACCCCTCTAGCTTGTCACAGAGCACCAGGCTGAGCTCCCCATGTTATGCAGCCACTGCCCATTAGCCAGCTATTTTCCATATGGTGATGTATCTGTTCCAGCACTACTCTCTCAATTTGTCTCTTCCCCCTGCTGTGGCCACACGTCTGTTCTTTACGTCTGTGTCTCTATTCCTGCCCTGCAAGTAGGTTCATCAGTACCATTTTTCTACACTATATATATGTGTACATGAACATACAATATTTGTTGTCTCTTTCTGACTTACTTCACTCACTAACGGCCATCTCTTAAACTCAGAAAACTCTGTGCTCTGGACCATCTCCTCACTTCCTCCCAACATTCACAGAAAGGCTGTAATACACAGTGTTGCCTTTTTGACTGCCATGCTGCGATGAGACATCCTTTCTCTCCTGCCCCGGTTATGCTCCCTCTTGTACTACAGTTAACATTGTTTTTTTGGAGTATCTTTTGCTATGAAAACTTCCTGAGTGGCACATCCCATTATTTAGGGTCTTGATTTCTTGGAGTATCACTCCAGGCTGAGTGATAATCCATCTTTCCGGCCTCCTGAGCCTCCCAAGTCCCCAGTTTCATCATTTACATCCCATCATGTAAATATGTTGGCTATGAGGAAGGACTAAGCAATACAAGGACAGGGATGGACTGTCAGGGGCAACTCAAATGACTTGTCATATCCCTGATGGACACACATGCAAAAATCCTCAGCAAAATATTAGCAAACTGAATTCAATAATACGTTACAAGGATTATACACCATGATCAAGTGGGATTTATTTAAGGGACACAAGGGTGTTGAACAACACCTACAAATCAAGGTGATGTACCACATTAACAATATGAAGGATAAAATCATACATTTATCTCAATAGATGCAGAAAAACCACTCGAAAAAATTCAACATCCTTTCATGATAAAAATGCTCAACTAAGAGTATTGAATTAACATACCTCAATGCAATAATGGCCATATATAACAAGTCCCACAGCTAATATCGTATAAAAAAATCTTTTCTTCTAGGATCAGGACAAGACAAGGATGCCCACCATCATCATTTTTCTTCCACATAGTCCTGGAAGTTGTAGCCAGAACAATCAGGCAAGGAAAAGAACAGAAAAAAACATCTAAATTGGGAAGGAAAGGAAAAAGTAAAATTTCTGTATTTGCGGATGACATTATATTACATAGAGAAACCCCCAAATATTCCATCAAAAACTGTTAGAACTAATGAACAAATTCAGTAAAGTTTCAGGATACAAGATAACATACAAGATAGGATTTTTTGTTGTTGAATTGATAAGTTGTGTCTGATTCTTTGCGACCCCATGGACTGGGGTCCATGGGATTTCTCAGGCAAGAACACTGGAGTGGGTTTCCATTTCCTTCTCCAGGGGATCTTCCTGACCCAGGGATCAAACCTTTGTCTCCTGCATAGACATAGAGGAACTGTGTGTCTCCAGTACATTGTGTTGTATGGATGTATCATGTTATCTAAGGCATCGATGTCCTCTGTTAAAATGCATATATACTATCTGAAAGAAAGCCTGCCAGAGTGGGCATCAGCAAAGTTGGACTTCCACCCTTCCTAGCTAAGTGGGCTTTGTGTGGAAGCACAGAATATTAATCACAGAAGGCGTCTGGAAGACATGAAGTGATTCTCCCCACCCAGTGTGTGAAAAAATCCTCCTAAAACCTCCTCCTCGTTTCCAGTGACATGGGTGGGTCACAAAGTGAGCAACATTATGCACTGGCATCTCCTCTTTCTCGAGTCCAGGGCAGTTTTCTCGTGTGGTGCAGGTAATCGCCACCTCGTCCCTCTTCTGAGTCAGCCTTTGTTCTCGTGCTGGACTGCCCATCTGAGCTTATTTCTGTTAAATGGAAGCCACTGGGGTATCAGACACTCATCAGAGGTCATAGGTGCCCTAGGAAGCCTGGAGCAGGGAGCGCCTCTGTTCACATTAACTGTGGGTGAGCCACATCATATTTTCATTTCTTTTCAGTTAAAATCAACCAGAGCTTCTAAATCTTTTCCTGTTGAATAGTTAAGTCACTCCTCCCCCCTTCCTATAGGGGAATGGATTTTTGACCCTGAGGGTAGGATTTAAAATTTATCTCAGATATCTTTATCTTCCTTAATGTGGAACAAGTGGCAGATTTTGTTTGGAATCAGTTTTCTCACCAAAATGATGATAATGTTGCCTGTTCTGTCCACCCAGCTCCCTGCTGTGTGAATAAAGAGGTGATGTACATGAAGGATGCGGGGTGCCTGCCTCATCCAGCTCCGAGCCATTGGTGGTGGCTTCCTGAAGGGCTGTATAGAGATGATTTCTGAGGACCTAGCTGGAAAGAGACCTGTGGTTTATTTCTGATGTCAGCCATGGTGTCTATGTGTGTTCATGTGTGTGTGTGTGTTACATTGTTCTTGACACAGATTTATCATACTTATACTATACCCATGCAGGAAATATTATCATTATTAATTCATTAACATTGAACATATATTAATCATCTAACTTGCATTAGAAGGCAGGTGCGTTTTGAGGAGCAAAGACTGTAGCTCTTTCCTCAGAGAACTTTTGGCATTGTAGGGGAGATGTTGTGGAGGGCATGAGGGAAAGGAACACCACCGTCCAATTCATGTACCCCTTAAATTTGATTTGAAGGACAGTCCTGGGCTAGCAACATCGGTCAATGTAGGTTCTATGGATTGCCCTTGCAAGGGCTTGAGAGCAGGGGTTGCAAACTCTAATGCCCACAGTGGAGGCATAGGTTACAGCAAGGACGCAGTGGGCCAGGGAGGAATGGGGAGTAGGGTGAAGTGAGGTGTACATGCTCCATCCAAAGGGAGCAGGCTGGCTCCTACTTTAGTCATTTTCTCTCGGAAATGAATATGGGCTCGCTGTTGCCAGAACACTCTACTTTTAGAGAAGCTGAAAATCTGGCATTTTACATAAAATATTCCATTGAAAAATGTTGACTCAATTAAAAAAATAACTGTGGATTCAACAAAACACATCTGTGGGCCAGATTCAGCTTCTAACTGCCAATTTGGGACCTCTGTTCTAGATGCCACTAGAAAAGAAAAAAATTAACTCTTATTAACAAATGCTTACACATGTGCAATGGAATCTCATTAATTCAGGCCAACAGACAATTACTACCCACCCAAAGCTCCTGGGTTAACAGACATGGATTTGGCCTAGAGAAATCTTGGACTGCAGCAGAGGGTGATTAATTCCAAGACACAAATGATTATAATTAAGAAAAAAAAAAAAAACAGTGAGTGTCACAACAGAAGTACAATAGAAATGTTATGAGGAATTTTTGAGGGACTTGGAAGGGACATGTTGATGGAGAGGAGTTGATGGTGGATATGATGTTGGAGATGATCCTCATGGAGTAGAAGGACTTCCAGAGAGGAAACAAGGTGAGAAATGTGGATTTAATTTGTTGAAAGGTTAACAGTCTCACTTGCTTAGGATTCAGAGAGCAGGCAGAGGAACAGTAAACCAGAAAGGTGGGCTATGAAGTGTCAAGTTATGGAGGGCTCTGAAGGCCTATAGGAGAAGCTTTACTTAATTCAACAGGCAATGGGGAGACATGAAAACTCCTAAGCAGCAGAAACATGAGTGGAGCTGGACCTTCCACCAAAATGTACAGCCTGCTGAAGAGACAGAATGTTAAGACAGCCAATGAAAGATCTGTTGGCAAAGAGGAAGAATGGCCTAAACCAGAATGGTGGGTGTGTAATGGAGGGCAGGGAAGGAGGTGAGCAAAACTTTAGGCATGAGGTAGATGGGATCTCTCCACAGACTGGATGCCAGGACCCAAAGTCAAGTGAGAAATAGGGAAATGAAGGAACAGAGGAGTTGGGAGGTGGAAGGATGGAGTGTCAGTGCAGAGTTCAGGTGGATTGTCTTGAGTTTAAGGTGTTTTCTGTTGATGAAGTTATGGAAGCAAAGTACACAGGTCTTAATGTGGTTGTGGTGGGAGTCACAGGAATTTCTGTCAGAGCTGGAGAGGGAAGGATGGGGAGGAAGAGACGGACAGAGACAGAGGGAGCAAAAGGCTTGGATGAACAGCTGTAGGAGGTATGTTTTGGCCATGGAAGTGATGAAGATAGAGAATGAGGGTTAGGGAGGGCAGGCAAGAGCAAGGAGGGAGCAGGAAAGTCTCCGGCCTGGACCTTGGGGAGTGTCTGTGCCCAGTGGGCTTGGGCAGGAGGAAAAGGATCCAGGAAATGAACCGTCTGGGATGGAAGAGAAGCTGAAACCCAGATGCCAATGAAAACTTGTGGGAGAGACAGGGGGTGGCTGTTGCTAGTCCTGCTGAGAGGTCTGCTAGGTGAGCTTTACAACTGGACTTTTAATCATCCCTTTACTAAATTGTTCTCAACAAGGCCTCCAGTGACCTCTTTGCCCTTGAACTCAATGGCTGCGATTTGACCTTCATCTTTCGGTAGCACTCAGCACTGTCTCTTTTTCCTTCTCGAACTCACCTCTTTCTTCGTGTTTATAAGAACATACTCACTTAGTTTTCCTTCTACTTCTCCAGGTCTTCCCACTCAGCTTTTTCACTTTTTCTTTCCCAAACCTTGTTAATGTTACTGCTAATTAGGTTTTTGTCCCTGTTCTTTTCTCCTCTTAATTCCCTCTTTCTGCCACTAATGACTTCTGTTGCCATTTGTATGTTAATGATTCCCAGATCCCATCTCCAAGTCAGAGCTCATCTGATCCAAGACAGAGCCTTTGTCTGGTCTGCAGACTCACACAGTCAGTTGCCAACCAGTCACTTCCAACTGGGTGTTTCCAACTAGTACCTCAAACTCAGTACCACAGAAACTCCACTTACTGTCTCCTTGCAGTCCCCATTCCCCATCCTGTGTTCTCTGTCGCAGTGAATGATGCGATTTGCCCAGGTACCCAAGGCAGAACCCATGGTCTCATCCTTGACTTCTCCATCTGCTCATCCCAAATTCAACCAATCACTGACTCCTCTAGATGTTACCTTGACATCTGAAAAGACCAACCACTTCTCTCTGTCTCCATAGCAACTGCCCTGACTTAGGTCACACCACCTTCTCCTAACTGCTCTCCTCGGGCACATCTTGACCATCTTTCATTAATTATCTACACTACAGTTTCATATCATTGTATCATCTTATTCCTCTATCTTGCATGTGTGTGTGCTCTGTAGCTTCAGTTGGGTCTGACTCTTTGCGACCCAATGTACTGTAGCCCATGAGGCTTCTCTCTCCATGGGATTCTTCAGGCAAGGATACTGGAGTGGGTTGCTGTGTCCTCCTCCAGGGGATCTTCCCGACCCAGGGATGGAGCCCGTATCCCCTGTGTCTCATCTTTTGTAGGTGGATTCTTCACCACGGAGCCGCCTGGGAAGTCACTATCCCCGTATTTTAGGCCACTTCAGTGGGCTTTGCCATCATCCAGAAGATAAAGTCCAAACTTCTTAATATGGCACACAAGATCCTGGCTGATCTTACCACTGCTCACACTTGTTTTTCTGGTTTCCCCTTTCCTCGCTTCCTTCTGCCCTCCTTCTTCCCTCCCTCCCTTCCTTCCTTCCACCTCTACACCCTTGAGCTCCAGTCCAGCTTAAAATTGCTCCCCTAACAACATGCTCTTTCTCACCTCCTCTCTTCCATATGAACAGTTCCTCCTGACTAGACAGTTTGTTGCTGTTGTTTTTCAATTGCTAAGTCACGCCCAACTCTTTGTGACCCCATGGACTGCAGCACTCCAGGCCTCCTCCCTGTCCCTCACCATCTCCTGGAGTTTGCCCAAGTTCATGCCCATAGACTTGATGATGCTATCCAAGCACCTCATCCTCTGCTGTCCTCTTCTCCCTTTGCCTTCAGTCTTTCCCAGCATCTGGGTCTTTTCCAATGAGTCAGGTCTTCACATCAGATGATCAAAGTATTGGAGCATCAGTCCTTCCAAAGGGTATTCATGACTACAGAGTATCCCTTGACAGAACTATCACATCTTGCCGGATGCTACTAAGCCCTCAGATTTCAGCTGGGATCTCTTCCTTTGGGAAGAAGCTCTTCCTTTGGGAACCACTCCTGAAGCCAGGAGAGTCTGCAGCTCTTCTCTATCATGTGACTGCCGAGTGATGGCTGCTTGTGTAATTCTGCCTACCTCTCCTGAGCTGTAACCTAGTTTATATGTTTTTCTTGACTCTAGTGGGGAGTACATTGCCTGAAATATAATAGCCCCTTAGTAAATATTTATTGAATTGGCTGTGGATGAGCTGTTATTAATAGATGTGGCAGAGAAAGGATAGATGGTGACTTGAATAGCCAATTCAATAAGATGATTTGGATGTTTTCCACTTTGCAAGATTTTCAAAAGGTTGTGGGTCTTGGGGAAATAGATCAGTGACTGAAGCCTGAATTTGCCACTAATTAGCTGGAGTGAAATCCATTTCAGTGATCCAGGCACAGAATCACAGATTATATATACGTATATATTTAATATAATTTGATTTAGAGCACCAAATGAAACTGTTATCAAAATGAATAAGGATGTATAATTATATAATCAGTTTGAAAAAAAATAGGTATACTTGAAGTGCAGGGGGGAAAAAGAGAGAGAGAGAAAAGAAAGCTTTTGCTCATTTTCCCTGAGTCTTGTATGTCAGACTCTATTAGTTTTTCAGCAAACATCTTTTTTTTTTTTCATTATACTGTTATACCGAGCAAAGATAAACCTTAGTATAACACTTGATTGCAAATTAATGAATAAGAACCACAGACTATTAAAGCTTAGAAGGAATTTAAAGATCATCTAAGTTAAATGCCTGACTGGGTTGTTGAGTAATGAAGTTTTGGCCCTCCAACAAAATGCTTTACATACATATGTTTAATTAACAGATTTATTAATTATTTACTATACAAGCTATTGTGTTAAGTGAAGTTGGGGAGAGTTATAAAAATATATGACCTTATCAGATTATCTCATTTCCAATGGCTTCTGTGTCAATTAGTTTACCGTCTACTCTGACAGCATGATAAGTTTACATAAACAGACAACTGACTCTACCAGTTAGGGCAAGTACCTAGTGAATGTTCAAGATAAGAGCTTGTGGAGAGGAAGAGAGAGACAGGGACTTTGGGCTGGGCTGGTCAGGAAAAGGCCTGAAAATACAAGACATCATTGTAGAGGATGTCAATCCCAGTGTCGACCCTTCTTATTTTTTTAAAGTAGTTTTTGTTGGTGTATAGTTGCTTTAGAATATTGTGTTAGTTTCTGCTACACAGCAAAGTGAATTATCTGTGCATATACACGTATCCCCTCTCTTTTGGATCTCCTTTCCATTTAGGTCATCAACGAGCACAGTCAATCCTTCTGCTCCTTGTCTGTTTTCCCTGAACATCAAGGAGACAATCCCATGTTCCCAGGAGGGACTGCAGTCACGCTGAGGGAGAATTTAGATATGACATCGTGAGTCCAGGGCGAGGGCCTGACAAACGAGATGGTTCAGTGTGAACAATGAAATTCCCCAGGCTGAATCCTTTGTGGAAAGCTTCACTCTGTTAAGGTGTGTGAGCAGCAATCATTAGGATGCTGAGACAGTAAATCATTCTTCTGTTTATAATAGAACCGGCAGAGCTTAATTACATTTCTCATTTTCCTTATTACTCAAGTTTTTTCTTTTTCTTAAGTTGATGATTTGGATCATCTAACATGTCAGCATTATCTCTTTGGCTGTTGACCTTTTCTCTCCTACTTTCTCCTCTTCAATGAGAGCTAGAAATATGTTCTCAAGGAAAATGGTTTGCAGCAAATTCATCAAATCATAGATTCCACTTATAAGTGTATGTGTCTGTCACAGACATAGAAAACAAACTTAGGGAGAAAATAACCAAAGAGGAGAGGGAGAGAGAGGAGGGATAAATTAGGCATATTAATAAGGCAGGAGGAGAAGGGGACGACAGAGGATGAGATGGTTGGATGGCATCACCGACTGAATGGACATGAGTCTGAGAAAGCTCTAGGAGTTGGTGATGGACAGGGAAACGTGGCATGCTGCAGTCCATGGGGTTGCACAGAGTCGGACATGACTTAGTGACTGAACCGAAACTGATGGGATTAACAGATACAAACTGGTATACATAAACAACAAGGACCTACTGCATGGCATGGAGCATTACGTTCAACATCTTGTAATGACTTATAATGGAAAACAATCTGCAAAAGAAATGTAACTAAGTCACTTTGCTGTACCCCTGAAACTAACACAAGATTCTAAATCAACTATACTTCAACAATAATGTAAAAATGATAGAGGTGTCCATATCTAGACTTTTCTGTCGGTGTGGATCTCTGAGACTTCGTCCTAAAGATCTGTGGAGAGACACGGATGGACCTAGATCCTGTCATACAGAGTGAAGTAAATCAGAAAGAGAAAAACAAACACTGTATATTAACACATATATGTGGAATCTAGAAAACTGGTGTAGAAGATCTTATCTGCAATACAGAGCAAGCATATGGAAACTGAGGGGGGAAAAGGGGTGGGAAGAACTGGGATACTGAGATTGACCCATATACACTGTTGATACTATGTATAAAAGAGATATCTAATGAGAACCTGTGTATAGCACAGTGCTCTGTGGTGACCTAAATGAAAAGGAAGCCCAAAAAAGAGGGGATATATGTAAACATATAGGTGAGTCATTTTTCTGTATGGCAGAAACTAACACACCATTGTAAAGCAACTGTGCTCTAATAGAAATTAATAATAAAAAAAAACAAAGGTCTGTGGAATTTGGAAGCCCAGCCTGAGAGTGGTAACATTAAATGGCCCAGGATGAAGAGATGTAATTTTGTTGGTTGCAATCTTCATTGTAGAAGCTATGAAAAACATCAAGGAGTTTATTGGTAGGGCTGAAGAGGGGATAATCCTTCTGAGAAACTGAGATGTGGAATACTGACTTTCTCAAAGTCATAATTAACACATCTCTCGTGCTCAGCTGTCAGATCTCAATCCTGAGTCCTTCAGCCTCTGCTTGTTTTCTAACCTTGCCACTGGTGAGTTGTCCCTTACATTCTTAAGAATGGTCTTCTTCCTGTAAGTGTTTATTGGGGAAATGCTTAGCATCAGGATCCAGTCTAACTTTCTGAATGATTGGTCAGCCAATCATTAAAAAAGATGGTCCCTTTCTATCTTCTCAGTTTTCAAACGGAGTTGAGGCTTATGTTTGGCACATACAACAGCCTGGCTGGAAGGCAGGATCTAAACATATTTATAGAACAGGGCTGAATTCTGAACTGGTGGTGATGCTTACCTGTCAGCTCTTTGGTGCTGAAGCTGTTGAAATAATTTGTTTTCCAGGAGCTGAGTCACCAAATTTCTATTTAGAGGTGGTAGTTTATCTTTAATTCATAATGGTGCAAAACTTAAACTGGGAAAAATCCAAGTTACTTGAGAATGTGGTGTTTATTCACAAGTATCCACTGACATGTTGAATAGCAATTTTACTTCACACTGAGAACACAGATCAAAAAAGAAAGAGCCATGTGTCTTAAGACTGTTTTACCCTGTAAAGCAGCAGTGTGGTTCAATGATGGAGCAGGGAGGCTGTGTTAGGTTTTGGGGTTGGGGAGGGGCCCCCTGAAGTGAGAGTTTTGTTGACTGTTAAGAATAGCCATAGGGAGTCTTTCTTTGGGGCTCCTTGTACCTTTTAAGATCATTCATTTTGTTCTCCCCTGTGGGGTTGTTTATGATTGTCCTATTAGATTTTATTTGGGAGACACCACTCTCTATTCTTAAAACCATCATACTTCTGGCCCTGATTCCCAGTTTTCTTTCCTCTGATCTCCTTGACAACATCCGATGAAATCGGGTCATTGCCTTGTCCAGAATTCTTGGCTGACACAATGCTATCATAACCTCATGTCTTCCTTTCAAAGGGTCACACATATTGGGCAAAATTAGCTAGAGAGTTTGCTCTTTGGATCGCTTTTCCAAAAGTACTGATGGGGTTTGGTGAAGTCTTGGTACTGGGTCCCCATGTGGCCTGAGATGTTTGCTCGTGAAGCCTCCCTGACTGTGTTTATCACTTCTCCCTCTCCAAGGACAATGAGCCCATATGGGGTTTGACCCTGCCACCCTGACACCGTTAGCATTGTTTTTGAAAGAACTCAGCTAACCCAGTCACGGCTTTGGTGACTTTGTTATGCCAGCTCAACTGCCCCAGAGAGGAAATCATTTCCGCTCAATTGCTTGTGAATTGCAGCTCCTCTGTCCAGTAAAAGGGCCCTGGTGTCTATCGGGGTCACTGACTTGCCTCCTAGGTCATCTGTAAATGACAACTTTCAGGCTTGGCTTTGCACCTGGTGTCCAGGGGCTGGACTGATAAGAGTTAGGAAGTTTTCTGAAAGCTATCACTTCATCTACTTTTTGATCCAACAATATATTCATTATTAGGATCAAATTCCTCTTACTTCTTACAGATCAACTTTGTGCCTTTTTATTTGATTCACCCGAGAATGCTTCTAGGTCTTCATATCAAGATCAAGTATGTGTGTGTCTTGTTATATTTGGTGGAATTTAATTCCGTTGTGTAATCATCTTTCTTAACCAGACCATTCATACAAGCTCGTTAAGAAAATCATATTTTACAGTTCTCTTGGGAAGAAGTAAAGCATTTTGAATGCTTGTTTTGAGAGAGCAAGCTGTGTGTTTACCCATTCTATCCTCTGGAAAGTTTTCTACACTAGACACTAACCATCCATTTCAGAATGGAAACCAAAGAGATGGGCGAGAACAAAGGCAGACAACAAGGATGTGGGCGGGGACTTGGTCCTTTCAGAATTTCCTGTGTGATTTACAAGCTGCTAAGGAGCGGGAACAGTCTCTGGTTCAATGTCACGGTGGGAAGGGCCTGCCTGATCCTTAAGAGGATTGCATGCGTAGTACAGCTCATTTTAAAATGCTCTGCTCTGGCACCCATAAAATATGGCTTGAGGAGAGGACAGTTTTAATGCAGAGCCTTGCTTGCCTCTCAAGGACACTAAGTGGCTTCCACTTGGCTGGAATTAGAAGCCACTTCTGCAGGAAATCCCGGGCCACTCCGAATTTGGGTTTCTTGGTCCCCTGCCTCTTCGGAAAGGTCCCTGGGCTCAGCGATGCATCACTCCTGCCACATTATAGATGATCCTGGCACTTCAGCCGAGCCCAGCTGATTTTTCCAGCTGGCCGCTTTCTCTTGATCTCTCCCACCGATCAGAATGGCAGCAATGTTCCGTTTATCATACACTGTTCTGTGCTGTCCCTTAGAAATACTCACGCACTCGCCCAGTGAATATTGATAAGATACATTTGGAATGAGATAAAAACGTGGTAGAGGAAGCTTTCCCATGTGATAAGGAACTTTAGAATTTGTGATAAAATGTGATTAAGAAGTATGGTCCAATGCTGTTCTTGGGAAGAGCTGTCTGGGGTGTGCCCTGCGCTTGGGGTGTGGGGAACCCCTGGGGTGAGGCTTACTCTTTGAAACTGCTCTTTCAAATGTCTGGGGGCCTTTCATTTGTGTTTCTAAGGGAAAAGCTCTTTGAAGGTCATGTTTGAATTAAAAGTTGTGTTTATTATCTGTTTTTCCATGTTATCTATATGACAATTGCATATCAAGTTCGGAAGCTCAGGATCTCCTGAAGGTAGCTATTTTCTAATTCCACTTTTATCCTACCCTCTGGTATCGTATTTGTGTGTGTTTGCATCTGCTGGAGCTGATAAGGTAGAAGTGGCTACCTGACTAACATTATTATAGTTCTCTCCTCCTTCCTCTCCTAGCTGGTTGGAAATGACGATCACCTCTGGACGCTGGTCACCTGCCCAAAGATAACATGGCAGCTGGCTGCAAGACCTCCCCCATCACTTTGAAGTATTGGTGGCTCCGCCTATACAGGCCAGTGGGACACCCTAGTCGCTGTCTGAGCAAGAAAGGGAGAGGTCAGCATAGGACTAGAATGGATGGGGTGAGTGCTGGTTTTATAACCAAAAGCCAAGAGCTCACTGCTTGTTCAGATTTCAGAGCAGGCATTTCATCGCTCTCATTTGAGAACATTGCTGTGTGGACCTTAGCGCTGCCGTGGTTGCTCCCAGGGTCGAGGGCAGCATCCTCGAACTGACCTTGTTATGGGCTTATTTTCTCAGTCTACCTCACCTTTTTAATTTAGAAGAGAATCATATTAATAAATAACAGCCAATCTTTATTTTAAGCCTACCACTTGCCAAGCATTTGAACTCACTTGATTCTTGAAAACCACCAATGGAGGAGATTCTGGTAAATCCACCATTTTACAGATGTGCAGGCACTTGCTTAAAAAGATTAAGTGACCTGCCCAAGGTTGCATAGATGTGAGAGGGGAGAGGAGCTGAATGCAGGTAATCCTTACACTTTTCTCATAGAGTATCTCTCATGGTACCCACTGCATCTAAAAGATACAATGTCACTTCTAAGTGCCGCCTTCCACAGGCATCGGAGGGATGATACCTAGGTTTCCCCCATCCCCCCCACTACATTTATTAAATTTAAGTTGTACGAGTTGATTTGATACACTTTTATATTACAAAATGGTTACCACCATAGCTTAGCTAACACCCACATTGCATCTCATGATTATAATTTCTTTTTCTGGTGGGAACATTTAAGATCTACTGTCTTAGCCTCTTTCAAGTGAATAATACAGTTTTATCAACTATAATCACCATACTCTACATTACAGTCCCAGAACTTACTCATTTTCTAACTGGAAATGAGTCTACCCTTTGACTACTGTCTTCTTATTCCCCTCCCTCCTCTCCCCAGCCCCTGGTTAACCACCATTCTACTCTCTTTCTATAAGTTTGGCTTTTTCAGATTCCGTATATCATACAACATTTGTTTTTTTCTGCCCAACTTCTTTCACTTAACATAGTGCCTTTAAGGCCCATATGTTATCTCAAATGAGAGTATTTCCCTCTTTCTAATGACTGAATAATATTCCATTGTATAAAAATACCACATCTTTTTATCCATCCATCTATTGATAGACACTTAGGCTGTTTCCATATTTGGGTTATTGTGAATAATGCTGCAATGAATATGGGAATACAGTATCTCTTTGACATCCTGTTTTCATTTTCTTTGGATATGTACCCAAAGGTGAGATTGCTGGGTCATATCGTAGTTCTATTTCTAATTTTTTGAGGCATATCCAAGCTCTTCCGTAGTGGCTACACCATTTTACATTCTCACCAACAGTGCACAAGGGTTCCCTTTACTCCACATCCTCATCAACACTTAATATCTCGTGTCTTTCTGACAACAGACATTCTAACAGCTGTGAGCTGTTATCTCACTGTGGTTTTGATTTGCATTTCTCTGATGATTAATCATATTGAGCATCTTCTCATGTACCTGTTGGCCATTTGTGTGTCTTCTTTAGAAAAATATTTGCTGCCCATATCTTAGTTGGATTGTTCGTTTGCTATTGAGCTGTAAGTTCTTTACATGTTTCTGATATTAACCCCTTATCAGTTTTGTGATTTGCAAGTATGTTTTTCCCACTCCACAGGTTGCCTTTTCGTCTGTTGGCTGTTTCTTTTGCTGTGTGGAAGACTTAGAGGTTTTTGAGAACGTAGGGAAAATTCACAATGAGTTCAAGTCCTGATCTGTCTATATTCTCAAGTCACCTCCTACCCAATTCTGCAGTAGAATGGTTATGTTTAGTTCCCTTTTGAGCTCAGGGATATCAACTGCTAAAAATATATTTCTAAAGCAGACTTGACTCTTTCTTAATGATCACTGACTAGAATTAATAAGAAATATGGAATAGTTGCTGAGCGCTAGCAATGCCAGGTCACACTGAACTGAAAATTGGTCAGTCGTGTCCAACTCTTTGTGACCCCATGGACTATATAGTCCATGGACTTCTCCAGGCCAGAATACTGGAATGGGTAGCCGTTCCCTTCTCCAGGGGATCTTCCCAACCCAGGGATCGAACCCAGGTCTCCTGCATTGCAGGCAGATTCTTTACCAGCTGAGCCACAAGGGAAACCACCTCCCCCTCCATCTAATATCGTTTCCATCTTATTAGATGAAAGAATTTAAGCCTAAAGATATTAAGTGACTTACCCAAACCTGAATGTGAGAAATCCGACTCATGTCGGACACAGGGCCTGTCACAGTGCCTCTGAGCAGGTCTCTGTCACCGTGGGTTCGGGGGACCAGAGAACAGAACCAGATGCTGGGCGTGCTTTGTGATGGACGCTGGGTGGGTGTAATAGGTGATAGAGTGCTCCAAAACAGCATTGCTCTTTGTCCTGAGAACTGTTTCTTTTAACATATTTTTCTTTCCCTTGACTATACCCGGAAGAATGGATAAAATTTCTATAATCTTGATGAGAATTTTGAGATTAAAAAAAAACAAAAAAACAGATGCCTGTTTTTTCTTTTCTTAATTAAGCTGGGATTAAGATGTTTCTGGAATTTCTAGTTGGTGGAGAAAAGCATAGCCACAGTTTATTCTAGTAATAATGGTATGGCTTTGCATGGCAGAGAAAATGCCACCGAAGACTGAGGTATTAGAGCTGCCACTTGGTACAACCAGCAAATGCTGTAGTTTCCAGATCTTGGGTCCATTTTCTGATGAGCTGGGCATGGGTTTACGTTACCTGCAGGAAGTTTCCAGAAGCCTCAGAGCTGGAGTGGAGGGATTTTTAGTTCCCACCTTTGCATTCTGTCTTTGCCCTCCACTCAGAAACACCAAAGAGAAAAAATGAGGTAAGGCAAGAAAGGAATGTATTCCTTCCAAAATACACACACATTACCATCTTGGCCCTGTACACCAACACCGTCTCACTCTATGATCCAGTGGACCTATGGAGTATAGAAAACCCATGGAGAGACAAATATCTTCACAGAAAATTCATTTCTCAGAAGAATGTTAAAAGATGAAGAGTGAGGCAGAAAAAAAATTCCTTAAATCTTTGTTTTTCTTTTGACTTCTATTTCTTTTTGCTAAAGATGAAAGAGGATCCTGTCTTCTTTCACCTTTCTTCTTTTGCACTGCAGTTGTTTGCTCATTTGCCTTACATTTTTAGATATAAGGTATTTTGGAAATGCAAGGTATTTGCTGTTAATGTTTATCATTACTTGCATTTTTAATTTTCAAACATATTCATATTTGAATATCTTGTTTATGTGTTTTCTTCCATTAGCTCATTTCTGCTTTCATGGCAATTTTATTTCATAATTTAAATTTTCTCTAATCTTCACTACTGAATGGGTTACCTTAATGAAAAATGGAAATAATTACTGCTTCTACTCAAGAAAATATCTTTATTTCACTCAGAACTGTCACTTTTACTTGTAAGATAAGATAATTTTAAATGGAATGAAATTCTGTAAAGCTGACTGCACTAAGAAATACTGACAAGCAGCGACGAAAGGAAACTTCTGTTTCTGAGTGAAATCAAAACACTGGACATATATCTTACTAGCCTTGTAAATAATTTAAAAAGAATAACAACACAAAACTTCCCATAAAATTCTCATTCTCTCTTCTCCACCCTGGAATTTATGGCATCAATTAAACTGATAACATTTACGATACTGAAATAGGTAACACTGAGAATATTTATAGAACGTATCTTATACTCCCAGTAATATAAAGAATAAAAAGTATCATTCCAGAGATCTGAAAGATCTGGATCCAGAAGTAACCTACATTAACAGGTGTTGCTGTGATGATTCAGAAACAGTCACTTTTCTAGAATTTGATTTATCTATTTATCACTCAGGCTTTCTAGGTGGCTCAGCGGTAAAGAATCTGCCTGCCAATGAAGGTGATGTGGGTGCAACCTCTGGGTCAGGAAGATCCCCTGGAGAAGGAAATGGCAACCCACTCCAGGATTCTTGCCGGGAACATCCCATGGGCAGAGAAGCCTGGCCTGCTACAGTCCATGGGGTCTCAAAAGAGTAAAACGTGACTTAGCAACTAAACAACAACAACATTTGTTGCTCACAGAGTTTACAGCAAGCTCCCAGGCTATCAGAGTAAGGGAAGAACCTGTAAAATATACAGAGTTTTCAGCTGCGCAGAAAAGTCATTTAAACTGTTTGTAACGATTTGCAGTGCAACTCAGGAAATACATTAGAGTGTGCAAATTCTCAAGTGCGTCCATTCAAACACATTTTTGGGGGGCTGGGACTCTGCTCAAATTATTGTAAGGCGAGATGGGTTGGAAATTACACCTATGTGATTAAATGCTAACCTCAAGGCCTTTAAAAGATCCAGTTGATGATGTTTATTTTAAAGGGAAAAATAAAGGTTCATTGATGTTTTCAGCACTGGGTAGGGAGATAGACAAATGACTTCCTAGATCTTTTGGACATTTAATGGTTAAGTTTGGCGTGTTTTATACCTTTAATTATAATGATAATTAAGGAAGATAACCTTTAGTTGCACAAACGTGTTTCCTTTGGACTTCTCTCCTTCGCATATCCTGCGTTTTTTCCCACATTAGTTCTCACTGTCCCAACCATTTCTGTTCATGATGGGGGAGGATAGTAGCCCATTTAGGGGACAGTACATCTAGCTTCAGTCCTGGGTGCTCTGCTAGTCTTTGCCTCCATCCATCTGTGGTCACTTGTCTCCTTGCTCTGTCCAATAGTCAGTGAACTTTGAGTGTGGGAGAGAGTCTCGTTCCCAGGAAAAAATTTTGTCTCCTAGAAGCACTATACAGACAATTTCTTTTTCAATTTCCGCTAAGATGAGGTGACCTGGAGAATTTTTTAAATTAATTAATTAATTAAGCTGCACCGGGTCTTAGCTGCGGTATGTAAACACTTAGTTGCGGAACGTGGGATCTACTTCCCTGACCAGGGATTGAATCCAGGCCCCCTGCCTTGGGAGCGCGAAGTTTTACCCACTGGACCACCGGGGAAGTACCGACCTAGAGCATTTTTAGGAGTGTAGTTGCAGTTCCTGTTATTTGTAAACCTATAGACACCTCCCTTTACTTAATAATAAACACATTCAAATGACTCCATTTTCCTTTGGAGAATACAATGAGAGAGAGAAAGAAAACAACCTCTTGTTTGATATATACCCTTAAGTTAGAGTATTATAAATCTCACCTGCACTTTAGTATAACCATTCAAGCTTTTACAAGTGATTATTTAAAGTTATTCTTTCCCTAGAGAAAGCGGGTTGATAGAAAGATTGAATAACCGGTAAAAATGATAGGGAAGAAAATGCAATAACCAGTTATTATAATGAAAATTATTATTGATTGTAAAACTTCCATTAAGGAGTTTATTAATTTGTTCCTTTGATAAACATTTATAAAACACTATTTATAGTGGGGCACTGGATAGCAAATACAAAGAATCATGTAGTGTGACTCAGGCCTTGGAGTTTGCAGAAATGATGGTCTATTAGTCACAATGTGATCAATTGATATCAGAAAGGTAGACAGGGGGAATTCCCTGGTGGTCCAGTAGTTAGGACTCCATGCTTTCACTCCTGAGGGTACAGGTTCAATTCCTGGTCTGGGAATTAAGATCCCACAAGTTTTGCAGCACAGCCAAAAACGAAACCACAGGGAGAGAGAGAAAGGTAGGCACAAACCCTGATTGGAGTTTAGAGGAGAGATGAATTACTGTCAATGGAGATGAATTGAATTTACATTAAAGAAGCAAGATTTGAGCTGGGTTATTTTTACTGACATGTATATCAATTATACTGATAATAGTTTCAGATGTACTGCCTACTGGTTCGATATTTGCATATATTGCAAATCACCACCACGCTAAGTCTGGTTAATATCTGACATACATGGTTACAATTGCTTTTTTCTGGACAAGTAAACTGGTGGACAGTTATTGCTTTTCTCCCCAGTACCCATTTCCCTTCCTCAGGGAAATCCAGCCTTTTCCACCCTGCAGGGGAAAAGATGGAGCGCAACTCGGATTCAAGCACCAAATCCCACATCAAAGTAGGATTTAAATCTAGTGCTCCATGGTTGGGGACTACCGAAACAAGGCCAGCTGTGAAGGGTTAGTTTTACGGGATGAGTATGGAGGTGGGCTCAGCAGGTTGAGTATGGTTGGAGGAGTGTGTACAGTTAATGAACACCCACCCAAAGGTCCAAACGGAAGAGACAGAGGTCTTGTTTTGGACCACCAAATTCTAAATAGATACCCTAAGTCAGTGGGCTTGAGGGTGGATCATGGGAGAGACACTGGGGCAGACCAGGGAGCATAGACCTCTGAAAACTTTTTCCCAAAGGTCCCTCCATCAACAGTTACTGAATATCTACTTACTTTGTAGTAACGATAATAGTAATATGACAGCTGCCATCGGGCTTCCCCGATGGCTCAGGGGGTAAGAATCTGCCTGCAATGCAGGAGACATAGGAGACACAGGCTCGATCCCTGGGTCAGGAAGATCCCCTGGAGCAGGAAATGACAACCCCCTCCAGTAATCTTGCCTGGAAAACCCCATGGACAGAGGAGCCTGGTGGGTTACAATCCAAAGGGTCGCAAAGAGTTGGACACGACTAAGCACGTAGTCACCATCTGTGATGTTACCTCCCATAGACTTGTTACAAACAGTTCACATTATTTAATCCTCCTTGCAGTCCTTGGAGGAAGGGCTATTATGATTCCCTTTGATAGATAAGGCATGAACGCTTAGATGAGCTAAGCCACGTGCTTAAGGCCCCATAGCTGGGACCAACCCGGGTCCATGTGACTCCAAGTCATGCTCTGAGTCATCTGACGATGTTGCTTTGCACAGATTAAACAGCCAGGGAACAAAGACGCATATGACAATTTCTCTTTTATAGAAAGTGGTTGAGGATGGACTCTCCACATTAACGACTCATTTCAGAACATTTAGGGATATTTTGAGCAATATTGGCCTTGATGTGCTTAGCCCTTTTAAAGCTGTATTCCTTAAGTAATGGCATTCTAAAATATCCTTTTGTCTCTGGTGTTTGAAAATCCAATTCACTCTCTAGACTGACTATAAACGCACATAGGAGCATTGATTTCCTCATTTCATCACCTCCAGAGAACAATTCATAAAGCACGGAAGTTCTAACCAGCCAATCAATAGTCACTACTTAAATCAGAGACTCAAAGAGTAGTTTATTATTATTTAAAAGTGTTCCTCTGAAGATGATGTTAAATGAAAATAAAGGGACCAATCTGGGCTCTGATCTGTGTTCAGCTTCAGGAAATAGTCTGGAGGAAAGGGTACCGTTAACTGTATTTAGAGCTTTTCCTGTTTCTGGTTCCTGCCTGAGGAAAAGTGGGGAAAATCCAATTTCTCAAAAGCCACTTAAGTGATATTAAGCAATTCACAGAAAGGAGCAGGGCAATGGGCAAGGCTTTCCCCCCACTATGATGTACAAAGCAAATGCTATCTGTCTCATTTTGGCCTATATTTGACTACAGAATAAATACAGATCTGCTTGAAATGTTCACTGCGTCTACCAAGACAACCAGACTCATTAATTATTGGAAATGCTATTATCCTACCCATTCTGTAATCCTATTTCTGGAGTTAGTTATGTAATTTCACCCGACATAGAAAAGGAAACTTTGACCTGAATTGCATTTAAAATGAGCTTTTCACTAAATCAGGAAGAAAGGTTTTTTTTTTCCTTTAATGAATCATAAATTGGAAGGCTATAAGAGGTGTGAATGTGAACTTGGGAAAGGATTCCATTCATTATTCCAAGTAGTTCAAAGATTTAAAGCCATACTTTGTCATTCCACGTTGGGGTTTTTTTATTGGACTGTTACTCATTTTTGTCTAATATTGTGTTCTAAAATTCAAGAGGCTTTATTGCTGGTGGGGATTTTTGAAATCAAGCTCTCCATCTGGGTGAGAATTTTAGATCCTAACCCAGGAAGATATGGTTTGTTCAAGATCTCACAGCAGGAAGTCCATGATTTGAACTTATAACTTTGGTTCTCAGTCCAAAATTCACTTCATTCTACTCGCTTCTTTCTCTGGGAGTGACTAAAAATGAAGAGTTGATTCGGCTATCAGGTCAACGGAAATTCTGTTGTTCTTTCTCATGCATAAGATATCTGTAGATAAGGAGACCACTGATGTTGTCTGTATTCTACAATTTCTCCTCTTCCTCAGTCCAGGGAAATTTCCTTCAGATAAACAAAGAAAATGTGTTGAGTGTCTTGCCTTCAGTATTTTGAAAAAGCATGGAGAATAGGAATGCTACATGTATAATCAGATTGTGCAACATTTTGCAAAGTGCTATTCTGTAATGTCAAATTGAAATACCTCATCTAATACATACTTATGAGTAATAGCAAGATTTATGCTTAAAATGGAACCATTTGCTGTTGTTTTTTTCTCTCTTTCTTTCTTTCTTAATAAAAGTAAGGCTTGACATTGACAGAGAAGCATGGAAGACCATGAAGGGCACTCCTTGGAGCAATTCTGAACCAAATAGTTCTTCTCTGGCTGACCATAAGAACCTGAAATCTCAAATTTAGTGTTACCTTTTTCTGGAATGTTAACAATTCCTTGTTGATGCACAAATATCCCTGGAAGAGGTAATTTGAATGTTTTGCTACATTTGCTATAAACACCTTAGTAAGTATGGGTCTAGATTTCCCCAGCAGGGGAAATTTCTACCAAAGGGGACAGCACCAGCGATAAGTTTTGCCTATTTAACAATTTTGCCTAGAGCTGAACCTCAGTCTAACTATGAATAATAAGTGAAAATAGCTTAAATTCCATTAGTAATATGATTCTAGCCAATAGATTCTACCCTAGGAGGGGATGCTATTATAAATCATTATTATTTTATGTTCAGAAAATGAATACACCGATGTTTCCAGCAAGGGAAAAATGCAAGCCAGCCTTCACCTTTCCTCCTGAGGAAAGTGATGAACTAGTATGCAGTTAGAAAATGCTGAACATCTTCTTGAATCTAACCAACTCTTTCCCTCCTAAAATGTCCATATGTGAATTAGGCACTTTGCAGATTTTTTTTTTTTAAACTCAGCATTTACTGATCTTAAAAAGAATTGCTAGTGTAAAAATATACCTTACCTTTGAAAGAAACCTGTTATAAGAAAAGGTGTGAACAAAACGCATTATGTTTGTCTGACATATTGCAAGTAGCTTACTTCATTCAAAGGTATGCTTTTTCTCCTTTTTCTAAAGTTCAAGTGCAGTGCAGTTTAACAGATAGATGACCAATCGCCTTCTGGGGCCCATTTTCTATGACTTCTCTCTCAACATTTCCTTTGCTAAAAGGACTCAGCATTACCTAACCAGATAATGGAAAAAGAAAGGTTAGTTTTAGGCAATTGTAGTATGGGAATTTTGTGGAACAAAGACCATAGCTTTTCTTCTTACTTTTTTGGGGTCTAGTAGGTGGTAGGTCCTTAACATTTTCTAAATGAATAATTAATCTGATAATTGAATTCTTAAAAGTCCAACATGTGATAAATTCCCAAGGTTGTTTTTTTTTTAAAGGTACATCTATTAAAATCAGGAGGGAAAAATTTAGTATCATTTTGCTACTCAATGTAGGTTACAAAGCAACACATCAATCTTCATTCCATATAGAAAACCGATGAGAGAACTGTGAAATGGCATGAGTAAGGTTCTTCTCTGATCCATTTGCCAAAATATACAAAACTTGAAAACCATAGAACAATTGTCTCTAGGCTAGTGTACCATGTCGGGGAGGAAAGTGGCAGCCTACTCTGTCCTTTATTCAATAAATCAACTTTACCTGGAAAAATCAGGACAGAAATCATAACACAGAGGAACATTTTGTGAAGTACTTTTTATGTCCTAAACATTTAGGTAGAGTATCACTTTTTTTTTTCTTCCAAATAACGCTAACAATTTGTCTTTGTTGTGTACATGTCTTTGTCATGCAGACCCTTCCCAAGTTTTGGGTAATAGATGATCAGTATATGGTGTTATGTCTCAGTGATTCAACATAGAAGCTCAGGTAAATATTGCATGCAAAGATTTGATTTTTTTTTTTAATTTAATAGAATGTAAGTGGGGAGTAGATTCTTTAGATGGACCTTTCGGGAGACATTTTAGCAAAGACGTGAGTGCACAGATTGCCTTAAAGCAGTGAGAATTAGACGAGGCCACCTTGTCTCACTTCATGTGTTGAAGGCAAGATGTTAGCAAGGGGATGCTGAGAGTGTTTGTAAATCAACAGGCCAACAGGTTGGGAGGCACCAACTGGGAGAGCTGTTGATTCTAGATGCAAATAGCTGATAAAGTCAACTAATTTTGTATGTGCCATTTGCACCCAAGAGCCAGCTTCTGTTCTCCCTGTGAATCATCATTATAATCTCTCAGATATCAGAACATTTCATACTTAAGGGACCCAAAAACATGAGCGGAGAAGGATAACATCTCTTCCTTTGCTTTTACTTTTTGTTTTATATGGGAGTAGAGTTGATTAACTACATGTTGTTAGTTTCAGGTGTAGAGCAAAGTGATTCATCCATACATATACACGTAGCTATTCTTTTCCAAATCCTTTCCCCATTTAGGTTGTTAAATAATATTGAGCAGAGTTCCCTGCGCTAAATACTTGGATATAGCACAGTTTTTCCTGTACTATACAATGGGTCCTTGCCGGTTACCCATTTTAAATATTTATTAACATTTCTCTATTATGTGGGAATGATTGAAGGCAGGAGGAGAAGGGGACGACAGAGGATGAGATGGTTGGATGGCATCACCAACTCAATGGGCATGAGTTTGAGTAAGCTCCGGGAGTTGGTGATGGACAGGGAAGCCTGGTGTACAGTAGTCCATGGGGTTGCAAGAGTTGGAGATGACTGAGCGACTCAACTGAACTGAACTGAAATGAAATGAAATGAAGCCAAGAAGAGGCAGTGTCCTTCTTAAAAGAGAAAGAAAGAAGAAAGTGAAGTCGCTCAGTCGTGTCCAACTCTTTGCGACCCTGTGGACTGTAGCCTACCTGGCTCCTCCATCCATGGGATTCTCCAGGCAAGAATACTGGAGTGGGTTACCATTTCCTTCTCCAGGAGATCTTCCCAACCCAGGGATCTCACCCGGGTCTTCCTCATTGGAGGAAGATGCTTTAACCTCTGAGCCACCAGGGAAACCCAAAGAGATAACATTCTAAATGGAACACGACTCCTGGTCTGGAGTGGGAAGGCACAAGTCTTTTATCAGAGAAAGAGTTATTCATCTCACATGAGCTGAGATGGTTGGAAATTGTCTGCTGCTTTAAGCCAGTTTGTAGGAAATGGGCGTGGTTGGTTTTCCAAAAAGCTCAGCCAAGAGCCTGGAGGAGTAAAACCCTGGTAGCCTGAGGGCAGTTTTGAAAACAAAGACCAGCTACAGACCCAGTTGAAATAGGTGATGTGGCTCTCCTTCCCTCTGCAGGCTCTCTGTCTGTTGGAGGCAGCAACGGACTGTTGCCTCCAGGGTTGGTCATCTGTCACTCTCCAGGATAACTCTATTTCAGAGGCAAGGAGGCAGCAGGGCCGCCGGCCCCCTGTGGCCTGATGTCTGGGTCTGACAAGACTGCTCCCTCTTAGCCAGGCATTGACCTGAAGTCCTGGGCTTACAGACATGACCCAGGGCCAGGATGATCTGCATCTTGTTTTGTTCTATTTAGTATTGAAGTTGTGCTCTGCTAAGCAGACAGAGATCATGTGAGAAGCAGAGAAAGAAGAGAACCAGTCATCACGCAGTTCCAGTGGCATGTTGAAAGGTATCAGTTCAGTCACTCAGTCGTATCCGACTCCTTGCGACCCCATGAATTGCAGCACACCAGGCTTCCCTGTCCATCACCAATTCCTGGAGTTTGCTCAAACTCATGTCCATTTAGTCGGTGATACCATCCAACCATCTCATCCTCTGTCACCCCCTTATCCTCCTGCCTTCAATCTTTCCCAGCATCCCAGTCTTTTCCAATAAGGCAGTTCTTTGTATCAGGTGGCCGAAGTATTGGAACTTCAGCTTGAGCATCAATCCTTCCAATGATTATTCAGGACTGATTTCCTATAGGATGGACTGGTTTGACCTCCTTGCAGTCCAAGACAAAGGACAAAAATCTGTGTACGTTTTCTAGTCCAGTAATTCCTGATTTTTGTTTGTTTCTAATATTGTTGGCTTCACCTCGCTTTTCAAGTCCCTGTTTTTTCTGCAGGTGCTTTGTGAAACCAATGGTTGTGTGTACGTGCTCACACTCATGTGGGTGCGTGCATGCTAGGTCACTTTAGTCGTGTCTGACTGTTTGTGACTCCATGGACTGTAGCCCACCAGGCTTCTCCATCTGTGGGATCCTCCAGGCAAGAGTACTGGAGCGGGTGGCCATGCCATCCTCCAGGGCTCTTCTCAACCCAGGGATCAAACCCACGTCTCTTATGTCTCCTGTATTGTCAGGTGGGTTCTTACCACTAGCGCCACCTGGGAAGCCTGCTCACATACATACCTAAACTAAAATTAATTTTGTCCAGAGGAATTACAGATAATTACAAAGTTTGAGTAGAGCCAATGATGTTTTACTTCATGCATCTCCAAGAAGTTTCCTTGTTGTTTTTGATTGATTGAAGGAATATTTTCTGCCACAAAGTAAATATCAAAGATAGGTTTTTCTCCTCAATGGGGATTTTAAGGCCAAATTAACTTTGACTGCTTTCCGTTACTTCAAGTACTTGCATTCTATAGCGAATGAAATTTTAATCTATGGGATCTCCCTGGTGTCCATGAGTTTTGTTGACAATGAGTTGTTTGGAAAGAGGGGGCAGTGGGTCACTTGAGATGCTGACAACCATTGTAAGTAGACTTGATCGCTTGCTGGGACACAGGACACAAAAATTTGGGTTAAGAAATAAAAGTGTCTACATCAGCTTTTACATAAAAATACCATCTTCCAGTGAAGCAAAGGAAAGGAGATAGTTTTTCAGAGTGGAATCAAATTAAAGGGGTTGGAGGAGAGAGTCTCTTTGGCTTTAAAAGATAAAATGACATTTGTTTTATTGTAGAAACACAAATTTCATTCCTTCTGAATAGACTCTATCTACCTTTTATCAAAATGCATTAAACTGCAACATTATTGCAAAGCAAGCCATCACTGGTGTGGTAAAGATGGCCCAGATAATAAATTGCAGACTAGCAGAGGGCTCAACACTACTTAGTACAATTTAAGATGGGTTGATTTCTTTGCTTTTAATTCAATATCAGGAACCAGAAATAAACATCAAAAACAAAATTTCCAGGGAAAAGACTACTGCCAATTAAACTCCAGGAGATGAAAATGGTCATCATGCAAAACCACCTTCATTCAGGCACCTATTGCATTTCCCAAATGGTCCATGAATTATCACTCCAGACTACTCTGAACCATATTTTAATCACTGGTTCTGACCCCCAATCTTCCTCATTTGCTTAAACTGCCTTCTGGAACTAGTTAAGCTATTACATGTTTACTTGTTCTGACCTCCACCAGATCCTAAATACCAGCTCCAAAAACTGCTTGCCTTCTATATTTCATACATGTCTTTCCCAGCTGTTCTCATATGCACTCAGCTAGCCAGTGGATTTAACTAAAGTGTCTTTAGGACATTCTTGTGAATTCAAGAGATGGAATAGGAGTGTGCCCTTTAGCTATGTCTGTCTGTGCCCTTTAGCTG
Source organism: Cervus canadensis (assembly GCF_019320065.1). NCBI lineage: Eukaryota > Metazoa > Chordata > Mammalia > Artiodactyla > Cervidae > Cervus > Cervus canadensis. The sequence goes on along the minus strand of NC_057395.1, from coordinate 1,230,539 downwards.
TGTCTAACAACCTCCATGGTTGGTAAGTGGAGATGCATTGCTGATGGAGCAAGGGTTAAGGGGTGGAAAGAAAGTTCTAGAACAATCAGCAACAGTATTGGGATTCCTGGATGTAGGAGGAGGGGAGAAGGAGGTTGAGTGTCAAGAGAAAATGGATGGCCTAGTACATATTTAATTAGGCATTTTCTATCTTAACCAACACTCACTCAAGATAGATGTGGGCTAGTATGGAAGCCATGGAAATAGAGATAGGTCAGGTGCTCTCTTGGACTTCCCTGGTAGTCAGACGGTAAAGAATCTGCCTACCATGTGGGAGACCTGAGTTCAATCCCTGGGTTGGGAAGATCTACTGGAGGAGGGCATGGCAACCTACGTCAGTATTCTTGCCTGGAGAATCCCCATGAACACAGTCCTTGGGGTCGAAAAAGTCGGACACGACTGAGCAACTAAGCACAGCACAGGTGCTCCCTTAAGATTAGCACAATCTTTTATCATGATGTGTCTTTCTTTTTGTTCCGTTCTTATGATACCAACTGACCATTCCTTGCATGTCTAGCCCAAATCCCCATTCTGCTTGGTTCTCTATCTTGGATGCTGTTGGAAAAGGTTATTCATGTCACAAAGCTGAGCCCTGATGCTGTGGGAGGTCCCCGCCAGGCAGTCTCGGAGGGCAGGGACTGCTGGTGGCTCCATGGACATCTCAACACCATCCAATTCAGCTTGGATGTGCAGAGAACATAGGAATTATGGTGCTTTTGCCAAAGGAGCAAATGGAAGTGAAAGAGGTGAGGGATCCTCTAGAAGCTTATTATGGAAGAAGTAAGGAAGACTGGACAGAATAGTTGAATCACATTCTAGATTAAAGAAAGTGTAGTCGATCAGTCATGTCCGACTTATTGCGACCCCATGGACTGTAGCCTGCCAGGCTCCTCTGTCCGTGGAATTCTCCAGGTTAAGAATACTGGAGTGGATTGCCATTTCCTTCTCCAAGATTAAAGAAAGGGGAGTTTAGACCACACTGGGGAAAGGTATTTGAAGTGTGTGTTAGAGGTTAAAAAAAAAAAAGAGAGAGAGAGGCGCTTAGAGCAGAAAGAGGCTTGGAGACAAGGAACAGAGAACGATGAACAATTTTTCCTCCTTCTCTTTGGAGAAGCCTGTCTACACTCAGTTCTCTGCCAGGAGTTCCTACAAGGGCAAGTGGTTTGTGGCCCTGTAACAATCTTCCACAGAAATATTGGAGAGAAGGTATTTTCCCTTCCAAGCATCTCAAGGATGTGGGCTGCATTCTACAAAGGAGATTAGGAAAGGGTAAGGAGAAATATTTCTGAGTGGACCATTTTGATCATTTTCCTTTGTGTTGCAATTGAGTCATTCCCATGACCTTTCACCTGTGGGGCTCTTCTCTGGGTTGGGGACTTGATTCATACCAACTGCCCTGACTTGCTTTCAAATGAGGAAAAAAAAATCTGAATGAAGAAACACAAGAGCTTTTACAGCCCATCAGGTAACTAGAGCCATCACTGCACACAGAGTCATTTTATTAATATAAAACACTATGATCTTAATATAAAAATGCAAGTTGAGCTGAAAAAAAAATGGATGAGTCTAAATAACTATATGCCTTTTTGCCTCTTAAGAATATTCTGGGAATGATATTTTGGTGGAGAAACATAAAGAGATCATCATTAAAAATTTAGTCTGTACCTGAAAACTGAATCCTGAGGACAAAATAAGATGTTTCATATGTGATTTAGGGGAAGGCATTTTGGCTTTCTCAGACACATGTGAGCTCTACTGAACACTCACTACAGCCATACCTGCAAGTGAATTCTTAATAGATGTTCCCTGGTAGGAACTCTTGCTAAATGTGCAACTACATGTATTGGCTTTCCTTACGTTAAAGTGGAGAAGAGGGATAAATTAGGAGTTAAGGATAAACATATACACAGTACTATACCCAAAATAGATAACCAACAAGGACCTGCTCTAAAGCACAGGGAACTATTTCAATATCTTGTAATAACTTACAAAGGAAGAGGATGTAAAAAAGAACATTTTTTGTATAACTGCATTACTTTGCTGTACACCTAAGACTAACACAACATTGTAAATCAACTATATTTCAATAAAAATTAAAAAAAAAACAAAATGCAGAACTATAATGTAGGTAAAATTGCTCCCTCCAAGCCAAATGATAAATTGCTTAATATGGTTACACATGTAATCATTTTCTGGGCATCTTAAAAGGAAAGATATACCATCTGGATGGAACCGCACATGTGTGAGATATAATGTGGGCTGGAACTGGCATCCTTGAATCAATGTGCTCGCATCATTTAATTTCTCTATTTTACATTTTAAAAATTCAGTACAACTGTTAGGAGACCTATTTTTGTCTTCTCTGAAGCCAATTACATTTTAAGCTGGGCCAGTTCAATAAAAATGAATTTGAGAAATATAATCAACACAGAAAGAGGAAGCTAAATGTGCATTCAGTCCCCAAAATTACACATTTCCTTGCCCTGTAGAGAGAGGCTATTGGGTGGGATATTCTTGGCATTTAAAGATGAGGATAACTCCCTTCCCTCTACCTCCACAAGTGGGATGCAATGAGAATTTCATCAGAGACTATGTAATTCTGTAAACACGTTCTTGGGAGTTATAGAAATTCTTACCCCTCCTCACATCAGCGATGAGTCTCCTCATTTGTCTTGGATGATTGAAGTCTTTTTCTAATTAAGCAGATACTTCCATTTTAGAGGAGGACCAGAAGACAATAAATTGAATTTTTTTTTTTTTTGGTTTTGGTTTTGGACAGTGCTAGAATTAGCCCTGGCTAATTCTAATGATTGACTCGTGTCCTCATTAAAGCCCAGTTTGATTGATTCTACTTGTGCCTTTCTGTAGGGAGCACAGAACAACTTTGTACATTGACAACATGTTGGATTTGCTGATGGCTTCTGATTCCCTGATATGTTCTGACATCCACAACTCCCCACACAGAAGTCCAGGTTGCTGTGGATGTGTCTCTCAGCTCCCACACTGACAGAGCATCCCATCTTACTTTTCCTTATTCCCTTTGCTGTAATGTATTAATATATTCAAATGCAATTACAAAACAGGATCTTATGGAGTAAATACAATGATGTCAGTTTCCATCATCTTAATAGTCTACATAAGAGAGAAAAATCACTTCCAGAATCCCAGCAAATCTATGCTGGTCCCCCCCCGGCCCCCCTGCCACCCGCACCCTTCTTTGCCTTTAGCTTCGAAGGCTTGGAAAGTCCTAAAAATTAAATTGGTTTTTTCTGATGCCTACAGATGGCAATGCCTTGTGCCGGGTTCGGCTGTCATTTCCTTCCTTTAAAGGGTAGAGGGGAAAGTAGGGTATCATCAGCTCACGTGCAGCCCCGAACTTCCAGTAGGAAAGTGAACACTCGGCAGAGTAAGAAAGGCTATGAAATGTCCTACATCTGCACAAAAGAAGATTGCCTTTTCTTTTTTGGGGAAAAAAAAGAAAACCGAGAGTTTTCATTGTAACTCATCGCCTGGATTCTTCCAAACACACTTTCAAGTCTAGGAAAAGACAACAACAACAGATTTGTAGCTCTGCTAAGGAGATCATCATTTGAAAGCTTTCATATTTGCACAAGGAAGGCAGGATGTTTATAGGGTCACCAGAGTAGATTATCTCCCCAAGTTTCACATTAAATGTACAAAGACTCCAGCCATTCTCCAGCCCAAGATAGAATCAACCTGTCTCCAGACAGTCCATCCATTTCTCTCAGACTGTGTCACGTCCAGCCAGCCCTCCAACCTACCCCAAGTTTATCTCTTTTTACCAAAGGGTAAGGTTCTTACCTTGTCTTCTTAGTGTTTGTTAAATGTTTATTAAATAAATGCATGAAACTTTTACAGATAGATAAAGCATGTTACCCACATCATCATAAAGTGTGTCTGCTGTCCTGTGTCATCGAACAGGCATTCAGAGAAGTCCTCCATACTGGGTTTGACTTCTCGTTGTCAAGTTCTAGTAAATTCCTGGCTTCAAATATGGCCCAAGGTTGTGCATTTTTCACTAGATAATGCAAACGAGGTGAACAGAGAAATGATCATGCTTTGGCTGGCGGAGGGGAGAGCTGCTCACTTAGCAAGCACCTCCGCCAGCAGATTGCTGAGCATTCTCCGAGTTTATTTTGCAGTGTGCGTAGGCCCACTTTGTTGGAGCAAGGCGACGGAGATGCGCTCTGCCAGAAATCTGGAGTAAGGCTTATGTTGGTGCCATAGAGGGAAACTTTCTTGTAGGGCATCATGGAAATCTGTCTTGGCTATTTTTCAAGCCTGCATTTATGCCTGGGTCAATAACAGGAAGAAAATCTGTTATTAATTACTATAATTTGAAAGGAAGTTACAACTGACCTCCAGCAGCCTGGCTTGGCAGCATAAAGACTTTTACCACTCAGACTTTTGGAACTTGCCCGAGCACAGACATTATCTGCTGACCACGGCGGAAGGTTTCTGTAGAGATATGCCCAGCTCTGGGTAGGCACTGTGTTCCAGGAAAGATAGTGAGAGACGACTTTTAGTTTTTGTCAGTGGAGTCCAATCTTAGCGTGTTTAAGGAATGGTCCTTCTGTGAAAGAGTCAGTTTTATGATATGGTAACAATTCACCTGGGTGTAAACTTGGATTTTCAAGGAACAGTTTTACCTGACATGACATGCTTCTGTACTTGAAGATAAATCACCACTCGGTTACAGACACTAGAATTAAGTAATTTCTGGAAATGAATTACCATATTGACCTTGTGTAGGCCAGGGAGGACGGCACTCCGGGATGGGGCCGTAGCCAAGTTCCTGTTTCGTATATGTGATTCAGAATGCACCTCTTCTTCTGATTTATGATCAATCTGCCTTGATAAAACAGATTGTCTGAGTTATATTTAATTGAATGCTCATTTCTCCAACTTTTCCTTTAGAAATGGGCACCATCAAAAAAATCCAAGGGTCTCCTGAAAGGTGGGGTTGAAAGACATTCATCCTTGAGTGAGGTCACAGACTCAAAGATAGAAAAAACAAACAATTAATGAAGTGCAGAGTGGGAGATTGGATTAGATGGTCCCCAGCTTCCCGTCCTGCCCACTTACTTGTTCTGGAAGAAATGGAAAGCCCACCAGTACATTCACGGGAGCCCAGTGATCAGTGATGACTCTTGCAGAAGCCAGCTTCCCATCAGTGTGGGCAGGGAGATGACCACACAGATACCCCAATCTCTTTGTAAAGCTAGCCCACTTAAGTGGCCCAACAGGTAGGCATGAGCAGAAACGTGCCTAAGATAACATGATGTTCTCCTTGTCATCCTGTCCTACCCTGAACGGTCTTGGCATTTTGTTCAAGCCTCCTTTCCAGCATGCCTCAGAGCCTACCCTTCTACTCTTCTCTCCACTGGTCTTTGCACTTTCCTAGGCAGGAGGCAAGTCTCAGATATCCCCTTAATCCTCACAGATTCTAGGGCAATTTACCCAAAACAGGTACTCCAGAAATGCCTAAGAGGTTTTGGTTTTGCTAGTATTAGTTTCTCTTCACCTTTCTTTCTTTCTTTAAAGTAATTGGCAACTTTTGATTTTTGGCTGCACTGAGTCCCCTTGCTGCTCATTGTCTTTCCCTGGTTGTGGCGAGTGGGGGCTACTCTCTAGTTGTGGTGTGTGGGCTTCTCACTGCTATGGCTTCTCTTGTCGCAGAGCAAGGGCTCTAGGGCACAGGCTTCATAGTTGTGCACATGGGGTTCGTTGCTCTGTGGCACATGGAAACTTCCCAGACCAGGGATCAAACCTGTGTCCCCTGCTCTGGCAGTTTCTCAATCATTGTACTACCAGGGAAATCCCACTTTCTTAAAAATCATTTGAAATATGTTGCATAGTCATCATCATTGAGATTATGAAAAGACAGCATGTCAAGAACACCAGCAGATTTGATTTTGTTCATATAAACCTATTCTCTGTTTCAGCTGCACAGTAGGTCACGATGGCAGATGTTTACAGTCTCCAGAACAATGCATAGTCTGGCACGTGGTAGCTACTCAAGACATATTAGTTGAATAAGCAAAAGAATTTGGATTTCTCCATGCCAGACATAGTGCGGGGTGCAGGAGAGCCACATGAAATGGGTCTTTCCCTAAAGGAATTCAGACTTTACTGGATGATGACAAGGGCATAAACATCTGAGGCTTGTTTAGTTAGAGCTTTACGTTGTGTTTGTAGAGAGCTACGAATAAAGGTTGCTTTCAATTACATGGTTTCATTTGATCTTACAACCACATGAGGTTGTCAGCATAGTAAGTTATTTTTCCTGTTTGTCAGAATTTTAGTTCTTCTCCCCCTCCTCCTTAAATACAGATGTTTTCCTGTTATTTCCATGTTTCTTTACCATAAAAAATACAAGAAAAAGGCAAGATCTATATCTGTCTGTGTGTATGTGTACACACACACACACATAAAACACACAAACATATATATTCTGTATTTTACTTTGAAACCTTTTTCCTGATATCATCTTTGTTTTTTACATAAACATGGATTAATACCCACAGAGTTCCAGGCTTTATCAGAGGCTTTGGTGAATATAAAATCAAATAGGGAAGTTTCTGTTCACAAACTTGCAGTCAAGAAAGGGAGTCAAAATTAAATCAACAATGACAATGGAGACCTGTAGAAAAGAAAACAACACTTTTTATAAAACCAGAATGAAAGTGAAGTGAGATTGGGTGAAAACTGGAGGGAAGCCAGATTGAAGGTCAAGAAGAGAGAGAATTTCAAGGACTGAGAGCATCAAGATCGACTCCCATCTCACACCATATACAAAAATTAGCTCAAAATAAATAAAGCCACGAACCTTAGGATAGTGGAACACTGAAATTCCAGATACTGAAGAGCCATACCCCAGGTTGGTGGATGTATATTATATCAGATAACCATGCCATCAGGAGGGTTGAATAAAACTAGGGTAGAGAGCAACATTGTGTAGCAGGTGCCAAAATGCTCCATGAATGTGTGGGAGAAACTGAAAAATCAGCAGCTAACAGTGACTAAGACGGACAGAATGGCCTTGTTGTTTATGCCATCTGTGTAGTTCATTTTCCTAATACTACAAATGTTTTCCTTGTTGCAATCTACTTTATGTACAGTTATACTTTTGTAACTGATGATTATATCTATGGTTATAACATATTTATGAATCTCTTGCTACATTTCAGTTATTTCCAATTTTTCAATATTAAACCTAGAGTAAATATCATTTAGTCTCTTTAATTCTGTGTATATTTCCAACCAAAAGTGAAGACAACTTTCAGGTCAAACAATGGTTTTGGCTTTTAACAACTGTGGTCAAATTTCATAATGTCACTTTGTTGACTAGTTAAACTCTTTTATTCCCACCATTCAAGAAGTTGGCCCTGCCCTGGTTATCATTTCAGATCCCCAGCCCACCAAGAGGATGTAGAAGATAGATAGGTAGAGCATGCTCAGTACTTTAGATGAATAGTTAGGTATTTTTCTGGTTTCTAAATTGAAAATAAAGTATTCTGAGTTTCTTCTGACCAGGGAATTTGTCAGATCTGATCTGTGAGGTAATCTAAACTGTAAGTTAGAACTTCAGGCACAAATATGTCTGAGTGTGTGATAGCTGTTTGAAACTATTTGGAGTGGTTAATGACTACGTCTTGATGAGAAATAGAAAGTGAATTTCTGGGTTAATTGTTGGAAAATCAGAAATGGTTCTGAATCCCTAAGAGAGGTATATAAGGCCAGAAATTCCAGCAAATCAGTGCAAACCTAGGCTTAAAGGAAAGAAGCAGAAAATGGTGAAAAATGGAAAAATTTGTGTCAGCAGGTAGACTGCTAAGACTACAGGAAGAAAGTCTCCACTGGAAGTTGGAGGAGTAGGTCTTTTTGTGGTTTCATATTGGGAGGAAAAAGGGGAAAGGGGAGAGGGTCAGGAGGAGGTTAGCATGTGCTGGGAATAAAAACTGGATACAATTAGAACAGCAAAGGACTAAACCTTCACTGAGAGCCAGCTCTGTGCCAGGCATATTAACAAATTACTCTATTTTATCCTCACAATGATTATATAATAAAGGTATTCTCATCAGCTAGAATTAGGTTTGGCTGCTGATAAGAGAACATTCTAAACAAGGCTGGCTTAATCAAACAATGTTTCTTGGTGCAGTTATAAGATAGTGAATGAGTCAGTTCAGGGCAAAAGTGACAGCTCCATGGTATCCCAAGGGACTTGGACACTAGCTTTTCTTTTCTAATATTCTTAAAGAATGGCTTCATTAAGATCACAAGATGACTGCTAGAGCTCCAGCCATCACATCTGAGTTCCAAGCATCAGGAAGGAGGGAATGTGAAAGAGTTTTTTCTCAAGTAGTCCTGCTTTTAAGATGTCTTCCCCAAATGTAAATATGGCCAGCCACTATCGAAAACAGTGTAGATGTTTTTTAAAAAATAAAAGTAGAACTACCATGATCCAACAATCCCACTTCTGGATATATATCTGAAGGAAATAAATCATTATCTCAAACAGCTATCTAGAGGTGGGGAGTGGGCAAAGTGGGTGAAGGGAGTCAAAATGTGCAAACATCCAGTTATGAAATAAACAAGTCTTGGAAATATAATTTCCAGCATGCAACTATAGTTAATAATACTGTATTGCATATTTTAAAGTTGCTGGGAGAGTAAGTCTTATAAGTTCTTATTTCAAGAAAAGAGTGCTATATATTGTGACAGATGTTAACTAGGCTTATTGTGCTGAATCTCATAGTGTATAGGAATATTGAATCATTATATGCTGTATACCTGAAACTGACACAATATTGTATGTCAATTATGCCTTAATAAAAAAAGAAAGAAGTAAAAAAGAGATAGCTTTTCGCCCAGGTTCATTGCAGCATTACAACATCCAAGACATGAAAACAGCTCAAGTGTATATTCGCAGAGGAATGGATGAAGAAAATGACGTTTATATTTTTATATTACACATTATACAAATGTTACAAACGCCATATACACATACATGCAGAAATATTGTTTAGTCATTAAAAAGAAGGAAATCCTGCTGTTTGCAACAACATGAATGGACCTTAAAGGTCTTATGCTAAGTGAAATAAGTCAGAGGATGATGGATGCTATAGGATCTCACTTATATGTGGAATCTGAAAAAGAAAAACTCATAGAACTAGGGAACAGATTGGTTGTTTACAGGGGTGAGGGGGAAATGGATATTGGTCAAAAGTACAAACTTGAGTCAGAGGATGAATGAGTCCTGGAAAATCGTGTACGGCATGGTGACTACAGTTAATAAGATTGTATCTTATACTTGAAAGTTTCTAAGAGGGTAGATCTTAAATGTTCTCACCACACATACAAAACAAGAGAAGTACATGAGGTGATGGGTGTGTTAACCAATCTTAATGAGGTGATCATTTTGCAATACATATGTGTATTACATCATCATGTTGTACACCTTAAACTTACATACTGTTGTAAGACAATTGTGTCTAGGCAGTATATATATGGGCTACGCTGGTGGCTCAGTCAGTGAAGAATCCGCCTGCAATGTGGGAGACCTGGGTTTGACCCCTGGGTTGGGAAGATTCCCTGGGTATGGCAACCCACTCCAGTATTCTTGCCTGGAGAATCCCCATGGACAGGGGAGCCTGGCGGGCTATAGTCCATGGGGTCACAAAGAGTCAGACACAGCTGAGAGACTAAGCACAGCACAGCACAATACATATATGCACACAATGGAATATTACTCAGCCATAAAAAGGAACACAACTGACTCATTTGTGTAAAGTGTATGACCCTACAGTTTGTCACACAGAGTGAAGTCAGAAAGAGAAAAAGAAATATAGTATATTAACACATGCCCCAACCAGTAATGCTGAGGAAACTGAAGTTGAACAGTTCTATGAAGACCTACAAGACCTCCTAGAACTAACACCCCAAAAAGATGTCCTTTTCATTACAGGGGACTGGAATGCAAAAGCAGGAAGTCAAGAAACACCTGGAGTAACAGGCAAATTTGGTCTTGGAGTACGGAATGAAGCAGGGCAAAGGCTAATAGAGTTTTGCCAAGAGAACGCACTGGTCATAGCAAACACCCTCTTCCAACAACACAAGAGAAGATTCTACACATGGACATCATCAGATGGTCAACACTGAGAAATCAGATTGATTATATTCTCTGCAGCCAAAGATGGAGAAGCTCTATATAGTCAGCAAAAACAAGACCTGGAGCGGACTGTGGCTCAGATCATGAACTCCTTATTGTCAAATTCAGACTTAAATTGAAGAAAGTGGAGAAAACCACTAGACCATTCAGGTATGACCTAAATCAAATCCCTTACAATTATACAGTGGAAGTGAGAAATAGATTTAAGGGACTAGATCTGATAGACAGAGTGCCTGATGAACTATGGACGGAGGTTTGTGACATTGTATAGGAGACAGGGATCAAGACAATTCCCAGGAAAAAGAAATGCAAAAAAGCAAAATAGCTGTCTGAGGAGGCCTTACAAATAGCTGTGAAAAGAAGAGAAGTGAAAAGCAAAAGAGAAAAGGAAAGATATATCCATTTGAATGCAGAGTTCCAAAAAATAGTAAGGAGAGATAAGAAAGCCTTCCTCAGGGATCAGTGCAAAGAAATAGAGGAAAACAATAGAATGGAAAGATTAGAGATCTCCTCAAAAAATTAGAGATAGTCCAGGTTCAATGCATGAGACAGGGTGCTCAGGGTTGGTGCCCTGGGATTACCCAGAGGGATGGGATGGGGAGGGAGGTGGGAGGGGAGTTCAGGATGGGGAACACATGTATACCTATGGCTGATGTATGGCAAAACCATCACAATATTGTAAGGTAATTAGCCTCCAATTAAAATAAATAAATTTAAAAAAAAGAAAATTAGAGATACCAAGGTGACATTTCATGCAAAGATGGGCTCAATAAAGGACAGAAATGGTGTGGACCTAACAGAAACAGAAGATATGAAGAAGAGATGGCAAGACTACACAGAAGAACTGTACAAAACAGATCTTAAGGACCCAGATAATCACGATGGTGTGATCACTCACCTACAGCCAGTCATCCAGGAATGTGAAGTGAAGTAGGCCTTAGGAAGCATCACTATGAACAAATCTAGTGGAGGTTATGGAATTCCAGCTGAGCTATTTCAAACCCTAAAAGATGATGCTGTGAAAGTGCTGCACTCAATATGCCAGCAAATTTGGAAAACTCAGCAGTGGCCACAGGACTGGAAAAGGTCAGTTTTCATTCCAATCCCAAAGAAAGGCAATGCCAAAAAATGCTCAAACTACCTTACAATTGCACTCATCTCACACGCTAGTAAAGTAATGCTCAAAATTCTCCAAGCCAGGCTTCAGCAATACATGAACCATGAACTTCCAGACGTTCAAGGTGGTTTTCGAAAAGGCAGAGGAACCAGAGATCAAATTGCCAACATCCCATGGATCATCGAAAAAGCAAGAGAGTTCCAGAGAAATACCTATTTCTGCTTTATTGACTATGCCAAATCCTTTGACTGTGTGAATCACCACAATCTGTGGAAAATTCTGAAAGAGATGGGAATACCAGACCACCTGATCTGCCTCTTGAGAAACCTGTATGCAGGTCAGGAAGCAACAGTTAGAACTGGACATGGAACAGCAGACTGGTTCCAAATAGGAAAAGGAGTACGTCAAGGCTGTATATTGTTCAGTTCAGTTCAGTTCAGTTGCTCAGTCGTGTCCGACTCTTTGTGACCCCATGAATCGCAGCACGCCAGGCCTCCCTGTCCATCACCAACTCCCGGAGTTTACTCAAACTCATATCCATCGAGTCGATGATGCCATCCAGCCATCTATATTGTTACCCTGCTTACTTAACTTGTATGCAGAGTACATCATGAGAAGCACTGGGCTGGAGGAAGCTCAAGCTGGAATCAAGATTGCCGGGAGAAATATCAGTAACCTCAGATATGCAGATGACACAACCCTTATGGCAGAAAGTGAAAAGGAACTAAAGAGCCTCTTGATGAAAGTGAAAAAGGAGAGTGAAAAAGTTGGCTTAAAGCTCAACATTCAGAAAACTAAGATCGTGGCATCTCATCCCATCACTTTATGGCAAATAGATGGGGAAACAGTGGAAACAGTGTCTGACTTTATTTTTTTGGGCTCCAAAATCACTGCAGATGGTGACTGCAGCCATGAAATTAAAAGACGTTTGCTCCTTGGAAGGAAGGTTTTGACCAACCTAGACAGCATATTAAAAAGCAGAGACATTGCTTTGTTGACAAAGTTCTGTCTAGTCAAGGCTATGGTTTTTCCAGTAGTCATGTATGGATATGAGAGTTGGACTATCAAGAAAGTTGAGCGCAGAAGAATTGATGCTTTTGAACTTTGGTGTTGGAGAAGACTCTTGAGAGTCCTGTGGACTGCAAGGAGATTCAACCAGTCCATCCTAAAGAAGATCAGTCCTGAGTATTCATTGGAAGGACTGATGTTGCAGCTGAAACTTCAATGCTTCAGCCACCTGATGTGAAGAACTGACTCACTGGAAAAGACGCTGATGCTGGGAAAGAATGAAGGCAGGAGGAGAAGGGAACAACACAGGATGAGATGGTTGGATGGCATCAGTGACTCAATGAGTTTGAGTAAACTCCAGGAGTTGGTGATGGACAGGGAGGCCTGGCGTGCTGCAGTCCATGGGGTCGCAAAGAGTTGGGACACGACTGAGCGACTGAACTGAACTGAACTGAACACATAGATGTGGAGTGTAGAAAAATGGTACTGATGAACCTATTTGCAGGGCAGGGATAGAGACACAGATATAGAGAATGGACTTGGGGACACAGTGGGGTTCGGAGGAGGTGGGAGAAGTTGAGAGAGTAGCATTGACATGCATACACTACCATGTATAAAACAGAGAGCTAGTGGGAAGCTGCTATATAGCACAGGGATCTCAGCTCTGTGCCCTGTGATGACCTGGGTGGTGGGGACGGTGGTGTTGTGGGAGGTGGGAGGGAAGCTCAAAAAGGGGGGCTATGTATGTACATATGTCTGTATGTATAATTCATATTGTTGTATAGCAGGAACTAACACGACACTATAAAGCAATTATATTCCAATCTTAGAAAAAGCTAGGAAAAAAGTCTTTCTAGGAGTTCCACAATTTCACCCTACATCTTAGGGTTAAGTTTTAATACTTAAGGCCACCTCTAGCCACATTTAACTGTCCAGGGAACCTGACTTAGTCATAACTTCACTCAGTACAATGTTTCCTCAAATGAGAAACAGGGTTCTGATAGTAAGAAAGAGAGGAGAACAAGCTAGCATTTTTGGACGCTTCTTTCTCTTATCTTCACTGTGTCTTTGGAGAAAGTAGGGCTCAGGGCATTACCCAAGGTCACACGGCTGACAAGTGGAGGTGTCAGGATTAGAACACAGGTCTGTCTGGCTCCACAGCTTCCTTTTGTCAAGTGGCACCAACACTCAACAGAATAGTCTACTCGTGGAGTGGAAGATGAACCAAAAAATTCAGGGTTGTGTCTTGAGGCCAAGAGATGGTTACTTCATCCTCACCGCCCTAAATGGATGAAGTTAGACTCTGGCCTGTGTATCATTTTTCATCTTCAATATACTCTTGCTTTTTAGTACTTGAGCCATTCCATTTCTATGAACTTCACATATGGAAATAATTAAAATGGGTGCAAAGATTTATGTGCTAGGATGTTCACTGAAACTTTTTATTTATAATAGTGGGAAATTAAAAACAACCAAAATACCCAACAAAGGAAATTGGTTAAATTACAGAATGCTGAAACATCCATATGGTAGAACACATTGCAACCATTAGAAATCATGTTCTTCAAGAATATTTAAGGACATGCATGATAGAGCTCATAAGTTATGTTAAAAAGATTAAAAATAGTAATCGCTATGATCCCAGTTTTGTAAGATATGTGAATAGAGGCATAGGAAGAAACCTGGAAGAATAAGCATGTTCACAGTGGTTCTTTTGTAAATGATGGGAATATTAATTATTTTACTTTTTATTTATGCTTTTCTGAATTTCCCAAATTTCTACCATGAATATGTATTACTTTTGTAATCAGAAAAAGCTCACACGTGTCATTTGGAAATATGCTTCCTCCTTAGAAAAACAGTTTTGTTATTCTCAAGTTGACTGGCTAAGATGTATAGCATCGTCAAAGTGCTAGCATGAAGAAGGTTGCAGCAGATTGACTCCAATAAATATTTATTGAGCTCTGATGGTATGGGAGCTGCTGTTCTGGGAATTGTGGGCGTGACAGAACACAGGGTACAAACTACAAAGATGAACAAGCCAAGCTCCCTGCCCTCCAGAGAAGTCTCTGAGGACACTTCTTGGAAGGTGATGGTCATCGTGTAGGGCCTCAGGCCATTGTGGGGTGACACTGAGGCAGAAAGACATGATCTGAGACTGTGTTTGAAGAATGCAGTAAACATGTCATCTCATTATTTTTAATTAATTATTTTTTAAATTTTTTGGCCATACTGCACGGCATGTGGGATCTTAGTTCCCTGACCAGGGATCAAACCTGTGCCCTCTGCATTGGAAGTGCAGGCTCTTAAAGTACTGGACCACCTCATCTCACTATGTGCCTAGTTCCCCTTTCTCTCTGTCAGGCGTAGTCCATGCAGACTGAAGTCAGCTTGGGCTACTCATCAGCACAGCTTACTCACCTGGTCTCCCCACAGGGACCCAAGACCCTTGAAGGAGAGACTCACCCAGCCAACCCTCCTAAGGAAGAGGAGGTCCAGACAACATCTCGCTCCAGACAACAGTAACACAGCAACAATAATCAACAAACAAGTGAACTCAGGAATGGGACGAGCTTTCTGTGTGGTTTCTATGTGGTTAATAAAGCATCACTATGCAACAAGTGACCTGGTCTGTACTTGAATCCTGGTCCCACTGTTTATCAGGATTTGGAGGAAAAAATCCAATTTCTTCCTAGTTTCAACTGGTGAGAATGCTGAGTCTCATTTGGGGATGAGAAAGCTTTTAGAATCGGGCAGTATTTCTCTTGCTTTGAACCCATCAGATTTGCTTCTCAGTGGGGCTCTCTGAATTCTGCCTTTAGCCCTAGTATGAGAGCTTCTTGTATCAGGGTCCCCAGAACCAGCTGGAAGAGAACCTCACCCTCTGCTTGTGTTCTGGCTTCACCAAGAGGACGAAAATTTAACAAACATATACTAGGGGGCTTTGCTTCTCCCCTGCACTCATCAATCCTGTGTCACAGTGATGTCTACAAATGACCTTTTCTCTACCTGCATGGTCCTGCAGGTTTCTCCTTCTGGGTGTTTTCTAGGTTTTTGCCCGGGGCTGTGGTGTTTTTGTGTTGTGATTTTAGTAACGGGAGGAGTTGGAAATCTCATTCTTTTGGGTGGATAATTAAGTTCCTGGCTAGGTCAGAGTGGAAAGAGTTCTACTCGTGGGGAGAGACGGTCACTTTGTAGACCTTTGTCTCCATCCTGCCTGGTTGTCGAGCTAGGAACTGAGGCTGCTGGTGGCAAGGAGGTGGTGGCATGGATGGTTAACCTTATCACTTCTAGTGTCCAGGGAGTGAAACATTGACCTGCACTTCCTTTTTAGTTTTTTTTTTTTTTTTAAGATGATCTGGTTTCAGGAAACATCACACCTGGTCCAATGCATCTGTCTTTCAAAATTATTCTTGAAAATAATCTTGCCAATGCACTACCTTGTTCAATACCTTTTTCCTCTAAAAATAGAACTCTTTTAGAATCCTTTCCTTCCATTCTTTCTTCCAGGAAGTTAGACCATATGTCTTCTTGGCTTGGAGGAGCTCTCCCCAACTTCTCTTTTACAACAAATGAGTGGCTTCTAACTTTCCTTGAAGTGCAGGAAAGGTCCAGGCATTTATAGGAGGCCAAGGGACAGGGAGCATAGGTGCAAGTGCTGAGCGTGCTCCTGACAGTGCTCCGAGGATGTGCTGACTTAGTGCACCTGAGCAGGTGCGAGGCTTTGGAATCTGCCCTCATGAGCTGCAGGGGAGGGTACCGTGTTTGCAGAACGCCCATCTGCACCAAGTACTGGCAAAACACAGGGCATTCAACTGGATGTTGTGCTTATCCTGAGACACTTCTTCCATCCATTATGTGGGGAAATACCCTACAGTGCTGTCGTGATAGTCCACATAGTGGCACTTAGGAGACCCTGCAGTAAAGAAACAGATTCGGTTGCTTTGCTCAAGTCAAGGCAAAAGAAAAGTTGGTTTTTTTTTTAAAAGTAAAACTCTGCTTTTCAATAGTCCTAAATATGGCAAATTGAATATTCAATGAAATAAATGTCTGACTATTTCATGATTAAAATATGCTATTTTGTTAGGCTGAGGCTTCCCTGGTGGCTCAGTGGGGAAAGAATTTGCCTGCAATGCAGGAGATGCCAGTCCACAGTTCGATCCCTGGGTCAGGAAGATCCCCTGGAGAAGGAAATGGCAACCCAGTCCAGTATTCTTGTCTGGGAAATCCCATGGACAAGGGAGCCTGGCGCGCTATAGTTGGACACGACTTAGTGACTAAACCATCACCACCATTGTTTCCTTAGGTAAAAGGGAAACCTTGCTGCAAGCTGACCTCCAGAGTCCAAACCACAGGGCAGACACATCTGGGGCTTCGGTGTCGGTTACCCTCAATCTCTGTCCTTCTTCTATCTGTGAGGAGTTTGGGGATCTTGGACAAGTGAAAGAAACTTCACATCTCTGTTTCTTCCTCAGTAAATGGTGTTTTCATCGTCTCATCTTTTCTCCCCTGGGGGCCTGGCCTGTGCTGTAAGCAGGCAGTGTCTCCATTGAGAACGCAGCCGGGAACATTCACATCACGGGCTACACCTCAGGTGGGCCAACAGTCCTCCTGAAAATGAACTGCATCCTGCTTATGGCTGGTACTTGGGTGAGTCCTTCTTGAAACACATAAAATGGAGTCTCAGTGGCTCATGGATCAAAATAAACAGGTCTCTTTATTTGATCATAATCAATTTGCGTTGTCCTCTCTCCTTCGGTAAAAGATAAAGAGCATTCAATTTTCATGCAATGTGCTCTAAACCAGGGAGTGAGGAGGAAATGGGAGAGGGGGGCCCTCGGGAGGGAATGTTCCCAGGGAATTTGGGTGGAAAAAGCAGCACGTGGCAGCCCAGGGTCCCATGTGGCTCCAATCAGAACGCGGTGGCTGTTAGCACTTCGTTTTTTTAAGCTGAGTTGCCTTTCTGTTTGTGTGGGTAGTTTGGCATGATGCTGTTCCACAGCATTTGTTTGAGACATTTCAAACATAGCAATTTAATGAGTGGCAATAAAAATATCTTTATTCAAGTGGCGTCTTTGGTTATGTGTGTAGTATAGCTACACATTCATATTTTGGGGCTTTCTGGGTATGAAACAATTTGAGCTCTGAGTGTAACTGTGGGTACATGCGCTGTGGGGGAGTTGCTGGGCAAAGAGAACAGCCAGTGCTATAACATTGCTGCAGATGGTTAATGTGTTTGTATAGAAAGGTTGCATCTTTGAGGCACCGCAGTGCCAGTCCAGACAACTCACCTGTTAGGTTCCCTCATCAGGCAGCAACAGAGGTGACTTTTTTTCTTCTAACACATCCATTCAACTTGTGTTACAGTTTGTACTATGAATGGATTGGTTTGATATGAGATTAAAAAAAAAAGAAGCAATGTTAAGTGAAGGGCGATAGAGTGTTTTTAATTCTAAAATAAAGAGTTGGGACTTACCTTGTGGTCCAATGGCTAAGACTTCGCCTTCCAAAACAGAGGATGTGAGTTCAATCCCTGGTTGGGGACCTAAGATCCCACAGGCATTGCTGTCACAAAACCAAAACATTTAACAGAAGCAATATTGCAACAAACTCAATAAAGATGAAAAATGGTCCATATAATAAATTTTTTTTTTAAGTAGGTTGAATTTTGGGAAGCTGTGGACAAGGATCACCGTGGAATTATGCCATCACTAAAATATTAGTCTAAAAAGACTAATATTTATTATCAGCACTTACGCAGTCTTCATGCCTTCATAGACAGATATCAAGTAGTTAGATAATGTTAGAATCCTAGATCACTGAATAAAATGGACGAAGGGTAAATGACTCAGTCCTTCATTTTTAAGTGAGTCTAGTGGTTTGGTGCCAACCAGGGATGCATCAGGAAATCCACAGGGGATTTTTCTTGAGTAATCCTCCTGTATCCACAGTGGGAGGACACAGATGATTTTCCCATTAGCCTGACTTCACAGAACTTGGAGAATTGAGAATTGTCCCTTCTCAGTCTTGGACTGGCCCCAGGGGACATGGGTGCAGGACTTGTCCCAGGCCTGGAGGTGAAGTGATTCCCTGGCCGTAGCTGGGGATCAACAAAGTCCCCATCTCAGAAGTTTGGGGCCAAAAGCTAGTTACTTTGAGTAGCCCTTGCCTACAACTGAGGCGATATAGAGAAAAAGAGTGGTGAAATAGTCAGGCAACATTTTCCAAATTTGTGTTTCATGAAGCCTAAGAGATACTGAAGAGAAGAGAAAAGGAAAGGGGTATGTATGTTCATGTAAATTTGGGAAATACTCTATGCCAGGTTCTTTTTTGATGTTCAAAATGAATGCAACCAAAAAAAAAGAAAAAAGAACGTTAACATGTAAGTTTTCTGAGAATCAAATGCAATCAAGAAATCAGTTTTACTTTGCTCAAGATGGTGTTTTCCAAGCTTATTTGACCCAGCAATCTCTTATTTGTATAACCATGTATCAGAATCCTATGGAATGTTCTTTAAAAAGTACTGTACCTTGTATCTCCTGTAAAGTCAGGAGCAAGACAAGAATATTTGATATCATCTCTAGAACTTTTGGCAACGTAGTAAGTTGGAGAAGAGGTTTGGCAGAGAAGTATAGCCACTGGAAAGGAGAAACTAAGTAGCTGTAATCTATAGAAACCCCAAGATAATCAATTGGAAAAAAATTAGATGTAATGTGTTGATGTGCTCAGTCGTGGCCAACTCTTTGCGACCCCATGGACTGGAGCCTGCCAGGTTCCTCTGTCCATGGAATTTTCCAGGCAAGAATACTGGAGTGGGTTGCCACTTCCTTCTCCAGTTAGATGTAATTGTGAATACTATTGTAAAGTAATGAGTCACAAAATCATTACCAAAGCTGGAAGATTTCTTGTATATCAGATAAAGTGGCAATCAGGTGAAAAATACATTTGGAAAAAGGATTCTAATTCATAACAAGAAAACACACCTTCTTAAAGTGGGCCTTGCAAGAAGTACATGTGATTTACATGAAGAAGAGAAGGAAATATTGCCAAAGGGGGATAAAGGAGGATGTGAATAAATGGAAGAGCAAACTATGTTCCTGGTTAGAGGATAAATATGGTACAAAACCATCCACTGTCCACAAAGCTATCCATAGATTGAACTTAATCTTAATTAAATCACAGTGGGTTTTAGATTCTGAACTGATCTGCGAAAATCTCATAGATTATCAAATCCCCTAAATATTTTCCATTTCTCCACATCATGTCATCTCTCCTACCATCCAGGCAGCTATCATTTCTTGGATTGCCTCCTAAGTAGTCTTCCTTTTCAATCATTGCCCTTGGCAACCTCCATTCTTTATTTTTTCTTAAACAGTAATGATAAGGAACGTGTTTGATCTTATAACCCCACTGCTTCAAATCCTTCCATAGCTTCTTGCTGTGCTGTGCTTAGTCACTAGGTGTGTTGGACTCTTTGCAATCCCATGGACTATATATAACTCACCAGGCTCCTCTGTCCATGGGGATTCTCCCAGCAAGAATACTGGAGTAGGTTCCCATGCCCTTCTCCAGGGGATCTTCCCAACTCTGGGATCAAACCCATGTCTCCCACATTGCTGTAGCATTCTTTACCATCTGAGCCACCAGGGAAGCCCAAGAATACTGGAGTGGGTAGTCTATCCCTTCTCCAGGGGATCTCCCTGACCCAGGAATCAAACTGGGGTCTTCTGCATTCATAGCTTCTTATTGCTGTTCAAACACAAGCTCTGTCCCACTGTGGTCCACAGAGTCCTGCATCACACAGCCCCCTCTGACCTCACTCACTGCATCTTGGCTTTCTGGTGTGACACATGGATGCTCTGGGCATGTAACTTTAGTCTACAAATTGCTAGTATATTTGCACCCCAAGGTCTTTACTATTCCTTCTGTTTGACTCTCTTTCTCTTCCTCTTCCCTGGTTGTGTCTTCCTTGTCCTCTAAGAACCAGTTCAACATCATGTATTTCAAGGCAGACTTCAGTTCATCCCCTCGTTTCACTGTAGCCCATACTTCCTCACGTGCATGAAAATTCTAAAGAATAGTTTGTGTAATTAACTGCTTAATGGTTGCATATCCTGCAAGAATATAAGTCTCATGTCTGCAGACCCTCTTATATATTATTCACCTGTGTATTCTTTTGCCGGTCACAATTCCCGGTGTTAGCAGTTTTGTGGAATATTGAATGGAAACCAGGAAGGAAAATATTAAAAGAGTAGCAGAGGACCTGTAGTAATGGATAACAGCAAAGCCGTAGTGTTTAAAACAAGTATTGCTTGTACCAGAACTAAAAGAAAGATCATTGAAATAGGAAACAATCATCTCTAGGTATCTGTGGGAGATTGGTTCTAGGACCCCCAGTGGATACCAAAGTCCATGGGATTACTGCATAAACTAAAACCTATTTAACATATGGTGCTAGAACAATTCGCTAGCTCTTTGGATTACAGATACAGAACTCTACCTCCTGAATAACAGCATAAATCCCAAGTAGGAGAGAAAATAGCAATTTCTAAACGTGTTCAGAGGAACATTAACTTGTAGGCTGTTAATAGAATTAACATGAAAACTAGTTCTATGGATGCATAAGTTTGGGAAGTGCCAAATTAAACTAAATTAAGCTGGTTTCTTTACAGCAAAAAACTCTAAAAATGAAGTTAATGTGCATTGTGAATTCAGGAGCTGCATTAGACTGCAGCACTTGGTATGATTATGTAGAACTATTTTTATTTTCAAAGTATAGTACCAATTTGGGAAATTTGGATTAAAAAAAAAAAAAAACCCTAGAGGGAAGTTCCAAGAAACAATTTCATAATTTTGGTGTTTGGAAGGACTTTCTAGACATAGTACTGAAGGTAGATCTCCAAAAGAAAAACTGTATTATAAAAGATTTTTGGTTCTAAGCAGCCGGAAACCTCTCTGATGAATTAAGCATAGTCAATATTATACTAATATTGTTTACAAATACTCACATTTGCTCACTGGGTAAAAGTTATACCTTTCTGCCTCTGTAATATCTGGCTTGGTCACATGACCTACTCTGATCAAAGAAGAGTAAGCAGAAACAATGGTATGCCACTTCTGGGCGGGAAGGAAATGGCAACCCACTCCAGTATTCTTGCCTGGGAAATCCCATGGACAGAGGAGCCTGATGGGCTACAGTTCATGGGTTGCAAAGGTGTCAGACATGACTTAGTGCCTGAGCACGCAGGCAGTTATCCTAAGAGCTTTGGAGACTAGGAAATTAAAATCCTAAGAATGATTTTGTAGCAGGAAACAGGGCATTTCAACTGGAGTTGGAGTAACTCAAATCTTTTTCAGTATCTTTTGTTTCCCAGCCAAAACTTTAAATTTCAAAGACAGCATGCACTAAAGGACTAATTTTTATCATGTATCCATGCTCTGGCTAAGAGACGTGAAGCTTCTAATTACAGTCCCCCTAGAGCAGGAGTCCTCAACCTCCAGGATCTAATGCCTGACAATCTGAGATGGAGCTAATGTAATAATAACAGAAATAAAGTGCACAATAAAAGTAATGCTCTTGAATCATCCTGAAACAATTCCCCCCACCCTGGTCCGTGAAAATATTGTCTTCAATGAAACCAGTCTCTGGGGCCAAGAAGGTTGGGGACCACTGCTCTAGAGGATATCCAAAGGGAGTGCTGTTAAGGAGGATATCCTTGATGGTTCGGAAGGTGAAGAATCTGCTTGCAATGCAGGAGACCCAAGGTTCAATCCCTGGGTTGAGAAGATGCCCTGGAGAAGGGAATGGCTACCCACTCCAATATTCTTGCCTGGAGAATTCCATGGACAGAGGAGCCTGGCAGGCTACAGTCCATGAGGTTGCAAATAAGCAGATGTGACTGAGCAACTAACACTTTGACTAAGGAAGATATGGATACTGGGAAGCCAGCATACAAACATTTAGTACCAAAAAGCTAGTAGATTTCCCCACTAAAAAGTTCAGTCCATCGAAAACACCTTTTAATGCAATTAAAGGAAAATGAACAAAAAATATTTGTAACATGTGAGAGCAAAAGGCTACTATCTTAAATATATAAATGCACAAATGAAAAGCAAAAGAAGATGACATCAGTAGAAGATTATCCCAATGCAAAAGACATAAGCAGAAATTTCCAAAATATGAACAGTAAACAGCCAGAAAATTTATTAAAAATTTCAAGTCACCAGCATTCAATAAAATGAAAAATTTTTTTAATGAGATATTTTTCATGTCAGAATTTTCAAAATAGACACTACCCTTTCATTTTAAAGAATGGAGAAATTACCCCAAACTAATATCATGTTGCAGAGAAAACTATTTTTCTCTTAACTTTGTGGTGAATGTAAATTACTCAGTTTCTCTACAGGGTCATTTGGCAGTACATATTTAGTCTCAATAATACTTACAACTTTTAACTAAGTAATTCCACTTTGATGAATTTAACCTAAGGAAATAGCCTCAGATTTTGGAGATTCATTAATAGAAATATTTATTTTAGCTTCTTTTATAATAATGAAAAATTAGGAAAAAACATTAATGACCAATGACAGAAAATTTGTTAAATAAATTATGGTATAGTGCATTTGTAAACTGATACAGCCAGTAGAAATGGTATTCTAGAAAACTACTAAGGACATGGAAGATCATTTATGTTATATTGATATTATTAATTATGTCAAAGAAAGCCATGTTATAAACAGGTATCATAAAATGCCAACTAGCTAGAAAAATATTTACTGGGAAGATATAGCAAAACATTAGTGAATTTGGGACATGGTTTTGGAATGATAATATAAAATTACTTCTTTGTACTTTTCTTTTTCCTTGTGTATTTCCATATTTCCTAATTGTTCTATAATGAATTGTATCATTTTCTAACAAAGCCTAATTAATAAATGTTAACAAAATATATCACTTTAATCACCTTTTAGGAAGCTATTGATTAACACAGTAATTTGCACTTTATAGTTTATTAATACAAATAATAAGCACCAGAATTTTGATTTGACATGTTCAGTTCAGTCGCTCAGTCATGTCTGACTCCTTGTGACCCCATGGACTGCAGCACCCCAGGTTCCCTGTTCATAACCAACTTCTGGAATTTGCTCAAACTCATGTCCATTGAGTCAGTGATGCCATCCAACCATCTCACCGTCTGTCGTCCCCCTCTCCTCCCACCTTCAATCTTTCCCAGCATCAAGGTCTTTTCAAATGAATCAGTTCTTCACATCAGGTGGCCAAAGTATTGGAGTTTCAGCCTCAGCATCAGTTCTTCCAATGAATATTCAGGATGGACTGGTTGGATCTCCTTGCAGTCCAAGGGACTCTCAAGAGTCTTCTCCAACATCATAGTTCAAAAGCATCAATTCTTCAGTGCTCAGCTTTCTTTATAGTCCAACTCTCACATCCATACATGACTACTGGAAAAACCATAGCTATGACTAGATGACCTTTCTCAGAAAAGTAATGTCTCTGTTTTTTAATATGTTGTCTAGTTTTGCCATGGCTTTTCTTCCAAGGAGCAAGCATCTTTTAATTCCATGGCTGCAGTCACCCCCTGCAGTGATTTTGGAGCCCAAGAAAATAAGTCTGTCACTGTTTCCATTGTTTTCCCATCTATTTGCCATGAAGTGATGGGAACAGATGCCGTGATCTTTTTAAGCAAGCTTTTTCACTCTCCTCTTTCACATTTATCAAGAGGCTCTTTAGTACCTCTTCACTTTCTGCCATAAGGGTGGTATCATCTGCATATCTGAAGTTATTGACATTTTTCCCTGAAATCTTGATTTCAGCTTGTGCTTCATCCAACCCACCATTCTGTGGTGTACAATTTGATGTACATTTTGATGTACACTGCATATAAGTTAAATAAGCAAGGTGACGATAGACAGCCTTGACATACTCTTTTCCCAATTTGGAACCAGTCCGTTGTCCCATGTCCCGTTCTAAAGGTTGTTTCTTGACCTGCAAACAGATTTCTCAGGAGACATGTAAGGTGGTCTGGTATTCCCATCTCTTGAAGAATTTTCCACAGTTTGTTGTGATCCACACAGTTAAAGGCTTTGGTGTAGTCAATAAAGCAGAAGTAGATGTTCTTCTGGAATTCTCTTGCTTTTTCTATGATCCAACAGATAGATGTTGGAAATTTGATCTCTGGTTCCTCTGCCTTTTAAAATCCAGCTTGAACATCTGGAAGTTCTTGGTTCATGTACTGTTGTAGCCTGGCTTGGAGAATTTTGAGCATTACTTTGCTAGCATGTGAGATGAGTGCAATTGTGGGGTAGTTGGAACATTCTTTGGCATTGCCTTTCTTTGGGATTGGAATGAAAACTGACCTTTTCCAGTCCTGTGGCCACTCCTGAGTTTTCCAAATTTGCTGGCATATTGAGTGCAGCACTTTCACAGCATCATCTTTTAGGATCTGAAATAGCTCAGCTGGAATTCCATCACCTCCACTAGCTTTGTTCATAGTGATGCTTCCTAAGGCCCACTTCACTTCACATTCTAGGATATCTGGCTGTAGGTGAGTGATCACACCATCGTGATTATCTGGGTCATGAAGATTTTTTTGTATTGTTCTTCAGTGTATTCTTGACACCTCTTCTTCATATCTTCTGTTTCTGTTAGGTCCATACCATTTCTGTCCTTTATTGACCCATCTTTGCCTGAAATGTTCCCTTGGTATCTCTAATTTTCTTGAAGAGATCTCTAGTCTTTCCCTTTCTATTTTTTCCCTCTATTTCTTTGCATTGATCAACTTAGGAACGCTTTCTTATCTTCCTTGCTATTCTTTGGAACTCTGCAGTCAGATGGAACTATCTTCCCTTTTCTCCTTTGCCTTTTGCTTCTCTTTTCTCAACTATCTGTAAGGCCTCCTCAGACAATCATTTTGCCTTTTTGCATTTCTTTCTCCTGGAGTTGGTTTTGTTCACCACCTCCTGTATGATGTTATGAACCTCTGTTCATAGTTCTTCAGACATTCTGTCAATCAGATCTAGTTCCTTAAATCTATTTGTCATTTCCACCATATAATTTTAATGGATTTGATTTAGGTCACACCTGAATGGGCTAGTGGTTTTCCCTACTTTCTTCAATTTAAGTCTGAATTTTCCTTTGACATGTACTCTCCACTAATTAGAAACTGTGGTCTACAGAAATATTTGTCATCCCTGGAAGATTTCTCTGTGAAAATTAAATTTAACAGGTATATGTCAAGTGCTTTTATGTACTTAATACCATGACATAGGATGGTATAAGATATTCCCTTGAGAAACACACAGCACGTAGATATGGTCTACCACACAGAAGGGGATCAACCTCAGACAGGAAAGAAGAAGCATACAAGTTTCACTTGATAGCATACCATTGGAGACCTTCAGAATGCCAACTCCCAATGTGGGATTATATTTTACCTTTCATTATCTGTATATATGAGCAGCCAACTTCTCTATGGGAGGTCTATATGAAAGATCTTTAATTCTAGCAACTCTATTTTCAGGTACTCTCTCAGGAAACTTTTTCTCCAATTTTTAAAAGAAAGATACTGTTTTTAAAAATGATTGGATCTTCATTTTGGTAATTTGCCTTCTTCTTTGAAGAATACATATAAGCTTGCCATTTATTTCTGGTAGTCCAGAATAATTTCTCCATGGACTCATGGCTAAATTTATTTTCTACCTCTGTTTTTATGGCTATATGACAATGGATGTTTTTCCAGAGATTTCCTGGTTTTGCTTGTTTTTCGGTCACCACTTCAGTCATCATCAGTAATACAGAAATACAAGAAAATGTGGCCCATATTCTCCAATTAGTTATATTATGCTTATTGACATGTGTGAACACACATGTATCTCACATCCATGAAATAAAGTGCACAATGTTCCAGCTGATAAAATGTTAAATAAATGACATATCTGATAAGGACTTTGAGCATTCTGAGCAGATGGAGAGTAATCAAAAAGAACTTTAAAGACTATTGCTTCATAATACAGAATGATAATTCAGATATGAAATATTATTGCAGATTGCTGTTATACTGAGATAATAAGCTATGTAGTAAATCTAAATTTAAATGTCTATTCTCAAAAAAATCACTGTTCCGTGGCTGGTTCCAGAAGTGAGCTATATTGTCAGGTGGTAGTTTGCTTCAGGCAATAGATGCATTCCTGAAAAGCCAGGTGAAACTGTTATTTGCTGAATTAAAATTATTTCCATAACATCTGCAATTTGGAATAATAACTCCAGGGCTGTTCTACTAATCACATGTGAATTTAAGAAAGAAGCCAATCTATTTTCATCATTAGAACAGAATGAATATAAAGAACCACATGATTAAACCGGCTCACTTCTCCTTCACCTTCACTGCTGCGGATTGCGACAGAGCCATCCTTGATCTTTAGCTTAAGCCAACTGCTCCCTTGGTCCACTAGATCTTATCCTGTCTCAAACTAGGACATTGTTCTAACAGTTTTTTTCTCTCCTACGCCTTCATTCTCCATTTCCAGTGGATTATTCCCATCAGCACATGAATATGCAATTATTTCTCATTTTAGAAAAAATGCAACAAACAAAAAATCTTTCTAGAGTGCACTTGCCCTATTGCTACTACTCTGTTCATCTTTTTATAAAAACTGAAAGTTTCTTACATACGTTCTCTGTAATTTCCCTCTAGTCATTCTCTCTTGCATCCTCTCCATTGTACTTCTGCCTCACCACCTCTCCAAACCTCCATCTTCAAGGCCATAGACGACCTTCATGTTGCTAATCCCAGTGGTCAGTTCTTGGTCATTATTTTACCTGACGTACAAGCACACACATACATTTATATATATATTTATATAATATATATGCATTTATACTATATATCTATATATATATATAGATATAGATGTATACACCATATCTTCTTTATCCATTCATCTGTCAGTGGACATTTAGATTGCTTCCATGTCTTGGCTACTTTAAGTAGAGCTGCTATGAACATAGGGGTGCACGTGTCTTTTTAAATTTATTTTCATAGTTTCTGGATATATGCCCAGGAGTGGGATTGCTAGATCATCTGGTAGCTCTGTTTTTAGATGTTTAAGAGACCGCCATACTGTTCTCCATAGTGGCTGCACCAATTTTTACTCCTGCCAACAGTGTAGGATGGTTCCGTTTCTTTCACATGCTCTTCAGTGTTTATTATTTGTAGACTTTTTGATGATGACCATTGTGACCAGTGTGAGGCGATACCCCATTGTAATTTTGACTTGCATTTCTCTAATAATTAGCAATGTTGTGCATACTTTTTTTTGGTCTTGATTTCCTTCATTTTTTAAAAAAATTTATTTTAATTGGTTGCTAATTACTTTACAATATTGTATTGGTTTTGCCATACATTGACATGAATCCGCCATGGGTGTACATGTGCTCCCCATCCTGAACCCCCCTCCCACCTCCCTCCGCATCCCATCCCTCTGGGTCATCCCAGTGCACCAGCCTCGAGCATGCTGTATCATGCATCGAACCTGGACCAGTGATTCATTTCACATGTGATAATATACATGCTTCAATGCCATTCTCCCAAATCATCCCACCCTTGCCCTCTCCCATAGAGTCCAAAAGACTGTTCTATACATCTGTGTCTCTTTTGCTGTCTCGTATACAGTCCATCCTAAAGGAGATCAGTCCTGGGTGTTCATTGGAAGGAGTGATGCTGAAGCTGAACTCCAATATTTTGGCCACCTATGCGAAGAGTTGACTCACTGGAAAAGACCCTGATGCAGGGATTGGGGGCAGGAGGAGAAGGGGACGACAGAGGATGAGATGGCTGGATAGCATCATCGACTCGATGGACTTGAGTTTGAGTAAACTCCGGGAGTTGGTGATGGACAGGGAGGCCTGGCATGCTACGATTCATGTGGTTGCAAAGAGTTGGACACGACTGAGTGACTGAACTGAACTGAATTGATACAGGGTTATCATTACCATCTTTCTAAATTCCATATATATGCATTAGTATACTGTATTGGTGTTTAAGGACACCTTATCTTCAACAAAGGAGGCAAGAATATACAATGGAGAAAAGACAATCTCTTTAACAAGTGGTGCTGGGAAAACTGGTCAACCACTTAAACACTTTCTAACACCATACACAAAAATAAACTCAAAATGGATTAAAGATCTAAACATAAGACTAGAATTTATAAAACTCCTAGAGGAAAACATAGGCAAAACACTCTCTGACATAAATCACAGCAGGATCCTCTATGACCCACCTCCCAGAATATTGAAATAAAAGCAAAAATAAACAAATGGGACCTAATTAAAATTAAAAGCTTTTGCACAACAAAGGAAACTATGAGCAAGGTGAAAAGACAACCTTCAGAATGGGAGAAAATAATAGCAAATGAAGCAACTGACAAAGAATTAATCTCAAAAATATGCAAGCAACTCCTGAAGCTCAATTCCAGAAAAGTAAATGACCCAATCAAAAAGTGGGCCAAAGATCTAAACAGACATTTCTCCAAAGAAGACATACAGATGGCTAATAAACACATGAAAAGATGCTCAACATCACTCATTATCAGAGAAATGCAAATCAAAACCACAATGAGGTACCATTTCACACCAGTCAGAATGGCTGCTATCCAAAAGTCTACAAGCAATAAATGCTGGAGAGGGGGTGGAGAAAAGGGAACCCTCTTACACTGTTGGTGGGAATCAAACTAGTACAGCCACTATGGAGAACAGTGTGGAGATTCCTTAAAAAACTGGAGATAGAACTGCCATATGACCCAGTAATCCCACTGCTGGGCATACACACCAAGGAAACCAGAATTGAAAGAGACACATGCACCCCAATGTTCATCACAGCACTATTTATAATAGCCAGAACATGTAAGCAACCTAGAGGCCCATCAGCAGATGAATGGATAAGAAAGCTGTGGTACATATACACCATGGAATATTACTCAGCCATTAAAAAGAATTCATTTGAATCAGTTCTAATGAGGTGGATGAAACTGGAGCCTATTATACAGAGTGAAGTAAGCCAGAAAGAAAAATACCAATACAGTATACTAGTGCATACTTTTTTTAATGTGTCTATCGCTTGACTATATTCTTCACAAAATCAGTGATGTTAGGTTGCTTGCTCCTATCATTAAGTGATTCATTCATTTATATTGGGATATATGTGAATAAGACATAATCCCTGCCTCAAAAAGTTTATAGTCTATTGGGAAAGATAAGCAAATACAGAGAAACACAGTCTTAATTCCCTCACACTATCATTTATATCAGATCTTTACCTCATATAAGATTTCTATAATAAAATAGCAGTTCATATTTCTGTGAATGAGTTGACTTGCTATTTTTGTCATTTAAATTGTTTTGTGAAGAATTCTTTTGTAAAATGTAATCATCGTCTAGTTCAAACATAGTCTCTTACAACTGGATGAACCCTCAGATATGAACATTTACATTATTGTTGTTGTTCAGTCACTAAGTTGTGTTATAGGGCTGAAGAATTTGTGGCCTAGAAATAATGTCTTAGGAGTAATAATGATACACATTATTTATTGTATGTTATTTATGTACCAGATGCTCTGCTAAATGCTTCATATGCTTTACTGCACGCAATGTTTACAACAGCTTCATGAGTTGGTTACTATTATTGTGTCCCTTTTATAGATGCAGAAAACTGAGGCTCAGGCAGTAATTTGCTGAAGGTCACACAGATATATGTGGTAGAGTTTCAATGTAAACCGAGGTCTGTCTCATTTATCAGTTCCAGACTCTTGACAAATGAATGTGCTTAAGTGACCAATGGGCATCTGAAATCCTTTTTCTGATTCCCAGTCCAGTGCTTTCTCTACATAAAATTACTATTTTTGCTTCCAAAGTGTTTTCTATGATGGTTTTATCTTTTGGGAGGAGAGGAATTGACATGCACAGATACACTAAATCTTAAGCAAACAACTAGGCTAGAAGTTCTATGACTATTGCGTCTCATCCATTTTCCAATGATGTAGGAATAAAAGAGAAAACTGAGATTGAGTCACATCTTTATAACAATGTCAATAGCCTCTTTTGTTTATGTGCCATTAACCCAACATTCTGCAGAAGAGCCAAAGATCTCCAACAGTTCAACAGTCCAAGGGGAATGAAGTAATTCTATCACATCGATGTATGTTGCCCACAACTGTTTACACACAAACACACACTTGTGATTGTAGAATAGTTTGCTAGAGTCATAGAAAATGATCATATAAGTTTTTCTTTTCCTTGCATCACTCAAAAAAAAATTGTTTACTCTGCTTAACGACAGAGCAATCTGTGTATTTTTGCCATCGTTGTAAGTAGCTGTAAAAAGCATTGTGATAAACATCAATAGAAGCACAGTATGGTAATGTAAAATTAATGAGTGAGATGGCAATCTCCTTTTCAGGCAAATCGTACTTTACAGTACAGCCCACCCTCTCAACCAGTCTGTTCTCAAGAACCCAAGAATATGGATATTGTGATGAAGTTATTATCTGAAGATGTGGAAGGGGCCAAGGAAAAGGGTTACAAGTGATGGATACTATACTTCCTCACAGTGGCTGCTTACAAGGTGTGAAGAAACTATGCACAACGTGTCTGCATTTACTTTTTTTTTTAATAAATTAATTAATTTATTTTAGTTGGGGGCTAATTACTTTACAATATTGTAGTCGTTTTTGCCATGCATTGACATGAATCAGCCATGGGTGTATATGTGTTCCCCATCCTGAACCCCCTCCCACCTGCACTTACTCTTTTTGATTTTTTGATTCTCACTTGCTGGCCAACAATATGATTGAAACTTAACTGACTTGTTTTTAGTATAATAAATAATGAAATTAAGTAAGTAAACAAATAAGTAAGTGCCATTCCAAGTTTTCCTGCTTTCCAAAATGGTGTAAGTTTGATGAATACCAGCAAAATGCAGAGAGATCTAGCCTTGCTTATCACAGTAATCAACCAATTTCATCATCAAGGCTGAGATGCAGATTTCCCTGCCTTGAGTTGAGATCCAAATCTCTTAATAAATACTGAACTGGGGTTTGAAAGAGAAGGGTCGTAGTGTACTTTCCGACTCACAGTTGGGAGGAGTTGAATTGCAGAAAATAAAAAAGATCAAGAGGAATGTTTAGAAAGTGTTAGATGAACACTATGAATTGTGTCTCCTCAAAATGATTCGTGAGATTTGATCTGACTGAGGCATACAGAAGAGTGAGATATGATATTTCATTCAGATATGATATAGTTTCGAACAAAGAAAACACAGCCTCTGTAGGACTTGTTCTAATTATCATCTAGTTTTCTTCTCTAAATTATGATTTCTTTTAATATGCCTGTGGGTTCACAGAGAAAGATGCTGAAAATTGTGACTGTTGTTAGCTAAATTTAAAGTGTTTTTGTTTAAAAATTCTTTAGATGCCAATTGTAGGAAATAGGAAAAATATTTATGTAAATACAATAGAACATTATATTTTATGTTACTGCCCAGAGAAAAGCTTGTTAGTTTGGTATGTAGTCAGCCCCCTGTGTCTGCAGGTTCCATATCCATGGATTCAAGCAATGGTAAATTGAAAAGTATTCAGGAAAAAGAGTCCAAAAAGTTCCAAAATGCTATTAAACTTGAATTTGCCACAGGGCAGCAGCAATTTGCATGGCATTTACATTGTATTAGGTATTATAAGAATCTCTCTCTCTCTATTTTCCTAGCAGATTTGGGGGCTACTTCTTTGTGTCTCTCCATCACGTGGACCATGCCTCTGGTAAACTCCTGAGCTGCACTGTGTTCAGTCGCTTCAGTTGTCTGCAACTCTTTACGACCCCACGGACTGAAGTCCGCCAGGCTCCTCTATCCATGGGATTCTCCAGGCAAGAATCCTGGATGGGTTACCATGATCTCCTCCAGGGGATCTTCCCAACTCAGGGATCAAACCCACATCTCTTACATCTCCTGCATCGGCAGATGGGTTCTTTACCATTAGCACCACTTGGGAGGCCCCTGTAAAGCTCTCACCTCATGCTAAATGCTAGTTACCTGTCAGTTTCTCAGCCTAGGCTCAGAGTTCCTTGAGAGTCATGTCTTGTCCATCTATTTATCCCTGAAACTTAACGCAGCACCTGACAGTTGTCAACTGCTTGGATGAATAACTAGTGTCAAAGCTATAGACACTAGAAGTGTGCAGACTTTGCTGAACACTGCTGGAGAGGCATTACCCTCATGGTTGTTTTAAAAACTCAAATCATGTCATTGGTCTCCACATCCTTTTGGGTTTTAAATGTATGAAACATACTGGTAATTTGAACATAGCAACTCTGATACCAGACAGATGGTTCTTCACTCATAGAGCACAAGCAGCATCTCATAAAATCTCCTTTCAAGTGGATATTCTCACCATGGATAGACGTCCATGCTTTTGAGACAGGAAACTAGTCATTTCTACTAGCAATGACCTCCCTTTATCAGTATGCTAGAGCAAAAAGAGGAAATATTTTGAGAGTGCTGTAAATCTTACATGAACGTTTATTATAATTGACTGTGGAGGTCTTGTCTCATTTATATTTTATGAGTTTTTGTATCTATTGTTTTACCTGGACTTAAGTTGGCATTTTAAACTTAGTGGTCATATACTAATTTTGTTCCAGGGAAGTTGGCCAATTGCATCTAGCTATAATGGAATAGGAGTAGCCACACGTACCCCTAGTGATGCTTGATAATTGTGGATTAATTTATCTGAGGAAAACTCTGCTTTCACCCATGCTAAGTACTATACTTAGAAAAACAAAAACTTGTGCATGCATCATTGATAGTAACTAATTAATTATAGCCTCGTTCACTTCTCAACTCAATTTTTTTTTTGTATAGACATTTTTTGAAGCCAAACTACTTGCCTCCCACAAAAAATATTGAGAGAGCAAAATTTAACTGTTTAAGAAAGAACAGTCTATTATTAGCAAAGGTGTTGCCAAGGATGACTTATTCATTCATTCATTTAGTTGGCTGATGAAAACTTTTCAAATGTCTATTGCATGAGAGACATCATATTTAATATTGTGATATTTATACAGAAGTATTAGACATCCAAGAGGTGAACTATGTGGAAAAGCTGGGCTATGTGAAAAAATTAAACACAAATATGGATTTTATAATACTCTGGACATGAGACACCATCACCTACTTGACATATAATCAGAGAATAAACATGTGAAAAGGAAGAGACTACATATTTCTGACTGAAATTGGGGGAGAAGCTTAGTCAATAAAGATATAGTTGGTTGGGTCTTTAAGAATGCATAGAATTTTGATAGCTAGAAGTAGCAGGAGGTCCTCAACCCTAGATGGAAATGGATGGTGGAGAGTTAGAATGAGCGAAATATACTGGTCATCAGGGACCATGACGAGTAGGTGAAAGATTTGATGGGGAAGTATAGTTGAAGACATTTGGGAGAGATTTAACCATGAGGCTTAAGATTGGACTCTGTTCAACGGGTAAAGAGAAATCATTCACTGAGCACCTCTGAGTAGGAAATTAACACAAACAAATTGATATCCTGTGATGATTCATTTGGTACCAGGGTGTGAAATGGGTAAGGATTTCAGGAGACTGGAAGGTGGTTGCAGATCTTAAAATGAGATAAACAGTCTGGTGAGATGGTGAGTGAAAATGAACCTAAGGGGGACTATGAGACTCCCAAGTACAATAGGAGACGTTATTTTTTGTCTAATGAGAACAGAATTTGAGTCTGGTTAAATATGCAAGAGGGCTTCCCTAGTGGCTCAGTGATAAAGAATCTACCTGCCCATGCAGGAGATGCGGGTTCAATCCCTGGGTTGGAAAGATCCCCCGGAAAAGGGAATGGCAACCCACTCCAGTATTCTTGCCTGGAGAATCCCATGGGAGTCTGGCGGGCTGCAGTCCATGAGGTCACAAAGTGGTCACTTAGTGGCTGAACAACAATGACAGTAATATGTAAGAAGTTTAGGGTAGTAAGTGAGAGATGGAGATTGGGGGCTTTTGGGGAGAGTGGAAGTGAATTTGTGGAATCAGAGCTGGGAGGAAGACTCCATTGACCCAGGGACATTGTGGAGGCCAGCACCGTCTCTGAATACAAAGGAGCTGAGTGGGAACCAAGGAGAGGCAGCAGGCCTTGAGTTGTATGTTTTTCTAGTGTGTTGTATTGGAACACATAGTATAGCTTCTTTTTTGGTCAAAGATGGACTTTTGACTATTGAACTCAAGGAATCCTGAGATAGCACAGTGTATCCAGTAAGAATAATATGGAGCATTTGAGTGTCCTATGTTATGTTTTTATATGGACACTTCCCCATATACTTGATATTGTTTTAGTGGGCTCCATGGTGAAGTGGGGTGAGTTATGAATGCACTTTTGGGAGAGATGGTTCAAGTCTGTCATAGGTTGTCAGTGTGGGGCTGTTGATGATTTCATTTTAATTCATACTGGCCATTTCTCCATATCATAGAATCACTGACCATGAAATCTGGCAGAAATGGCAATTTTGTTCACTGCAGGGCTAGCGCTCCCAGGGTACAGGATATTACAGATCAGATGTAAAGTGTTTTATCACTGTTCCCTAGGAAAGTTTGCTGGTACTTAAGGCTATTTTCTGCAATCTCTAACTGATCTGTAAACCTGATAACCATGGCTAAATCATTTGTTTTATATGGATAAAGATGCTGTTGAACCACAGACTGAATTTGACTAGGAGGTATAATTTAAGGGGTTCAGAAAGTGAAAAAGTTTACCTAAATGACCTCACTAGATAGCCTTGAGATTCACATATTATTCACATTTTTGTGGGGTTAAGTTAAGGTATTGGCTTCTGAATAAGTTGATCTGATTAGCTATCTTGGCAGAGAACATTCCCTGCTCACCCCCACCTCGGGGCTGGGGTGACGTATAGATTGGGGACATTTGATGGAAAGAAAGTTTGGAAAGATCTAGGGTTTGGGATGTTGTGTGGAAGGCATGCTGTAAGCATCAAAGTGACAGTGGGGGACCAGAGGACAGTGAGCACACGGGGCTCCTGGAAAGAGGGTGAACCCCAAAGAGAGGAGGGCACAGGCGGGGTTATTAGGGAGGCACCAAGTGTGTTATTTAAACCAACATACTCATCTACGCTAGTTTTCTTCTTTCACTCAACTGAATAGACTTGTCTCCAGTATTAAAAATCCATTCCAATATATTAATACATTAGATACCAATACTGATTCCACTTATAGGAGGTACCTAGAATAGTCAAATTCATAGAGTCAGAAAATATACTGGTAGATGGAGGGAGATTGCAAAGTGGGAGCGGAGAGTGGGGAGAGGGGGAGAAAGAGGAGAGGGAGAGTTCATGTTTAATGGGAAGAGACTTTCAGTTTAGGAAGGTGAAAAATTTGGGAAATGATGAAAGTTGCAAAACAACGTGAACGTACTTAGTGGCACGGAGCTGTATAGTTAATATGGTAACGTAGTATGTTTTATATTATGTGTTTTTATCACAATGAAAAAAAAATTGAACAGAAAAGAAGGGTCACTATGAGTAGGCGTTTCTGAACCTACAGAACACAACAGTGGGGGCAAGTTTTGAGAAGCCAGATCGAGATTCAAAATCCAGTCTCCAACACTTTTAAGTTGTAAAAGCTGAGAAGGGTGCTCCATTCTTTGAGTTTCTTTTCATCGATTAAACTGACATACCTTCCTCAAAACGCTTTTACTGGTGTTCCCTGTAAAAGCAGGTATTAAATACAACTGTCTGGTGTCATGCGTGACACTGATGGATGCTCTTCTTGTCCTCTGGACCCAAACTACTTTCCTACTAACCCAGCAGGATGTGAGATGAAGGGAGAACAGCGGCCTCACTCTTCTGTCTCCTGTTCCCTCTGAGACCTCTCCTGGGCGCTAGTTCTAGCCCCGTTTGAGAGGGCTTACTCTCTGAGAGGGAGGTGAGCGTCTGGTGAGTGGGACTAGAGCTAAGAGAGAGGCTGGACTTGATTTCATGGTCCACTATTGCCACCTGGAAATCCTTAATCATTTTTGAAATAGGAGTTGATGTTTCACTTGGGTTCGGATCTCATCCTTCACCAGGACATTGCTGCTGCTGCTGCTAAGACGCTTCAGTCGTGTCCGACTCTGTGCGACCCCATATAGACGGCAGCCCACCAGGCTCCCCTGTCCCTGGGATTCTCCAGGCAAGGATACTGGAGGGGGCTGCCATTTCCTTCTCCAATGCATGCATGCATGCTAAGTTGCTTCAGTCCTGTCCGACTCTGTGCGACCCTATGGACGGCAGCCCACCAGGCTCCTCTGTCCACGGGATTCTCTAGGCAAGAATACTGGAGTGGGGTGCCATTTCCTTCTCCAACGTTACGTCCTGGTAAAGGATGCTTCCTCGGTGCTTGGCCCCGGTCCTTCAGGCACGCATGCGCACTGTTACTCCACATTCTAAGATGCGCCCCTTCCAGGCGATGACTAGATAAGCTGCAGGATGTGGGGAAATGACGGAGAACGATGAGAAAGACTCTCCGGAGATCCTTTTCCTGGTGTGAAAGAATTAAAAAAAAAAAAAAAAAAGGAATGAAAGAGGCATAATTTCTACTAAGGTTTACTTGGTCAGTGGAAGCATTGTGTGATGTCAGGGTGAATATTTAAGTATATTCTCTCTCTCTCTTTTTTTTTAACATTATATATTTGGAGCCTTAAAATATACATATTCACATATAATAAAACAAACCAAATAATACAGCTGCCAAAGGATTTCGATATTTTAGGACACGTTTATTTCTCTTGCATTTTGTTGATGTCTAAACACAGGCCTTCGAAGTGAAAATTCCCTCATCTAGTTAAATTTATTCACATCTTTACATTGACTCCCTGAGCGGTTTTGAGGCCAGTTGTGCTGAAGTTTTGTTTCCAACCTCTGAAAGCAAACACCAAAACCTCTCGGAGTATTTTCACTGAGCAGAGGAGACACGGGTGGTTTTCATAAACTCGTCTATTCTTTGTGCTGAACCTGGGCCCAGCCTCCCAGGAAACTGCTCCCTGGCTGAATGAATGAAGACTAGGAATCACTGTGCTTTGTAGCCCCTTACACTAGCCCAGGATTTGGGAGTCAAGTGGAAGCCCACTTGAAGCGAACTGCTGAGAAGGACCAGAGTCAAAATGAAAGCTCATGAACCACTGAATACAGCTAATGTGGTTCACAGTGGCATTGACAGCAAATGAGCTATAAGATATAAGGAGGTGCTTTGTCAGAGCATCTCTTTACTTTCTGTCTGGAGAATATTTCAAAGGCCTTGAATAGTCAGAAAAAGGCATCAAGATAAGGGTGAGCCTGGGAGCCTTCTCAGTTCAGCCATTGTCCCGGGTGCTCAGTGACACTGCTTTCCATCAAAGACCCAGAGGGGCTGGAAATGGAAGAAGCAAGAAAAATGGGGCTTTTCCCTGGCTCACCACCTATAAAATCAAGCTTCATGTGGGAGGAAGAAAAAAAGGAGCAGAGGAAAGATTGTGATTTTCCTCTGGTTTTCTGACCAGGCTGAGGATGGGAATCCCAACATTACCATGCGAAAGCCTAGCCTCTGGACAGCGTCTCCTAACTTGGAGCAAAATCACCAAAAACAGTACCACCAACCTCTTTACCAAAGTTCAGAAATGTTTCAGCATGGTGTCATAAGCCAAGAAAGAAGCTTGGATGAGCTTCTAAAAGTTGAATTCAATGAATGAGTGGACATGAAAGGATTTTGCAAAGTATAAATTGCCATCTAATTGCCTGGTGTTATTATTATTAATTAAAATCTATTCAACTTCTATTTGAGGCTGATGTCCTTTTCTGAGAAATATGCAAATTGTTCTTAGATGTAGTACTTAATTGGAGGATAAGAGCAGTTTTTATCAGGGAAGGAAAACAAACTGGGGCCTAGTGAGAATGAGGGAATCAAGAGGACTTTGAAATTCAGGAAAAAAAAAAAAAGTGACAGTTTAAGTCAATTTTCTGAAACTAAAAAACCAAACATTCATTCCTAATTTTAAAAAGGTGGTGGTGAGGGGGAAAGTTTTGCATTGGAATGCTGACAAACCAACAGGAGGCTATCAACTGGTTTGGGAAATGGAGAGAAAAGTTAGTGCCATGTTGCTAGGCAACAGATTCCCAAGCTGAGTTCTCTTCCTTTCTTAAAGGACGGGTGCAATGCTTTAGTTCTGTAAATACTAGCCATTTATTTACTTCTTCATTGTGAATTAGAGGGGCTGGTCTCAGAACAAGACTGGCTAAGCCAGAAAGAGTCCAAATGCAGGCAATTAGAATACGATTAGGAAGGCAACACTGTGTATGGAATAAATAAAGCATTTGCTCTGTGGAGTGAAAGAGTGGCTACCTAATGCTATTCTGACGGAAAAACCAAAGTTTTACATGACTAAGATGATTCCTAATTAGAACTTCAAGTCTAAGAGAATTATAGTTGCCCAATAAAAATTTATTACAAAAGATAAAATGACTCATGGAAGACAAATGGCTGAGTGGCTGACAGCAAAGAAAGTGAGAAATCGTCATTTGGAAAAGGATCCCGGATGTGTGTTCAAGGGTCAAGTCCCCCCTGGGGAGGGGGGAGCTGTCCCTTGTAGGTCATCGCTTCACAAACATGCCAGATTGGTCGCTGCTAGTTCTCAGGTGTGGACCCTGACCCCGCAATGGAGGGGCTCCGAGGGGACAGATAAGGCACAGCCTGACGAGTTTGCTAACCGGGAGATGGAATCTGTGGTCTTGGAGATGAAAGCCCCTCGGGGTCTCCCTCATAACAGAATCGCTTCATCAACTTTCCTAATATGGACTCGGACTTCAGGCTAGAGGGAGGGAAAGAAAACACTCTTGGAGCTTGAGAAAAAGGGGAGGATTTGATGAATGTACAGATAGGGAGGGAACCCGTTCTCAGAGAAAAGAATCTTTGATCAATGGTATGGAGAAGCATCTTTCAAAGCCCCCTCAGATTCCAGCCACTTTAGAAGGAACAAAAAGAAGCTGATTCAGAGCCCAGCTGTTGTTATGAAAACCCAAACCAAAACAAGAAAAGGAAAAGAGAGACTTGGCAAAATATCATCTCAAATGGATTACCTGAAACAGCCACAAATGATATTTCTCATCAGAATTCACCTCGAAACCAGAAGGGGAATGTTTGGGCCACTGTGTTGGAATAAATACAGGTCTTCTGGGAGTGCGTAGGGGGATTTTGTTATTGGTCTTTTCCCTGTGTAGGTGGATATCCTCTAAAATAGCAAGCTAACCTATCAAAGAAGCCTGAGCGCCCAAGAATTGATGCTTTCAAACTGTGGTGTTGGAGAATACTCTGAAGAGTCCCTTGGACAGCAAGGAGATCAAAGCAGTTAATTCTAAAGGAAATCAACCCTGAATGTTCATTAGAAGGACTGATTCTGAAGCTGAAACTCCAGAACTTGGCCACCTGATGCAAAGAGCTGACTCATTGGAAAAGACTCTGAGGCTGGGAAAGATTGAAGGCAGGAGGAGAAGGGGACGACAGAGGATGAGATAGTTGGATGGCATCACCGACTCAATGGACGTGAGTTTGAACAAACTCTGGGAGATGGTGAAGGGCAGGGAAGCCTGGTGTGCTGCAGTCCTTGGGGTCACAAAGAGTCGAACACCACTTAGCGACTGAACAACAATAACTTATCAAGTCATGGGAAGGAGCCTAGCCTCCATCAGTTGCCTACTGTGTGCAGGACCCCTCACGTGGGTATCTGATTTAGACAATTATTTTCCTCAGAGCATTCATACTGTCTGAAACTGCTGACAGAAAATATGGATCCTCTGTGCTTGTATTAACAGCTGATGGGCAGATGCCTTAGAGGGAGTTGAGTAATCATTTCATCTCCTGTGCTCGATGTGTGAGTTTGTCCAAATGGATCCTTTTGAACTTCAATGTCGGTTTTTGATGTCACTTTTTTCTAGGAACCTGTTTTGCCCCTTAATTATTTTCTTTCTGTTTAACAGCCAAGCATGAATTTAAAGGTTTTGGATGTTTGACTCTTTCGTTCCAATCATCTCTATGTATTACACATACATGCAGATTAAACAACAGCAGCAAAAAGCTATTTGTGGTTTGTCTTACAGGCTTCCCAGGTGGATTAGTGGTAAAGAACCTGCCTGTCAAT
The DNA here is from genome assembly GCF_019320065.1 of Cervus canadensis. NCBI lineage: Eukaryota > Metazoa > Chordata > Mammalia > Artiodactyla > Cervidae > Cervus > Cervus canadensis. The sequence goes on along the minus strand of NC_057395.1, from coordinate 1,189,949 downwards.
ACAGGAGACATAATAGATAGAGTTTCAATCCCTGGGTGGGTAATATCCCCTAGAGCAGGGCATGGCAATCCACTCCAGTGTTCTTGCCTGGAGAATCCCATGGGCAGAAGAGCCTAGTGGGCTACAGTCCATGGGATTGCAAAGAGCTGGACACAACTGAGTGACTAACACTTACTTTTACATGAGAAGATATGAAAGCATAAATCCAGGAACATATATACCTTCTCTCTATGGACCTCGGTGGGTCATCCGTGCTTGGCTGCTAGAATGTTCCTGATGGCTACTTTTCTCTTACTCTTTGGTCTTTACGAAAACACGTTGATCTAGCACTGCTACCCTCAAAACGTTCAAAGAGTTTCAGAGTTCTCCAGCAAAACTGCACAATATTTGCAAAGTTTTCTCTCTGTGCCATTCAGAAGAGGGAACAGTTTATGCCTTTTTACAGACCTGTCCCGTGAAATAAATCTAAGTCTTAACCAGGCCTTCGCCAGGACTGGAAAACTGATAGAGAACTGGAGAAGGAGATGCTGAATGGGCAGAAACTGCAAGGACCTCAGATTCCGACCGAGGTGTACCGCATCCTCAAACAGAAGGGGCTGCTCAACATGGGGGTGCTGCCTGTGACCAGGACTCTATCAATAATTCTCTGTTGCCACTGGACCCGCAAGGTGTTTGATCTGCGGGGTGTCTTAGGCTGAGCCCCAACACCTGGGGCGCTGTAGCTGCAATGATGCTTCGATCCTAGCTGTTGGTCAAAGCAGGCTGTAAGGAGTGAGCACAGAGGGGTAAGAGCAGCGCCCCCTGATGAGGGACCCGTGAGCCCGCCTCGGGGACAGGCTCCTCAGCTGCTTCAGGAGAGCCCTGGGGATCACAGACCTGCTTCAGCCAGATGTAGAGTCCAGGTTTTCCACGGGGCAGGTTGTGCTGCAACAGGGCTGTGTTCTGTTCATCTTGAGGTGTGATCCTGGGTCCCTGCTGGTCAGCATTTTCCCCAAGGACCCTTTGGTCACCCTCATCTGGTTTCCCACTCTGCTTCCTGGGGCCTGGCCTGTCAGTGTGCTGCTGAGAGGGCATAAATCAGGGATGCTCTCCGGTCTTTATCTCCAGTGAGCATCTCCACTGCGGGAAGGACTGATGCTTCATAACCAAATGTATCGATCCGGGTCTGAGCGAGTCTGGGCCTAATGCTGTGCTGAAATGGAGTTTGCCATTATGTGTGGAGCTAAATAGTTCATTTTCTGCCATGAGACAGAAGGACATCACTCAGGGAAGCCTTCGGGATGGACCATCCCCATAGCTGCAAAGCTATGGAGAAAAAAAAAAATTAAGTTTTTCAGAATTGATTGCAATATTTCAAAAGATATTCTTTACCTCTTCACAAAAATCAAACTTTCCATTTGGACTTGTCAGAGTCAGCTTTTAGTGAGACCTATTTTTTTGTTTTTTTTTTTTGGTTCTTTTGATTAATGGCAAGGAGCCGTTTTTCTTTTCTTCACTGTAATAAAAATCAAGCTGTTGGAGGGTGCCCTTCAAAATAGAAATCAGGAGATGATTCGAACAGAATATTAATACTGCTCTTTTAAACCCCTGTGTTCGTATCCTGGTTTAATAAACTAAATTTTCAGCCGATTTCTTCTCTAGAAGGCAAACGACATTTTGTGGAAATATGAGCGTTTCCGACAGAACTTGATCACAATCTTTCATACATTCTTTCCTATTTACAGATAGCAGTGAGAAGAAAGGCTGGGTCTCATTCTTTTGTGCTTGAATAGGCCAGACAGAATGTGTGATTAGATGAATTTGGGCATCTCAATCATTTTATTGTAGCTATTGTTATCGTTCAGAATTCATGGGGCATAATTTTTAATTCAAGAATACAGAGTGGATTTTTCTCTTGGAAAAAAAAAATGATTTCTCAGTTTCCAGCGATAAGGCTCTTTAGAATCAGTCTCAGAGCTAACTGACAACACAATGGAATGTACTTTACGATGCATTGCTTTAATTTCACCCCATCATGGCCTGTCTTAAAACTTTTGCCAATGACGATGTCTTCCAGAAACTCTGAGGCCCCCCTTGGAATCTTCAGCAGGCATCGGGTTTATTTTAGTGGTTCTTTTATCTGAGCATCCTGAGTTTTTTCTGCCACCAAATTTGTATCAGCCTCATTCACTGAAATAGTATTTCTCAACCTTTTTTCATTAATCTTTTCCTACACCACCCTGCCAAGATTTTTAGACACCTTTTTTCTCAATTGCTTCTTTTCCCCATGACATTTTAGTGCTTCAAATATACTTTATGCCTGTCAATGTGCTGTGGCCCTCCAGATGACCATTGTTGTTTAGGCGCTAAGTTGTGTCTGACTGTTTTGTGACCCCATGGACTGACTGTAGCCTGCCAGTCTCTTCTGTCCATGAGATTTCCCAGGCATGAATACTGGAGTGGGTTGCTCTTTCCTCCTCCAGGGGATCTTCCTTACCCTGGGGTTGAACTTGGGTCTCCAGCATTGCAAGTGGATTCTTTACCCCTGAGCCCCCAGATGACCATAAACTATTGTATAATGTGAGATTCTTTTGCCTCCAAAGAATGGATGTTATCATCTTGGAGCAGTATTCCCACTCCCTACATATACTGAAATATACACACAATACTTCTATCAAGTCACTCTTACATTTTGTTTCCTTAAGGCATTGTATATGCCAAAAACCTACTGAAATGATTGCTACTGATTGAAAAGTACTTATTAGTCATTTGGCTACACTGGGTTTCAGTTTCAGCTTGCGGGATCTTTGGTTGTAGCTCGAGAACTCTTAGTTGTGACATGTGGGCTCTAGTTCCTTGACCAGGGATCGAACCCCAGTCCCCTGCTTTGGGAGTGCAGAGTCTTAGCAACTGGACCACCAGGGAAGTCCTTTGAAAAGTACTTATTACACTTAATGTATACTTGTAGTAAAAGATGATACTCATTGAGTGTACACATCCTCTTGGTTAATGTCGACACTGCTGCTGCTGGGCCATAAGCAGTGAGGACTCAGCCGGACTCAAGCTGGACATCCAAAAACTGGTCTTGGTCTACAGGTGTGTCATCAGAATTCAGCCCAGTCCATTAAGGCAGCGAAAGTGCCTTCAGCCACACCTGGTCAGGACACTTCGTATTATATTGTGGGGTTTTCACCATTTGTGGCTTCAAGGTAACAAAGTTTATCTCCCTCCAAGCCTCCTCCCAATCTCTTCAATCTGACCCTGACACCTTCAGCTAGGAACAGCTTCGCTTTCTCCACTTTGGTTCTATAATGTCATGTTTTGATTTCCAAGAGGGTAAAATAGCAGACTAGGAGAGGAAAAGAAAGAACAACTACAGGAGGAGACATTGGGAAAGGCATTAGAAAGTGTCTGATTGGACAGGGAAGGATTATGGAAAGTGGGAGTTATTCTAAAAGCTCACAGGCACTCACAGAATCTTCCCAGCAAATGTTTGCTTATCAACATCCTCCCTCTACAATGGGTGATATCAATTAGAATGGAGGTGCTTACCGAGAGGTTAAGTGACTTGCCCAAGGTTACCCATCTAGTAACCTGCAGAGCCATGATCTGAACACAGACAGATGAGTCTTGGGGCTGATCTCATCATCATGTATGCCAAGAACCTGCCCTGTTTTCCAGGTGGCTCCCTCTCTCTAGGCCCATTCTCTCCAAATTCTTCAGTAGTTGGTGTTATAACCTGGAATAATGTTTTTCCAATTATCCTTAGCAGAGCTCTTTGGGTGATGTTATTCAACTTTTACTGTTTCAAAGAGTTGTCCAAGGATCTCATTTAAAACTCAGATGACCATTCTCCACGCCTGAAAGAAGAAGATCCAGAGGTTCTAAGTGAAGCCTGAAAAACTGTCATTCTAATAAGCACTCCCAGTGACTGTCCGTAAGGTGACCCCATACCCTCTTTCCCTGGGCCCGTGGTTCTGTTGTAGGAAGGGGGAGGCCCCCTACTGGGCCCCAAGAGCGGGCTCTTGTCTAACACTTGGAAAAGAATTGTCCAAGGAGACACGTGCTGACAAAGCAAGAGATTTTATTGGGAAAGGGCACCCGGGTGGAGAGCCGTAGGGTAAGGGAACCCAGGAGAACTGCTCTGCCAGGAGACTGGCTCACAGTCTCGGGTTTTATGGCGATGGGATTAGTTTCTGGCCAATCATTCTAATTCAGAGTCTTTCCTGGTGGCGCATGCATTGCTCAGCCAAGATGGATGCCAGCAAGAGGGATTCTGGGAAGTGGACGGACACGCGGTGTCCCCTTTTGACCTTTCCCGAGCTCTTCCAGTTGGTGGTGGCTTATTAATTCTGTATTCCTTATCAGGATCTCCTGTCATAAAACAACTCATGCAAATGGTTACTATGGTGCCTGGCCAGGGTGGGCGGTTTCAATCAGTGTGCTTCCCCTAACAGTTCCACTTCACTCAAATCAACTCCTTGTTGTGTCGGATGCATTACTGGGCTTCTATCTAACATTTCCTTCAAGAAGGAAGTTCATCTACCATTTCTACAGTTTTCTTTGTGTATTAATAGTTTGATGGAACTGCAGCAAAGCCAATTCAGTGGATGTAATCTAGTCAAGGACGAAAATCAGAGAGTCAGACACACTGTTCTCCAGTGATCAAGGATGCATTTGAAAGCAGCTAGACCTTAGGGTAAGGTAGTAAATTATAGACTGTGGGTCAAATGTGATTTTTTTTTTGTATTTAGGAGTGGTTGCAAAAAATATTTTATGGCATGAAAATTATATAAAATTCCAATTACAGTATCAATAATTAAAACCTTATCAGAACACATAATTCTCACTTAGTCACATATTTTTTATGCCTGCATTTGTACTACAACAGCAGTTACATATTTGGAACAGAACATGCTGCTCACAAAGTCTGAAATATTTACTAGCTGGGCCTTTACAGAGAAAGCTTGCCCCTGCTTCAGATTATGCAGAAGGGGACGGACTGAATCTCCTTCCATCTTGTTTTTCTTACCGAGAAAGACAAGGAATGAAGTAGAAGTCCCTGATGAGTAGGTAGCGGGTGTGTGTGTGTGCTCTTTTTCCTCCTATTAAGGTAGGATAGACTTTTTTAAAGTTTTTTTTTATTATTTTTCTTGGCTGCACCATGCAGCGTGTGGGATCTTCGTTCCCCAGCTGGGGACCGAGTCTGCACCCCCTGCAGTGGCAGCATGGAGTCTTAACCACTGGACCACCAGGGAAGTCCCAAGACAGATATTTTTAAAGTCAGTCGAGCTGGGGGTAGAGACACTGCCCCTCCTCTGAAACTTGAAAAACTGAACACAGGTGTGTGACATGTTAGTGATATAAAACCACCACCATGAGCACATGCCTACAGGGAAAGAGAAACAAGCTGTTGAATCAGCAGGGTCCTCTGTTACTGAGTTTCCTTGGCTATTTGCTATTTGTTCACCCACGTTGTCATCTGCCAGTGTATTGTAACGGCCTTGTGGGGAACAAGCATCAAGGATTTAGGAAAGATATGTGTGAGGAAACCCACTTGACAATCATAACTCCATCTTTTTCCTAGCAATTGTCTCTGCCTGACGTTGTTGGACACTATTTGTGGAATATTTTGGCCCACCTTCTGGAGCCCTGTTATTTTAAGGAAACGGTTTGAGAATGAATAGTCTAAAACACAAGTGAACCCTTAAGTCCTTTATTGCAAGACTGGTGCCTGAAATTTTCCAGGGAGAGAATCTCCAAGTGACTCCATCATCAACCAATAACAATATAGTTGTACCACGATAATGATTTTTATACAATCTGGGCACCTGGATATGTATGTTCCTACAAGTGCATAATGTGAACATCTCTGACAAGTTTGTTTGGGGTTCATTAGTGTAAGCATATGCCAGTCCCCTGAGCATGAGTCCGTGAGGTGACAAAATTCCTAGGATGCACTTTTTTTTCTATTGTAGATTAGAAAAGTTGGCTAGGGTACGTGCTCCCTAATCATGTTCTGAAGGTGAGGAGAAGGCTGTCCTGGCACCAGCTGTCAATCTGTGTCTAGAAAGTTCACCAATAATTTGTAGCCTGGGAGCACTTGACTTGGGGACCCCTGGAGCTAATTGGATTCACTGATTTTCTGTAAAATCCCCGCCTGTCATCAGCTCAGCAGTAGGTATGATACTGAAGCTCTAATGAACCCAGGGATAGCTTTGAGTTGGTCTGATTTCTTTGGAGTAAATTATCGGGCCCTAAATTTGGATTTTTAGGGAGGAAACTTCTTGTATTGTCTCTTATAGCCTTTCATTAGGATCCAAGCTATTTAAGAAGGTGGTCAGGTTTCATCCTGGAAGACACACCATTCTTGCAGAAAGACACACCATCTAAGAACTCGTCAGTCAGGTGGAGCTTGGTTAGAACCTGCAAGGAAAATGAACCTGGAATACTTATTAACTGGGAACTGACCTGCTCCACAACAGCAACAGAAGAACCCATCCCAGGGAGTGGGGAGCCGGGGACCTGGGCTCTGGGTTGCTGCCTGAGCTGTTTTGCTTCGATAGCTAGTTTCTTTGTTGCTTCCATGTCAGAGCAGAAGTCACTCGCAAACCTGTTTTATCTCGCCCTGGGAGTTCCCTGTCTCTAAAAACAGAGACTGTCCTGTCACGGGGTACCGTCCTCTGGGAGGAACAGGAATACATTTGGATGGGCTCCAGCACGCCTGGCTGTTCTTTGATATCACAGATGAGGCCACCCGTCTCATTTTTTTTAGCAGGGCACTCACAGGAGCTGTTTGTGGCGAAGGGGACACGGGCTACACTGTCTGCAGACAGTCACCACTTCCATTTGGGCTGAAGTGCTGTGTGGGTCTTTGTCAGAATCTTCTCCTGACATTATCTAGGTCAGAAAAATATGTGTTTACATCCTTATGTTTAATTAGATGGATGAAATGTAAAATGCCTCCCTTCCCCAAACATACCCCTTCAGCCACCTGAAAATCCCATAAGGACCCAAATGTTCCTAAGAACCGTGGATGTTTATTGTCAAGAAGCAGTTTGCTTTTATGGCGATGGAGAACTCGCAGAGAAAACATACTTGTATATTGCTATACCCTTGGCCCAGACTAGCAATTTAATACCCTGCCCCATCAGCCAAGGTCCAATTGATTGCTACGGTTTTGTTCTTATTTGAGGAGCCCTCGGGCCCTTGCTGCGGCTCCCACCCAGGGACCAGCATAGACGCGCGAGGAAAGACTTGTTAGGTCACGCAGCCCTATCACCTGATCCCTCTGGTGTGTCTCTCTGATGCCTGGACTTGCTTGGATTTGAGTGATGCCAAGAGTGGGTCGTCAGTGTCTTCCCTTGGGAATGGATAATGTATTTTCTTCTGGATTCAAATTTTTTTTCCCCATTTCTTGAGTTTTTTCAATCGTTCCTGGGAAGCTGACTCTCTTTAGGGTTTCCTTCCTCCTCTTCCTCCTCCTCTGGGTATTTTCTGATATTTACCCACCAAGGGAGATGAGGGTTGTCTCCGACCTCCAATTCGTAGTCATCCGTTTGCTCCTCTCTGTTTGCTGTGGATTCCTTTGCGACGTAAGCTTTCCTCCCCCCTTCACTGTGTCATTGCTGCGTGTCTGCACATTCCCTTCATTTTTTCTCAGCCCTTTCACTCCGTGTACTGTTGATGAGTCGGTGTGAGAGAAAGGGAGCGTGGGAAGAGAGATGCGCGGGGACCAGGAGCGGCCCTTGCTAGGGACTTTGGGAGCCAATGGTTGAGCTCAGGGCTAACTTGGAGTCAGAGATGCCAATATGGAGAAAAGACTGGAGATGCTGGCGTTCCAAGATCTGAGATGGAAACTGCGAAACTGAAAAACAGGCTCTTGCAATTCCACCACCTGCCATTTTTTTTGGATTACATTGCTGGCCTGATTTTCAGCTTGAACTAATTTTCTTCCAGACCACTGTCTCTTACCTTTGTTCTCTGTTCTCTCCATGACTGTTCTTTTCCATAACCAGAGATGATGATATGAGGGGTGGTGACGGGGGGATCCTTGAGATCATCCCGTGCAGCCACCTCTCAATCTGATATGAAGACTCAGGCCCCAGAGTGGTGATGGCATCTTCAAGCTCACGTGGAAGCTGGCGGAGGAGCCAGGACCAGCAGCCCAGCTCCTGAATCCCATGCCAAAGCTGTCTTCTCTAATGGGCCCCTGGTTCAATCTGTGGAGTTCAGAAAAGGAGACTTCTGCTGAAGCTGCTGCCTCCGAGCATGCTCAGAAAGTAACAGTGTACATCTATTTGTCAGAGAGACATGGCAAAGAAAAGAGCCCACAGCCCTGAGAAAGGAAATATCAGATCGACCTTCAGTGAGCCTTCCTCTTCTGTAGGAAAACTGAAATGAACGTAGCACGTGACACCAAATAAAGTGATTCAACTTGAATGCTACTGTTATTAACATCTTCTGGGTTTTCTCCCCTTCAAAAATAAGGGGTTTTCTCCCTTTTTAAACAAAAGAGTCAAATTTTAAGACAAGCGTTTTAGGCATTATTTAATTATCCAAAGTCTCTTTACCTATAATCCTTCAACCAGGTGATATATAATTGGATAATTATAATTTGGAATCTGGAATAAAGTCTTTTAAGCAGATACTACAGTAGGCAGCAACATGTATGACTAATAATAAAGCGACATGCCCTGGTTGTAAATTCCTTTGCCCCTGATACTGTTTATGATTTGCCCTTGAGCTGTCCTCTGGTCTGTTACCCAGTCATTGTTGGTTTTTTGTTTTTTTTTTCATTGACATATGCATGTGAAAATGGAGCTGTTGAGAATGTGCTATAACCTACATGGAAACTCCTCTCAACCATAAATGAGCTTTTCTAGGGTGTTAATTATATAATTTCCTGATTCTTAACCTTAAAATATTATCCACAAATGGCAACATCTCAAAATAAAGGTGAGAAGAGATACTTATCTGCTATTTTGGTTTGGAATACTTGAAACTAAGAACCTAAGTTATTTCTCATGTTATAAGATGTAAAAAAGAAAGGAAATATCAACTAAAAATTTCTCCAAAGATCTTTATGACTTCACTCTCTAGCTTTGTTCACCGTAATAGGTAGATTTCAGGTTGAATGTTGTCTCTAAGGTATCAGAGAACCATAAAGCTGATTGAACGAAGCATCCAGACAAGAAATCATCTTGAGGTTTGGAGGGTGGTGGTGAAGAAATGACAGGCAAGCATGGAGATTTAACCCAAGATGAGGACGTTCTTTCTAGAAACTTGGAAGGATTGGATGTCAGTAGATACACATGTCACTTTTGCCTTTCATGTGTCTCAATGCCTGAATGTGTACTCGTGTGCATTTGGTATTTACACGCTTCCTTTTAGAGCATCTTTGGTTAGAATCATGTCCTTGTCTCTGACCATAGCCTCTGTAAGTACTTTAGGTGTGTGGACAGTGTCAGTCATCCCCCTCCAGGGCACAAACCTTGTACATCCCCCTCCATACAGTGGTACAGAGTTTTATGAAACAAAGATGTATAGCATGATGCATCTGGGAATTGGGTATGGGAACTAAGAGGCTTGGCAAGTGGTCTCAGTCTTTTAGAACTCTGTTTCCCTAGGGTTCTCTGTTCTTTGAGTGTGCTCCTATTCGGGGTCTTTCTATTTTGCCAGGTCTGGTGTTTCTGGTTTTCAGGAACCCACGCCGGGAGGAGAGCAGCTCAACCCTTGCAAGGCTGCCCTAGAGTACGCACTCAGATTCCCAACCCTCACAAGGTACATCTTTCACCGTCTCACTCTTGTCCCGGAGCAGCTCTGATGACACCCCCACTTTACCCCTCTTCTTCGGAAGCACCTAGCCACCACTTTCCTGCCTTGACCAACCCCATTTACTGAGAGTTAATCTGGATACCAGCCTAGGTGACTCCACGGACAGTCATTTGCGGAATGCCTCCTGACTCACAGTGGTAGATCCACCCCGCCTGGGACTCCCCTCATGAGCAGCCCAGAGACTCGGGCCAGACCCCACTCACGGGCTACAGTCCATGAGGTCACAGAGCGTCAGACACGGCTTAGCAGCTGAGCCACAGCAACAGGCTGGTCATGGTGCTGGCCCAGGCACGTCCTTGTTGGAAAGGTAGACTCAATAGATTCCTTGAAATTAATCTCCAACTATTTTCTTTTTTTTTCAGTTTTACTTATTAATTTACATTTTTTAAATTTAGTTTTTATTTTATACTAGAGTATAGTTGATTTACAATGTTGTGTTAGTTTTAAGTGTACGGTAGTAATTCAGTTATACACATACATGTATCCATTCTTTTTTAGCTTCTTTCCCATATACATTGCTTCATAAAGTTTCCTGTGCTGTACAGTATGTCCTTGTTGAGTATTTTTTTACGGTAGTGCATACATGCTAATTCCAAAATCCTAATTTATCCCTTCCCCCATATTTCCCTTTTGGTAATGATAAATTTGTTTCTGAAGTCTATGGGTCTGTTTTGTAAATAAGTTCATTTGTATCATTTGTTTAGATTCCATATGTAAGTGGTGCATGATACTTGTCTCTGTCTGACTTACTTCACTCAGTATGATAGAGCCTCCAAGGATTTTCACTTTGATAAAGATGACAGACCCTCCCCTTCCCCAAGGTGTTAGGATTATATCAAGGATATGGCCGTATTTTGTACCAACCCACACAGTCTGCTCCTCATCCTTCTGAACTTCCTTACAGAAAGATTCCATCAAAGAAGGATGTACCAGCAGAGCTGTGCTCAAAGGATGCTTCCAGGTACTGTCACAGGTGCTCTTGGGGACTGAGGCAGGACGAGCACAGACACATAGCATTTCACTCTTGGGAAAAATGATGAATGTTTCCAAGTCTGTTTCTGGGGATAATTCTTCTCTGCTTTGTGTTACCTGTAGTGTGTGTGCCATGTCCGACTCTTTGCGACCTTAGGAATTGTAGCCCTCCAGGCTTCACTATGGAATGTTCCAGGCAAGAGTCCTGGAGCGTGTTGCTATTTCCTACTCTGGGGATTTTCCTGACCCAGGGGTTGAGCCGATGTCTCTTGCATCTCCTGCACTGGCAGGCAGATTCTCTACCACTGTGCCACCTGGGAAAGCCACCTGTAGAATAAACTGCAGACTCCTTTCCAGAAGGCATATATCTCTTTATGACCGTATTACTCCTAAAACCTTGTTCTTTAACATTCCTCTCCGCCACCCCCCACTTTATGTTACAGATGTGTAGAACAACAACATTAGTCATCAACATTTATTCATTCAACAAGCATCCACTGATGGCATGTGGTAAAGCAGGTCTGTGTTAGAGCTGGGGCAAGGGCTTCCCCGGCAGTCCAGTGGTTAAGAACCTGGGCTTCACTGCAGGAGGCACAGGTTCCATCCCTGGTTGTGGAACTAAGACCCATGCATGCTGCACATTGTGGCAAAAAACAAACAAAACAAAAAAAACACCTGGAGAAAATCAGCGGACAAATGGGTCCCGCTGGTCAGTTCTCTCCAGAGCAGGCTCATCCCTTCTGGATGCTCTGTTACTTGCTCACCCTTCTCTGATAGACAGCATTTACAACTTAGTGATTTCTCTTACAACCCTCTTGCTCCCAGAGATCTTCTCTGACCCTGAGTCTTAAGTTTCCTTCCTTTGTGCTCTTCCACCATGGAAGGTATGTTTCTGCCATAGCAAGGATCACCCTTATTTTGACCAGTTGTTTCCTTCTGTGACCTGCTTTCTCCAGCCCTTCCTTCAGTTCAGCACCCATGGTCAGTGTCTTGCAATTTTAAAGCAAGATCTATGTCTTGTTCACATTTTTTATCCTAAGGGCCTTATATAGCATCTGACACATACTAAACATTCAATAAATATGTTATAGAATCAATGAATGATTAACTTACTCAAGCTACTCTGATTTTGTGTTATCCCATGTACAGAATCATAGATTGATAAAACTGGAGGCATGAGGGAATTTATAAGACCATTTCTAACCCTCCGTGTTATAGATGACACATGTTTTAGTTGAATCACAGGAAGCAATGCAAATACCAAATATGTAGTGTTTGGAGCTGCAGAAAATCCGTGAACAGAAATAATAATAACCAAGGTGGGAGGAGATACTTCCGTTCAGCCATTAGCCTAAGTTCTAGTCAGTACAACAGGTAGGACCTTTGTGTCACGATAGATCATGTTGAAGTCTGTTCTGTTTTATTTTGAGTTCAGCTTCAGAGTCAAGGGCCATGAAACACTTACTCAGCTGTGAGCTTGATGATGAATCATGAGTTACTCATCTGCCATCTTGCAACCCATGTGTGAAGAGACGTTCAGTGAACGTCTGCAAGGTAGAGAAGGGAGAAGAACCATTCAAGTTTAGGGTAGAACGCCTGAGACAGATTCAAGTGGAGAGGAGGGGGTGGAAATGGTTTTTATTAGGTGAATGGAGGTGAGACTTGAGTCTGGTGTCTGGAGGAGCTATGAGGCAGGAAGGAAGGGGAGGAGATGGCTTCTCTAGAGGAAATTAATTTTTTTTTATCCTCTGATGTATCCTTTTTTCATTATCTCTTGCTTTTCCTTTTCTTCTCTCCTTGTGTTTCTCCCGTAGAAATTGCTGTCTGTCTCTGGCAACAGTTCAGTTCTTTAAAATGCAGCCACCTGTGTGTGCTGGGGAGCATATGCTTTTCATCTTCTGCTAAGTTGCCTTTAGAGTTGGTTAAGTTCTACCAGCGTGGACTATGCCCAAGAAAACGTCCAACAACTTGTGGAATGTGATTAAACTTTGATAAAGACAATTCTTTTATTTTTAGATTGAAGTATAGTTGATGATTATGATATCAATTATAGGTGTATGATACAGTGATTCAGAATTTTTAAAGGTTATATTCCATTTATAGCTATTATAAAATATTGGTTGAGTTTCCTGTGTTGTACAATATATCCTTGTAGCTTATTTTAAACCTAATAGCCTGTACCTCTTATCCCCTAGTCCTACAAAATTGCCCCTCCCTTCTTCCCTTGTCCCATTGGTAACCACTAGTTTGTTCTCTGTATCTGTGAGTCTGCTGCTTTTTTGTTATATTCACTGGTTTCTTGTATTTTTTTAGATTCCACATGTAAGTGATGTCATGCAGTCTTTTTCTTTGACTTATTTCACTTAGCATAATGTCCTCCAAGTCCATCCAGGCAAATGGCAAATTTTGTTCTTTATGGCTGAGTGGTATTCCATTGTATATATACACCATATCTTTTTTATCCATCCATCTACTTAGGATGGATACTTAGGTTGCTTCTGTATCTTGGCAAACCATAAATAATACTGCTATAAACACAGCAGTGCATGTATCTTTTTGAATTAGTGTTTTGGTTTCTTTTTTTTTTTTTTTTTAAGATATATACCCAGGAGAGAAATTGCTGGGTCATATGATAGTTCTATTTTTAGTTTTTGAGAAGTTTTTGGACCATTATCTACAGTGGCTGCACCAATTCACATTCCTACCAACAGTGTATGAGGGTTCCCTCTTCTCCAGATCCTCATCAACATTTGTTATTTGTGTTCTCTTTTGATGACAGCAGTTCTGACAGGTGTGGGGTGATAACTCATTGCTGTTTTGATTTGCATTTCCCTGAGGATTAGTGATGAGCATCTCTCATGAGTGATGAGGGCAATTCTTAAGCTAAAAAGTGACTTTTCTCACTGACAGTTCATGACCAGGCCAATTGGATTTTTGAAGCACGTCCTCCACCTGGTGACACGCTTCTCTAACTGGTGGCTACTGTCCTTAACATCAGTTTATAATTGTTAAAACTGGCCAAAAAGAGAAAACAAAACACCTTTTTAAAAAATGTCTAATTAAAAAAAACTCCCTTAATGCATTAAGGTCTTGAACCATGTCCATTCAAAGAAAATTCTTTTCAATATGAAAGTAAGGAGTTAACAAATCTTCTAATATTTATAAATGCAAAATAATGACTTTAAGTTTAGAGTTTATATCTCCAAGCAAAATTTGCCAAGAAGTACTCACCACTCCAGTATTCTTGAACTTTCCTGGTGGCTCAGTTGGTAAAGAATCCGCCTGCAATGCAGGAGACCCTGGTTCGATTCCTGGGTTGGGAAGGATAGGATATTCATTCCAGTAATCTTGGGCTTCCCTTGCAGCTCAACTGGTAAAGAATCTGCCTGCAATGCGGAAGATCTGGATTCGATCCCTGGGTTGGGAAGATCCCCTGGAGAAGGGAAAGGTTACCCACTCCAGTATTCTGGCCTGGAGAATTCCATGGACTGTGTAGTCCATGGTCTCAAAGAGTCAGACACGACTGAGCGACTTTCACTTTCACTCACCATTACCTGGATGTTCTTTCTCTGGGCTATCTGGCTGTTCAGGAGCTGACCCTTATCCTGTTTTATCATGTGCATTTGTTTCTGGCCTGTATTCTTCTACAAACTTGGAGGTCAAGTCATGCAAATAAAGGTCATTTTGATAGTTACAGTTCATTACCTAGAAATCTGATACATATTTTTATCCTAGTATTTTTATTCCAGTAAAATGTTTTATCCCAGTAAACATGCTTGTTCATGTGTGTACAATTTCAAATGTTTTCTTTTCTTACTTTCCTGATTCCCTTGTTGGTCAGGCCAACCTATATATTAATAGAAGCCCAATGAATGCTATGCAACTCCTGAGTCTGAGCTTCTGAGAGGAAGAGGAGGGATGGTGAAGAACTAAGTATATTCTGTTCAGAAAGGCTGTCACAATTTTTTTTCCTCAGCTTGTGAAGCTAATGTGCCCAGCAAGGAAAACACCGGAAATCTTTTGTTTCTATATTTCCGACTGTGTTAATCATCATCTGTTTTATCAGAAACTTCTCATTTCCTTGAAATATGCAATTTTAACAGGATTTGGTACATTCTTAAATACCTCTACTCCATCTCTTAGCAAGTATTTTTTCATGAAGCCATGTCAAAATTCATAATGGAATTTGATATAATTTTAAACATTTGATGGATTTTTAATTTTTAATATTTGAATAGCTTATATATGACATAGTAAAATATTCAAAGCCTATAAAGGTTATATATGAAAAGTAAACCTTTCCACATTCCCTGCCTGCAGTTCCCTATTTTTCAGGAACAGGCTAGATTACTCATTTCTTATGTATCTTCCAAACATACACTTACGTACGTAGAGTATTTATACTTGCCCCTCCTTCTTTGGACAAATAGGGAGTATATTACACACTGTTCTGAATGTTGTTTTCCTCACATATCTACATATCTCAGAAAATGTTCCAAATTGATATTTATTGAAATACCATCTCATTATTTTTATTGCTGTTATTTAGTCACTAAGTTGTGTCCAACTCTTTTGCAACCCCATAGACTGCAACCTGCCAGGCTCTTCTGTCCATGGGATTTCCCAGGCAGGAATACTGAGGCAGGTTGCCGTTTCCTTCTCCAGGGGATCTTCCCAACCAAGAGACTGAACCCGTGTCTCCTTCATTGGCAGGCAGATTCTTTACCACTGAGCCACCTCGCTGCACTTTATTCCCGTGTGTGGAGATACCATAATTTATTTAACCAATTCCATACTGATGAACACCTAAGTTGTTTCCAATATTTTGCTATTACCCTTCACTCTGCAATAACCATCCTTGTCCATACGTCTTTGTGCACACTTATAAAACTATCTGTAGGGTGGAGTTTATATCCACATTATTTGGTTGAAGGGAATAGAAGAACATTTCAGTTTCCATAGGTGTTGTCAAATTGCTCTCCAAAGACGTTCCCCCAATTTAGATTCACAATAACGTGGCTTAAGAATATGGGTTTCTTTTTAAAATGTGTACCATCTATAACCTGCTCAATATTTGCCACTATATCTTGCAATCAGCAACTAAATGAATCTAGCAGACACTACATGTAATTAAGAGCCCATTACAGTTACTACTGAAATTAGTCGGTGTGATGCTCCATCTCACCTTCTGCAGCTGATTAAACGCATGCTTAGCATCCACACCTCAACTTGCAATCCCGCCAGCATTCATGGCTGCACCCAGAGCATTTGACAGCGATGCTCACTGACAGGAGAGAGAGTGTTCTGTGTGTTTTAGACAAATAAAGATCAATGTCTTCATCCAGATGCTGTTTTGTTAGACAAGTATTTAAACTCTGATCTTATATCTCAAAATTCAGCACAGTATTAACCATGATGGGAAGATCAGCAGGTGTTTGCTCTCCTTGCTGAAAACTGTCTGCACATTTGATGTTGGCTCATAATCAGATCGTTCAGAGTCAGCCTGAAACAATTCTGCTTTTCACATGTCAATAAAAATAGAAATAGTTTCCACCTTCAACTTTAGAATTAGGACTGTTAGTTTTACTATTATTACTGCTGGAATAAATATTTTATAATGAAAATTTCTTGTAAGTAATTATTTTTTCATTTTTGGAAATTCTTAGTTGACAGCAGGAGGTTCCTTTTTTTCTCTGTAATGTGTTACAACCAAACCCATTACCTTGTGTGAATCCTCATACCTTGCTTTGTCAATTCAGCTCAATGCCCTGATATCTCTGGACATCAGCCTGCCATCTACATTTGGGATCAGTGTTTTCTTAATAGGATGTAAGCTTATAACAACAGCCTTTTCACTCTTGTAAAAGTAAAGCAACTAGCAAGGAATTCGTTATGAAATACCTATTCCATTATATAAAGCTTTAACTTTGCTAATTCTAAAATCAGAAGCTGAAGCCAACTTTACTTTTTATTGATGTGTTGAAAGTGGCCACTATTCATCAGTGAAATGTCTGTTTCTAAGTGTTAAATAAATGCCTCTCACAAAGGAGAGTAGCAGTGATCCATAAAATACTACAAAAAGGCATGATTGCAATTCTTTTTTTTTTTTTTTTGACCATATCATGCAGAATGCAGGATCTAAGTTTCCCAGCCAGGGATTGAACCCACATCCCATGCAGTGGAAGTGCAAAGTCTTAATCACTGCAACAGCAAGGAAGTCCCATGGTCACAATTCTCATCTTCTTCTATTTCTATTCTTTATAATCTACTTTCTTTCTATTTCATCCCGTAACCTTACCTTTTAATGAGTTTTCACCCCCCACTCCATAAACATCCTGCTTATCCAAGTCAAACTGGACGTATTCCAAACCAAACTTATGCCACTCCATACCAGCTCCTCCTCAAGAGTTCCCTGTGTCAGCGAGCAGCGTCACCATGCATCCATGCCATATTAGCATCTTCTCCTCCCTCCTCTGCCCGTCAGTCACCAAATACTATTGAGTCCTCCTAATACCTCTCAAACCCATCCACTTCTCTCCCTCTTTAGGCTTACTGGACACAGCCTCCTAAATGAAATCCCACATTGACTCGTTAATTCTAAGTCACTTTTCTACATAGAAGGGCATAAGGGTAATATTTGTATTGTAAGCCAAGACAAATTAAAATGGACCAGACTTACCCTTTCACTCGAAAAGCTAAAAGACTAGGAAAAATAGGTGAAACAAAAGTCCTCAAGTCATTGGACATCAGGCCACCAGGTAATAAAAGACAGAGACATGAGGCAAGGAAACAAGCCGGGCTGAGTCCCATGAATGACCCAGGGTGAGACGTGGAGAAGGTTTCCAGGTCATGATGCTGGCGGGAGAAGCTGAACTTCCGCTCTATTGAACGAGAGTCCTGCCAGCAACATAAGAAGCTCAGGGCACCAGCAGGGGGTCTGACTGAGAGCCCTGTCATGGTGAACGACCAGGAGAAGAAATCTCTCTCCTCACCAGGAGGCACCGTCAAGGGTGATCCCACTGCAAAACAGCACCTGGCCAGGGAAGTGCTCTAATTCCCTCCAGGCCTGAGATTCGCATCCTCTACCCAGCATGGCTGGGTGGCACAAGTGAAGGGAACCCACCACAATGAGAACCTGGTCCAGGTTGGCTCTTGGTCCTCTTGGGCAGAGAACCCCTTCCTCCAACTAAAGGCACCAGATACTTCGAGAAAACTACATCCCATCACCCCAAGAAGTACCATCAGGGACCAGCGGGAGCCCCAGTGGCACCAAAGAAAACAGACAAAATAATATCACATGGCCCTAAAAACTAAGTTGCATTGGAACCATGGTCTCAAAATTAAGCAAGGACCTGTGGGCTAAACCCAAATGTGGTGACTGCCTGGTATTATAAAAGAGCCTTTAGTAAATAGGACCTAGAGTCTGCTAAGGAAAAAAAAAAGTCCAGGAAATAATTTTAAAAAGCCATCTGTACACCAAAACCCAGAATTTTAAAGCACTGATCAGGAGTTCCCTGGTGGTACAGTGGATAAGAATCTGACTGCCTGTGCAAGGGACATGGGTTCAATCCCTGGTTTAGGAAGATTCCACTTACTGTGGAGCAACTAAGCCAGTATGCCACAAGTACTGAGTTGCAACTACTGAAGTCTGTGCGCCCAGAGGCCTGTGCTCCTCCACAACAAGAGAAGTCCCTGCAATGAGAAGCACGTGCACCCCCATGAAGAGTAGCCCCTTCTTGCAATTAGAGAAAGCCTGCATGCAGCAATGAAGACCCATCACAACCAAATATAAATTTTAAAAAATTTAAAAAAAAATAAAAGTGATCATAAAAATGCCTCACCAAGGTATTACAAATTCTCTTGAAACAAATGAAAAAAAAAATAGAAAATCTCAGCAAAGAAATTAAAGTGATTTAAGAAAGATCCAAATGGAAATTATACAACTAAATAAATAAAAGAAACAAAATCTAGGTGGATGGCTCAATAGTAGAGTGAGTATAGCAGAGAATAGCAGCAGTGAAATTGAGGACAGATCGATAGAATTTATATAATCTGAAAAACAGAAGGAAATAGAAAAAATAAAAAGAATGACGGGGACCTAAGGGACAATATCAGGAGACCTAACATTCTCAGAGGAAGAGAAAGAAAGTGGGACTGAAAGAGTATTCAAGTAAATACTGGCTGCAACATTTGGCAGAAGACTACACTTTAATAGCAAGGATTTCTTTCAATCTCTTTCTCTAACAGATGAGGGATAGGTGGTCCTTCTCCTGGCTTTTTAGAGCATTGCAATGACTACGGAGGACTTAGCACCAATGACCTGAGTTTTATTCATAGCATTTCCTCAAACTCTTATCACAGAGGTCTCTGAGCTGGCCCTTCATGCTGCCCTTCCTGTGTCACGGTTTCTAATATTCCTTCAATTCTGTGACTGTATTGGAAAATTCCTTTCAGCTAATCTCTTCCCTTTTTTTTTTTTTGCTTTAGTTATCCAGAATTAGCTTCTGTTGTATGTGATCGAAAGAACCTCCACTAATACACTAAGTATAGGCTGTGCATTGGACTTGGAGTGGAGAGAAACATAGCATATATACTTCACAAGAAAATAAGTGCTTCTCCTCCTGGGATGTACCAATTGAAATATTTTCTTAAAAGTTTACACAGCCCCCTGGTGACTCTGAAATATTTTGCTACAACATGACCTTTCCCCTCATCTTTGAGACTCCTGTCCATCATTCTAATTGACGTCTCCATTTGAATATCTAATAAACTCATCAAGTTTCATATGTCCGAAGCAAAACCTAATCTTCCACAGCAAATGGCACTAGCTTTCATGTAGCTGCTCAGATAAAAGCCTTGGAATCATCCCTGATTTCTCTTTTTTTCCTCCCCCAAATCTGACCAATTAGTAGGTTCTGTCCATCCTGCCTTAAAAATATAGCTAGAATCCAACCATTTAACATCTGAACTGCTTCATTCTACTCTACACCACCACCCTCTCGCCCTTGGAAAAATGCAACAGCCTCCTAATTGCACTTTCTGCTTCTAGGTTTGCCATGCGGTAACCAGAGTCATTCTTTTAAAATGTAAACCAGATTATGTGTCTTTCATGCTCAAAACCTGTCAGTAGCTTCTCATGACACCGAGAATAAAAGGCAAACACCCTCACATGATCTACAAGATCTTATGTGATCTGAGTCCCAGCTGAACCTCTTACTTCAGCTTCCTCCCATCTTCTCCTTGCATACCCTGCTCCAGTCATTCTGGTCCCCTTCTCTCTCCCCAGCTAGAGGTTACATCTTTAGGGAGTAACAGAGATCTTGTCTGCTTTACTCACTATTGTATTTCCAGTGTCTGGAATAATGCCTGTCATCAAGTAGATGAAAATGAATAGCTCTGAAATAAATAAGCAATTTAAAAATTTTGCTGTGCTTAGTCACTCAGTTGTGTCCGACTCTTTGTGACACCATGTGATGTAGCCCACCAGACTCCTCTGTCCATGGGATTTTCCAGGCAAGAATACTGGAGTGAGTTGCCATGCCCTCCTCCAGGGGATCTTCCCAACCCAGGGATTGAACCCAGGTTTCCTGTATTGCAAGTGGATTCTTCACTGTCTGAGCCACCAGGGATACTGTACCTTAAAGTCGCTTCCCAAGTGGCACAGTGATAAAGAATCCACCTGCCAATGCAAGAAACACGGTTGCATCCCTGGGTAGGGAAGATCCCCTGGAGAAGGAAATGGCCACCCACTCCAGTATTCTTGCCTGGAAAATACCATGGACAGAGGAGGCTGGAAGGCTACAGTCCATGGAGTTGCATAGAGTTGGACTTGACTGAGTGACTGAGCCACACACATAACAACAATGTATCCAGAGGAAAGCAGAGAAAGAAGAAAACAGAGAGGGAGAAATAGACAGGACAAATACAAATAAATAGTGAAAATCAATCATCAATCAATCAATTCAGTTGCTCAGTCGTGTCCGACTCTTTGCAACCCCATGAACCGCCTCACACCAGGCCTCCCTGTCCATCGCTAACACCCAGAGTCCACCCAAACCCATGTCCATTGAGTCGGTGATGCCATTCAACCATCTCATCCTCTGTCGTCGTCCCCTTCTTCTCCGGCCCTCAACAAATCTAGTGGAGGTGATGGAACTGCAGCTGAGCTATTTCAAACCCTAAAAGATGATGCTGTGAAAGTGCTGCACTCAATATGCGAGCACATTTGGAAAACTCAGCAGTGGCCACAGGACTGGAAAAGGTCAGTTTTCATTCCAATCCCAGAGAAAGGAAATGCCAAAGAATGCTCAAACTACCGCACAATTGCACTCATCTCACATGCTAGTAAAGTAGTGCTCAAAATTCTCCAAGCCAGGCTTCATCAATATGTGAACCGTGAACTTCCAGATGTTCAAGCTGGTTTTAGAAAAGGCAGAGGAACCAGAGATCAAATTGCCAACATCTGTTGGATCATCGAAAAAGCAAGAGAGTTCCAGAGAAACACCTATTTCTGCTTTATTGACTATGCCAAATCCTTTGACTGTGTGGATCACCACAAACTATGGAAAATTCTGAAAGAGCTGGGAATACCAATCCACCTGACCTGCCTCTTGAAAACCCTGTATGCAGGTCAGGAAGCAACAGTTAGAACTGGACCTGGAAAAACAGACTGGTTCCAAATAGGAAAAAGATTATGTCAAGGCTGTATATTGTCACCCTGTTTATTTAACTTATATGCAGAGTACATCATGAGAAATGCTGGACTGGAAGAAGCACAAGCTGGAATCAAGATTGCTGGGAGAAATATCAATAACCTCAGATATGCAGATGATACCACCCTTATGGCAGAAAGTGAAGAAGAACTAAAGAGCCTCTTGATGAAAGTGAAAGAGGAGAGTGAAAAAGTTGGCTTAAAGCTCAACATTCAGAAAACTAAGATCATGGCATCTGGTCCCATCACTTCATGGCAAATAGATGGGGAAACAGTGGCTGACTTTATTTTTCTGGGCTCCAAAATCACTGCAGATGGTGACTGCAGCCATGAAATTAAAAGACGCTTACTCCTTGGAAGAAAATAGTGAAAAGATATATATAATTCAACCATTTAACAAGAAATAGATGGGACCAAAAAAAAATAAACACAATGGTGGATATAACCCTATCATTTCTATAATTACATTAAATCACAATGGCCTAACACTTCAATTAAAAGGCAGAAACTGTCAGCCACTAATGGGAACAAAATATTTGCAAATCACATGTCAGCTAAGGAACTTAGAATTCAAAATACAGAAAGAAGTTTTAAGACTCAGTAATAAGGCCTGGCAAGGCCAGGCATGCTGCAGTCCGTGGGGTTGCAAAGAGTTGGACACAACTGAGTGACTGAATAACCACAAATAAGATAAACAGCCAAAACCAAAATGAGAAAATTATTTGAACAGATATTTCATCAGAGAAGACATACGGGTGGCAAATAAACTCATGGAAAAATGCTGAACATGCTATGCTGCGCTTAGTCGCTCAGTTGCGCCTGACTCTGCAACCCCACGGACTGTGGCCCACCAGGCTCCTCTGTCCATGGGGATTCTTTGGGCAAGAAACCTGGAGTGGGTTGCCATTCCCTTCTCCAGGGGACCTTCCCAACCCAGGGATCGAACCCAGGTCTCCTTCATTGCAGGTGGATTCTTTACCAGCTGAGCCACCAGGGAAGCCCATGATGAACACTGGAAAATGCAAATTAAAGACTCGGTTACATCTTGATGCACACCGATTAGAATGTGTAAAATTAGAAACACTGATGATACCAAATTTGGCAAGGATGTGGAGAAACTGGAACTCTCATATTCTGCAGGTGGGAATGTATATGCACATAATCCCTGTCGAAACAGTGTGTCCGCTTCTTAAGAAGTTAAAGATACACTTACTATATGATCCAGCCACTCTGTTCTTAGAAATAAAAATACATGTCCAAAGATTTATGCACAAATGTTCTTAGCAGCTTTATGTGTAATAATCCCAAACTGGAAACAACTGTAATGTCCATTAACTGGTTAATGAATGAATAAATTCTGGTATCTCCATACAATCGAATACTGCTAAACAATAAAGAGGAATAGATTATCAATATTTGCAAGAATAGAAATGAATCTCAAAATAATTATGCTGAGTGAAAGAAGTCAAACCAAAAAATAATTCCTACTGTGTATTTTTAAATGTAAAAATTTTATATAAAATTCAAAAAAAAAAACCCTAATCTGTAGTGAATGAAGCAGATCTGTGGTTGCCTGGGGATTGGAATGGGGTTGAGGGGAAGGGAGGGACAGGAAAGGGGGATTACAGGGGAACATAAGGAATTTGTCTGGGTGATGGAGATGGTCATTATCCTGATTGTGGTGATGATGGGTACATGCATGAATCAAAACTTATCAAATTGCATTCTTTAATTATGTACAGTTTATTATATATCATTTTTAGCTCAATATATGTTTTTCAAAAAGGAAATAGAAGCTGACCTATTTGAATGTCTCATGCTGCCATTTGACCTATGAAAAACCAGCTTTTTTTTTTAAGGCTATATCTCTTCGACTACAATGCAGTTGTGAATTTCTGAAGGTTATGGATCAAATTTATAATCTTATAAAATATACAATCAAAAGACTTTAGGGTTTCAGCATTGATATTTTTTTAGGTGAAGAAGCTAGCCTGGATGGGGTAAATTGATGTGCCCTGAATCACATAACAATGCAGTGTGTCTAAACTGGCTCACAGAAATGAAAGTTTTGGTTTCCTGTCACCGATAAAGCTAAGTCACTGTGACATTTTAACAAATGGCTAGAATGTCATAGTCATGTAGTCTCAAACCTGACTTCCTGATGGTGAAATCTACTGTCTGAAACATTCAAGCAATCTTTTGAATCATTGTCGAATGTAGCACAGAATATCCACGAGTTTCATCTAACCATAAATCCCAATCAAAATATTTTGGTATATTCTATAGACCATATCAGTGGCTTTAAATGGAATGCATTTAATATATTTAGTATTTGCTTCTGTGCAAATTAGAAAAAGGTATACTTTCCTCAGGGTAGTTTTGCTTTCTGCTCTCAAATTGTCACAATATGCTCTTCTCAGTTTGTTTAAGATCAAAGGAGTTTAATCTCATTTGCTGGAGAATTGTTGTAATAAATACATAAACCTATGACTTTTTTTCAATGTGAATGGCACTCTATAGAGTCTGGCAACAACGGAGGCCCTAGATGTATTTTTATCAGAAAAAGGGAATGCAAGGACTTCCCTGGTGGTCCAGCGGTTAAGACTGCAAGAGAGAGTGGGAGTTATGCTCCCATTGTGAGAGGCACAAGTTCAATCCTTGGTTGGGAAGCTAAGATTGCACAAGCCATGTGGCATGGTGCAAAAAGGAATAAGAGTAAAATAAATAAAAATAAAGTTTTTTAAAAAGAGAATGTACCACAAATTTGTTAGAAATATAACTGCTATAATTTCAACCAATACATTTAAGTATTATTAACTCTGAAATTTTAATCTTCCACAACTAGTAAACAGAAGTGTATTCTCATACCAGTATTTGTAAGTAACTTTTAAACTAATATTGTTTCTCTTGAAGTTTTCAGGACGTTTGGGAATTAGACAAGACCCTTCTCCATCTTTAGGAAGAAGTGCTTTAAACCCTGTCATTTATGAGTTGAATATATGTAAATAAACAAGATCGATTATATTTTAGAAACCATATTTTTGCAGTAATAGTCCTAGTTTAAGATGACTAAGGATGAAGTAATCGTGGCTCAGTAACGTGTTTTAGTTAAGACTGAACTCAAGAGAATTTGATTTGCTTCCCAGCTCTACAGTTTGGCCAAGAAAAGTAATTACAGTGATTAATAATAATATTTGATTTTCTGGTCCCCAAGCCCACTCCTCAGAGCTGGTATTATCTGGAGGCAGAGAAACAAATTGCAGGAAGGAAATGAGAAGAATGTTCTACCATTTGAATGTATAAGCATTACATGGTCCCAAAGCTGCCTTTGCAAACCCTGCCTGTGTCACCCAGGAATTTTTACAGATTTTCAGCACCTTGATTTCCTGGTCACCCCAGAACTGAGGGCAGAGCAGAGGTGATGATTTTACTCTTTAGGGACAAATTCTAATGACTACCTATCACTTAAGTAGTACCTCCTCCTGTCGGTTAAGTGCTGTTAAGGAATATGTAAATGGTGATGGAGAGTTCAGATTTAAATGAGTCAGGACCTCTGCTTGGAAACCCCCAAATGAAACAAAACAAAAATAATACATCTTTTTGTCCTTAAAAGGATTTCATGCTCTCATGTTCTCATCTCTGGCAGGATTTTGAAGGCAAATACAAGGGAGTTCTAAAATACCCAAGATTTCATATAAACAAGTAAATGGAGAAAGAGAGAGAGAGAGAGAAACCTGCCCAGGGCAGGCTGAGTTTCAAGATTCCAGTAGCCTTCAGCTCTGCCACTACTACCAGGAGGAGTTGCTATGGGAACCATTGCAAAAGATTAAATATATCAAGAGTATACATGATTGTGAGAAATGGGTGGGAAAAGGAATTATATTAATGTTGAAATGATGGTTCTTCTATTTGTGGGGTTTTCACTTTTTTTTTTTCCTAAATCACAAAAACTCCTTCCTAAACACAGAACTCATTAACAAATAAGTCTTTGCTGTATGATAAACGCAGAGAAAATAAAATGTTCACATTTCACAGTAAGAATTAAAGGGTTATAATTTTTTTGTAGTGCTTGCTTGTTTTCTGACCCCAGCATCACTTTTGGAGTGGGCTCTGCCATCTCCCCTTAACTGGCAAAATGACTTCGTAGGGTTGTTGGCACAGGTTCCTGGGGCAAGTCATCATGAAGTTTCTCACCTTCCCTCTCATCCATCCATGGATAACATGCACCATCTTTATCTTGTAGTAGAAAAAAAATTAAACTCTGTTTCTCATTGCAATGCTCCTTAGGAAAAAAATCTTCCAGGAAAGTCAAAGCTAGAAGGTGAGTCTTTTAAGAAAATGTCTTGAATAATGTAAATACTGTGATTTGATTCATGAAGTTCAGAATTTTTCAAAAGCAGCTTTCTTCTCCTCCATCTTATTTATTAATTATTATTATTATTAAGACAGCTTTTCAATCTATGAGAAGTCAGTTATTGAATCTCACCTCACAAGTGGAGAAAGTTGGATCAATTTCAGTAATTGACTCCTGGGGTCCTTGTCACCCAGAGGCAGAGCTGAAACTCGGCATTGCCAGGCCATTGCTTTGTCTGTCACCACATTGTCTCTTTGCCCTTTTATTTACTTTAGGAAATGAGATTGAACTGAGCAAAGTCCATTGTTCCCTCATTTTAGATCAACTTGTTCAGATGAGGTGGGTTTCTAAAAAATGACGGGAAAGTGTTTCTCTCTTTTGCAATTATTATGGGTCACATTTCCAGGTAAATCCCTGTAAGGCAAATATTGCACTTTTTTTGTTTATTCTGCCTTTTCCCACCCTTTATTATTGCCATCTATAGAAAAACTACACAAAAATTATACAAGAACTAGTGGAGGTGATGGAATTGCAGCTGACCTATTTCAAATCCTAAAAGATGATGTTGTGAAAGTGCTGCACTCAATATGCCAGCACATTTGGAAAACTCAGCAGTGGCCACAGGACTGGAAAAGGTCAGTTTTCATTCCAATCCCAAAGAAAGGCAATGCCAAAGAATGCTCAAACTACCGCACAATTGCACTCATCTCATATGCGAGCAAAGTAATGCTCAAAATTCTCCAAGCCAGCCTTCACCAATACATGAACCATGAACTTCCAGATGTTTGAGCTGAGTTAAGAAAAGGCAGAGGAACCAGAGATCAAATTGCCAACATCTGCTGGATCATCAAAAAAGCAGGAGAATTCCAGAAAGACATCTATTTCTACTTTATTGACTATGCCAAAGTCTTTGACTGTGTGGATCACAACAAACTGCGGAAAGTTCTTCAAGAGATGGGAATACTGGATCACCTGATCTGTCTCCTGAGAAATCTGTATGCAGGTCAGGAGTCAACAGTTAAAAGGAGTACGTCAAGGCTGTATATTGTCACCTCGCTTATTTAACTTATATGTAGAGTACATCACGTGAAATGCTGGGCTATATGAAGCACAAGCTGGAATCAAGATTGCTGGGAGAAATATCACTAACCTCAGATATGCAGATGACACCACCCTTATGGCAGAAAGTGAAGAGGTACTAAAGAGCCTCTTGATAAATGTGAAGGAGGAGAGTGAAAATGTTGGCTTAAAGTTCAACATTCAGAAAACTAAGATCATGGCATCTGGTCCCATCACTTCATGGCAAATAGATGGGGAAACAATGGAAACAGTGACATACTTTATTTTGGGGGGCTCCATTTAATCACTGCAGATGGTGACTACAGCCATGAAATTAAAAGACTCTTGCTCCTTGGAAGAAAAGTTGTGACCAACCTAAACAGCATATTAAAAAGCAGAGACATTACATTGCCAGCAAAAGTCCATCTAGTCAAAGTTATGGTTTTTCCAGTAGTTATGTACAGATGTGAGAGTTTGACTATAAAGAAAGCTGAGCACTGAAGAATTGATGCTTTTGAATGGTGGTGTTGGAGAAGACTCTTGAGAGTCCCTTGGACTGCAAGGAGATCCAACCAGTCCATCCTAAAGGAAATCAGTCCTGAATATTCATTGGAAGGACTGATGCTGAAGCTGAAACTCCAATACTTTGGCCACCTGATGTGAAGAACTGATTCATTGGAAAAGACCCTGATGCTGGGAAAGACTGAAGGTGGGAGGAGAAGGGGGTGACAGAGGATGAGATGGTTGAATGACATCACCAACTCAATGGACATGAATTTGAGTAAACTCTGGGAGTTGGTGATGGTCAGGGAGACCTGGCGTGCTGCAGTCCATGGGGTCGCAAAGAGTTGGACACGATTGAGCAACTGAACAGAATTGACTGATTATTGCCATCACAGCTGGCTGAAAAGGTTTGTGTGTCCGGTAAGATGATGTTTTCTGCAGATTTATTCTCTGCAAACATTCTGTTCTAGAGAAACAGTTTAACAACAGGACATTTATTCTTTAAAACTGTAATATTGACCAGATATAAGTGCATTTTCATTGAAGTGTTTAAAATTAAGAAGTAGGCTATAGGGATTTCCCTACTAGTCCAGTGGTTAAGAATCCACCTTCCAATACAGGGGTCTCAGGTTTGATCCCTGGTCAGGGAATTAAGATTCTGCACATGCCTCAGGGCAAATTAAGCCCCTGGGACCACAACTACTGAGCCCTTGCACCACATCTAGAGAGAAGCAGCTCTGATGCAGCCAAAAATAAATAAATAAACATAAAAAGAGCAGACTATGTTAAGTGTCCATGCTTTGTAAAATATGGCTTCACATTATTTCAAAAATAATAATTTTTTCACTTGGAAAAGAATAAACAGAAGGAAGAAGAGGGGTCTTAGCCAGGAGGGAGCAGTGGAATCTACTCATTCCTTGAGCCGCCCTCAAGGTTGGGTTTCTAAAAGATGTTTGACTCACCTTTCTTTTGCCTGCTGTTGCTCTTTGTCTGTATTGGAAATGTGCTCAGGATGGGAGGGACATCAAAGGCTGGGGATAAAAGGTTGGACATTGTTCCCTTGTGGGCTTCCCTGTTACTCAGGGGTAAAGGATCTGCCTGCAATGCAGGAGACTCCAGTTTGATCCCTGGGTTGGGAAGCTCCTCTGGAGGAGAGCATGGCAGCTCACTCCAGTATTCTTGCCTAAGAATCCCATGGACATGGGAGCCTGACGGGCTACAGTCCGTGAGGCTGCACAGAGTCAGACACACCTGAGCGAATAAGCAGCAGCAACAGCATGGTCTCCTTGGTGGGAGAGAAGGGGTCATATCTTGGGAGAATTTGTATGAAAATCATGCATAACAGTACTTCTGTTGGGAAAAAAAGGATCACCAAGTTTTCTTATATTAATAATAAATAACACTAAGCAACAACAATATCATCAAGCTAGACACAAAGGCTGCCACTAATTGTCACTTTTTCTCGGATAGAAGTGTGACGACAACCTTCCCTTCCTGTGAATGAAGGCTGTTCATACATAGATACTGTAGGGCTCACAAGCAAAGGGCACTATAGACAAATGCCTCCATGCCACCTACAAATTTTGGGAGGTGGCTGGAAACAAGATCAGGTCACTGACATGGCCTTCATCTCATGGTGAAGGGTCTTTGGAGGGTGGTGGCCGGTGACAGCGGGACCCTCCAAATCAGGCGTCACCCAGCAAGACCAGTTCTTCTCTGCCACCTTTTTCCTGAGCACTTTTGGTCTTTCCAGCCTGAGAAACAAGCCCACACTTATTCCAAGATTATGAGAGTTGGGTAATTAAATTAACCCTCCCACCACCCTCTGCTGGAGGGCTTTGCTGCATGTACACACCTTGTTCCTTTTTCAGATTTGCTCTGAATGATCTCACTGTGGACAGAAATCAAACACAAAGTCATATTTTACTGCAGTTAAGACTCGAGGTTTACATTCAGCATGCTTCTGTTTCATTTGTGGGTATTTTCTTCCTCAAGAGCTGTCAACTGCACTTGGTTTGATTCTTCTCAAATGCAGCTTGGCAATAATGCTGACCACATCGATTTCATATTCTCTTTTGTCTGACTCGAGGATATCAGACACTGTTTCATCTTAATGAGGTTCTGTTCCTAATACCAGGCAATTTTCTTTTGCTAAATCACAGTGTCCTTAGTGTCCCAGCACCTGTAATGGCAGGCAGGTGAGGAGCAAACCTCCACGCTTGTTTCCTAACTGAGCCATTGCTCAGCAGCAGAGGCGCCCAGTGTCAAGGTCTTGAGCAAATTCCCATCCTGTGGGTTTGTTTCCCTGTGCCATGCCTGGACTCACCACTCACAAAGGCTCTGACTCATAGCATGAAACAAGGTCTCCTTAAGAGGGTACCACACGTGGCTTGCTTGAAGGGATTCTTGAAGGGAACACATACGAAAGCTTTTCTCTTTGGTTTTTAAGAAATGCCAAAGCAGGCCCCAATGACTATTTTCTCCCAAAAGGATTGTGTTAAATAAAGTAAGAAAGTGAAGTCGCTCAGTCGTGTCCGACTCTTTGCGACCCCATGGACTGTGGCCTACCAGGCTCCTCCGTCTATGGGATTCTCCAGGCAAGAGTATTGGAGTGGGTTGCCATTTCAAGAGTGGGAGAATTCTGACTTTACTGCCTAACACAGCCAAGAGAAACTTCTGAGGTAAACATTCATGCATTTACTTACTCATTCAATATTAATTGGACACCAAACTTGGGAAAGACATTGTTCTGTTTGATCTGTGGGATACACAGCTAACAGACTTTGAGTGCCGGATGGGTATAGGGTTTCATTTCTGCTGGGATCAGAGAGGTATTTCCCCTGGAAGAAACAATGTGAGCATTGGCAAAGAGATGGAAGGGCAGAATCTGTGTGGGATAAAAATGCTTGGAAAGACAGGATGAGATCCAAAGATGATATAGCTAATTTTGTAAGTAAAAGAAAATAAGACTTCTAAAATCAGAAGTGTACTTTAGAAATCTAAAACTTATTAATAATTTCATCTGAACTATTCTAACTCTTCCCAAAGTGTGGAGACTGGAGGATCTTTGAGTTCAGTAATTCCAGGGAAGGTGCAGTGACCAGACCTAGGGCAGGAGCAGAGAGGAGATTTCAGGAAGACTATGAAGATGACTGCATTTTTAAAGCTCCACAAGTGAAATGCAGGAGGTGGGTTATGAGTTAGTGCTTAATATTGTTCAAAGGCTTGTTTTCAAGATAATTGAAAGGGACAATTGCCTTAAAGATGTGCAATCCATCCATTTTTTTCTAAATAGACCACACTGTCTTGGATTAAGCCAGACCAGGGTACAGCGGATTCTCTGGAATGTTATGAAATTCTCTGGACCACATCATGGCATTCTCTGATTGAGCTCTCCTCTGGGGTTGAACCACTGGCATGCATTCAGGGATGTATAGAATCCAAGTCTTTTAAAAATCATTATTATATCAAGTAGGAAAGCTGTTGAGAATACAGAGAATTCTTTCTAAACTGACCCAGGTTAAACTCTTCACTTGGGTCTTGGAACCAAAACCAATTATATTTCTCTTGAGCAATTGCTTTCTTTCCTAATAGTTTCAAAAAGAGTGTTTCCTTCTTTGCGCTGGCTGCTAGAAATTGCAGATCCCAATATACAGCAGACTTTTAGTGAAGTGTACTTATAGCGATTATTATATCTTTTTTTCCTTGTTTCCTTGGCTTGCTTTTAAAAGTATTGTATGTGCTTACGTAAGTCACAGCAAATCATTTTAAGAGTAAGAAGTGACATAAATAATAACTAAAATATGAGTTACAGAAAATGTTTAATCTTTCAAATATATTCTAGGCTAAGACTTGAACTTTCTCTTCTTTATCCCTAAGGGTTGAAGCTATGAGTCATAGCATCATTCATTTCCTGGAATCTACAGTAGAAAAACAATATCAGAGAAAACTTCTAGACTTGTGGACGGCCAGACATGTTCCCAATTCATATTGTCTTTTGGCGCTATCTTATGTGACCAGTTCCCAAATAGTTATTTAAAGAAAGTTCTCAGACATAAATATGAGTTAGGAAAGAAAGGATTTGGCAACTTTGGGACTCAGGAGTTCCAAACAAAAATGAGGATAGGACATGAAGTCCTTCAATTTTCTGATGCAGAATTTCTGGTATCAAGAGCTATAAAACAACATGAATTTGAAAAAAGATGCTTCTCTTTTCTCGTACACAAAGAGACAGATTGTAGCCAGGAGAATCGTTCCACCTTCCATATATTTAGACCAATTTTCTTTCAGGCCAATTTGGTCAAAATTTTGCCAACACCATTTCTCCAGGAAAAATATAGGCATTAATCCCAGAGTCAGATACATCTGTAAATAGTTGAAAATCAAACAGTTGTGCCACTTACACTGCCAAAGTGACACCCCATTTAAATTTTTCATAAATGTTTTCCAGATTTGCAAATCCTCTTTGATGTTTTAAATTCAATGAACAAGTGCTGAAATGGTTTTACAGTGGAAGCGAGGCTTTTGAACCAATAGTTAAAGTGACTGTCTCACTCTGATCACCTGGGGACACAATTTCTGGATGGCCAAATGAAATATATCTGTCTGGGAGTCACTGACTTTTTCAGTTAAAAGTGTGGTGTGTATTACCGTAATTTCCCATGGAGAGCGACTCAACACCAAACAGCCAATGTGTTGAGCCATATTGAGCCATATTAGCTTTTTCCAGAGCTACTGTGATTCTCAGTTTTCTGAACAGGTGTTCATACATCTCCAAGGACTTTAAATAGGCCTGGATACAAACCATTGCTTCTGAAGAAAGAGAGAAAAAAACATCCTAGCCTAAAATATATGGATTTCTTGAGTTGTCTTGAAACAGAGAACACAAAAGAAGTGGAACCACGGAATACTGAGACTTTCCATTAGTTTAGAGAAGGGCTCGAAAAGCTGTGTATATATTTGAACCAAACTTTTGCCTGAGGCAGAGAAATGACACTTAGCGATGAGCCCTGTCTCTGGTTCCTGAGGGTGCGGGCCCCACTGGACACTCATGCATCTCAGGGATGAGCTAGAATAGACTGTCGCACTGCCCATTAAAGGCACGTGGACACCTCGTTTCCTGTCATAGTCCTGCATGGTAACCAAGCTCCCTTGCAGAAATGTATCTATCAACAGTGCCAGCAGTCCTGGCACCACCTGTGAGTTTGTCAGACATGCAAATGTTTTGGCCCCATCCCAGACCTGCCAAACCAGAATCTCTGGGGTTGGAGGCCCTACCCCTCCTTCCCCCTCCCTCCCGGCATGATGACAGGTGATTCTGTGGATGCTGAACTCTGATCAGAGGTACCTTCTGCTCCCTGGGCTCTTTAAGCCTTGGTGTTGGCCCTGCTCTCAGCCATCCTCAACATGGGACCTTCATTCAGAGACTCCCTGGCACACTCTTCGACTGCTTCCTCCCTGCTGGTGTATCCCGCAGCCCCACTGGCCCACCAACAGGACAGTGCAGTGCATCCCCCGTTGTTTCTTCCTAACCCTGCAGCCACTTTATGCTTAGCTTCTCCCTATTGTGTGGAGAGAACCCTTGTCTATTCGTGGAAACAGAGAATAAAATCCCCCTGCAAGAAAATAAATTGTTCCTTTTTATATCTTTCTCTCCAATACCATGCACTTAAGTGGCTTTCTCGTGCTTATCGTGATCTAGGTCATAAAGCTTGAATAACTCACCTTCCCAGAGTTGGAGGAGGAGCCTTATCCAGTTTGAAAACAGCATAAGAAAATCAAATATTCTTCCACACTCAGCTTGACTGTGCTAGTGACTTGTTTGACAGAGATCAGGAGCACCATTCCTATGGTACCCATGGCTCTACCCAAGCCAGGGCTGATATGATTCTATTTGTGGTCAGATTGGCCGTGGGGTCCTGGTGACTTTAGCGAATGGATATGGGTACCTGGGGCTTCCCAGATGTCACTAGTGGTAAAGAACCCGCCTGCCAATGCAGGAGATGCAGGGACACGGATTTGATCCCTGGGTCATGGAAGATTCCCTGGAGGAGGGCATGGCAATCCACTCCAGTATTCTTATTTGGAGAATCTCAGGGACAGAGAAACCTGGCGGACTGCAATCCATAAAGTCGCAAAGAGTCAGACGCAAATTAGCACGCATTGGGTTCAGAGAGTATGCGCGTCAGCTAACAAGATGGAGGAAGAAATAGAAAAGCTAGCGATATCATTGCCAGTAAGATTCCTTCAAGTTCATGAAGGCTAGTGGTTGAGTCTTCAAAGGCAGACTTTGGGGTTTTGGGTAGGATGTGGTTGGCTGCACATTAGGAAGTGAAGGCTGTTTCCTGGTTCTTTCATTAGGACCTCAAGTTCGTCATGGTTACATAGAATGCTTCCAAACTTTTTTTTTTTTTTCAAGGATCTTGAAGAATTTACCTTCCCAAAAAGAAAGTTTGGACTGAGGTCAGAGAGCTAACTGCATTGCCCTTTTTGAATATACAAATTAAAGAATGCATTTCCCCAGAGCTGGCTTTAATTACTAATCATGTGGAAGACTTGGGCTCCTAGCTTGGGAATCAGGATATTACGTCGTCTCTCTATCAGACTGTTTTGAGCCTTAACAGACTGATTCAATTAATTGCTCCTTCCCACGTATCACTCTTTTGTGAGCCGTTATTCTATCTCTTTTGAACTTCTCTTCCTGCTCACCACTCAACCTTCACAATCACACACAGATCCTCTTTTCTGCCCCTTCCCCTTTATCTTGAACTCTTTTGGTTTAAATATCATTCCAAACCCTTGAAGAAACACTTGAATTGCATGAGGATGTCACCTGTGTGCTGTGTTTCCTAGGAAAAAACAAAAGTGTGTCAGTTTATTGCAAGCCCCAGCACTTTCTCTGACCACAATTAGCTCATCCGCCAAGTACAATGAAAACTGTGGTCTTGGTGGCGTCACAGAGCAGCTTAGAAGCCAGTTTTACTTCCCTTTCCTTGTAAGCTTTGAAACAGGCTCAGCCCTGTTTATCTGTTTCAATGCAGTCTTCTCATCCAGCCTGAAGACAAAAAAGTAACTTGGGTTACTCCCAACCAATTGGCTTTGTCCTGACACTGCTCCCTGAAAGCCTGAGATCTTAAGGCTGGCATTTCTTCTTCAACCACGGACCTCAGACCCTTTCCTGAGAGACAGGAGGGAGGTGGGAGCTGGAGGCTGGTGTTTCTGAGATAGCTGGTGAGGGAGACGGGATGCAGCATGGTGACAGAGAGAAAAGAGTGGGGGCCAAGACAAAGGAAGCAATTCACACTTTTGCCCTCTCCATTCCCTGGGCTGAGAAGAGGCGGTGGTGGGAGGAATACACACAGCCCAAGGGGGCCCTCGAGCAAGGGTCCCTGGGCCCAGCCATCTCCAACAGTGACAGCAAATGGGGAGCTTCATAGTTTCCCCGCTGATACATTTTTTAAGGGCAAGTGCATGCCCACATGCGTGCTCAGTCACTTCAGTCGTGTCTGACTCTGCTACCCCATGGACTGTAACCTGTCAAGCTCCTTCGTTCATGGGATTCTCCAGCCTGGAGTGGATTGCCGTGCAGTCCTCCAGGGGATCTTCCCAACCCAGGGATCAAACCCTCATCTCTTAAGTCTCATGCGTTGGCAGGTGGGTTCTTTACCACTAGTGCCACCTGGGAAGCCCCAAGGGCAGGAGTTGGAATCCCTCACGAGACTGGCTCTCCATGAGTGTCTGTGGACTCGGTGCAAGGGTGTCTGGGCTGGGCTTCTACACCTTTGCTAATTCTCTCATAACTGGAAAAGATCATTCCTCTGCTCCCCTCTGTCCTCAGGGAAACCACCTGATGGGCCAGGAAGGCAGAATCGTGAGGACTTCATCCTCTCCTCCTTTGAGGGTTCGTCGCAGTGGGGGAAGGATGGTGGCTGAGAGCAATTTTAGATCCCTTAGCTGCCAACTTGTTTGAGAACCACACAAAAGGATGTGAAAGTTGAAAGATGCCTGGACTTTGTACAAATTATTTATGAATTCCAATAGCTGGAATACATTTTACCTTATCTTTGGCAGCTGGGTTGAGAAAATGTGGAGACAGACATTCCTGGACTTCACTAACAGAGTTGGAATGTCCATCTGCCTATTTATTTATTTACATATTGATAGAAGTTAAGTTTTGCATATGGTGGCTTCCCTATACAACTCCCATCTCCCAGCAAAGGCCCTCCTTTTGACCTCTATCCCCCACTATCACTCCTGTAGCAAAGTTATTTCTTTCAAAATGAAAAAATGAAAAAGTTATTTCTTTCAAAATGAAAGGCTATGATTCTTCCCATTATTAATTCTTCTTAGTCCTACAGCTAGGGGAACTTTAGTGCAAGTCATTTCAGATGAGATATTCACCGTGAAGGTTTAGAAAGGACTGACCTTTGATTCAAAGAGGACTCAAATCTAAGAATTGACATCTTAATAACACTCTATTGGTGGAGTACAGAAAGGCCTCCCCATGTCTCAGTGGTAAAAAAATCCGCCTGCAGCGCAGGTGATGCTGGAGATGTGGATTCTATCCCTGGGTTGAGAGGATCCCCTGGAGGAGAAAGTGGCAACCCACTCCAGTATTCTTGCCTGGGAAATCCCAAGGACAGAGAAGCCTGACGGGCCACAGTCCATGGGGTCTCAAAGAGTCTAACGTGATTCAGTGACTGATCACACACACAGTACAGAAAATTTTATTGACCAAGTTCAAAAATCACTAGCATGAAGACCATCACATTTTCCATCTACACTGGTGTTACAAAATAGCTCTAAAACCATCCTCAACTGTTTCAAGTGAGGATGCTGTGGAAATACAAATTGTTAATATTATTACATGTCCCCATTTCTTCTCTGCCCCTGACAATTTTTTGGACAAGTACACTCAGATTTTCCGCTAACAACCAACTTCTCAAGAAATGAGAAAACAATTGTTTAAAGGAATAACTATTGTCTGTAACTTCACTGCTAAACATGTTGCTAGTTTCAGGAGGGAATAAACAAACAAAGTAAATTATTTACAACAGTTGATGACCTGAAACATTGTTCTCAGTGAGAGATTCCAAAGATTGGACATCCCATGTAATAAG
The DNA here is from genome assembly GCF_019320065.1 of Cervus canadensis. Classification (NCBI taxonomy): domain Eukaryota; kingdom Metazoa; phylum Chordata; class Mammalia; order Artiodactyla; family Cervidae; genus Cervus; species Cervus canadensis. Next base: position 1,153,414 of record NC_057395.1, on the reverse strand, counting down.
CCACTTTTGGCAAGCAGGATGCTCAGATTCTCAAATCTAGAAATACCTACTGTTTCAGAAGAATGCCGTAGGTCTATTTGATTACGTGATTTATTGAACAGAGCAGTACTCTTGGTACTTTAAGAAATATTCTTGGATTTTGTGAGTGGTTGTTATCGTTCATTAGTGCAAGTTATGCTCTGTGATATAATTACATCATGTTATGCCTATTCTATTAAGTAATTTCTAGATGGCAGGAATGGTTTCAATTTAACTAAGTTTTTTCAGAGCACTTGCTTCCTTGGGTCTTTTGTACTTTCCAGCATTTATCTGTATCTGAATTTCATTGATTCCATTTTTGCTGTAAGTAGGGTGGGGGGCAGCTAATGAATATATATTCATATTTTTCTCCCTTTCTCATTCATTTTAGAAACTGATACTTAGGAGTTGAGTAGCACCTTACCAGTCACCCTGGGATGTTACATTATGCAGACCCCATCCCTTCCCCCCACACCACACACCCATCCCCATTTCTGGCTCTTCTCTCATTTCTTTCCTGCAGGACTGTGTCTTCAAGGCTGGACTTGGACATCTGGTTGTCCCCTCACTGAAACATCTAGGATGGGTTCCTTGGGTCCCTCTTTGGTGACACAGCCTTCCAGGTCACTTGGGCTGTGAACCTCAGAGTAACTGCAGTTCCTTTCTCACTCCTCGGGTCCAACTCATATCCAAGTCTTTGATGCATCCTCTGTCCCCTACTTCCAGCCCCACTTTCACCAGTGACTCAGACCTTCACCTCCCTTGAAGATGAGTGGCCCAGCCTCCCAGGTACTGTCTGCTTTTCTCTTCTGCCTCCAACCCACTTGAATGGTCAGATTCATCTTCCTTGAGAATACCGCTCTGATTATGACAATCTTCTGCTCAGAAGCCATGAGGGGCTCCCCTTTGTCTGCAGAAAAGTCTACCTACTTCCATGTGGAAATCAGACCAGCCAACCAGAGACCTTCTAGCTGCCTTCCCAGTGTCTCACCTCCCCCCTCCCCTGTTGCCTTCCCGCCTTTGCTGCTACTGTTTCTTCTTGTAAGAAGACAAGGGACCACACAAGTCAGGTGCCTCTGCATGATGAGTCCTTATTCTGCCTCTTCTTCAAAATCTTGCTCAAGGCTTGCTTCTTTGTACAGCTCTTCTCAACTATCTTGTAATCCAGCATATGCAATAAGCTGAATCTATTTGAAACATTATTATTTGCTGGAGATCTAGTAACATGGTATTGTTTTCAAACCAATGTGCCCTAGCTTTGTCTAAAATACAAGCTTCACTTCTCATTTCCATCCCATCTCTCTTCACAGGCTGATTTCGACCAGGACAGGTGTCATCCTTTAGCTTCCTCCACTGGGTCACAGAGATGGTGTTCGCTTTGTCATGATTACCCACAACACCATGGCAACGTGCTTTCTCTGACATTATGAAGCGGGGATGAGGCGACCATTGCCTGGTACACTGCCGGGAGCCTCCTGTGCAGAGGAGACCTTGGGGCTCGGCAGGGAAGGAGGGGGTTGGGGTGAGCCAGAGGAGGCAGAATCAGGAGGAAGCTGTGTCTGGGAGACTTTAAGTAGAAGTGAAAAGGGAGAGCCAGACAGGGACCGCACAAGTCAGGTACCACTGGATAGATGTCTTCTGGGCAGATGAGCTTTGTGGTTATGTTGACTGAGACAAGTCTCCCTCTTAATGGGATGACTCAGATCTTCCCTTCCAGTTCCATCCAGGGGCTTAGAGCCCACATCTAGAAAAAGGAGACTCTCGGCTCTTTAATGAGGAGTGTAATTGCAGTGTGTGTGTTTCCGCCTATCAGTTAATCATGAGTAATGAGGTAAAATACATCTTGAAGGGACTGATTCAGGTGCTCTGAAAGATGCTCTGGTCATCAGGAACAGTGATCGTCTTCTGTAAGTGAGCTGCGTGAAGAAATGTACAGAGTGTCTTGGTCATCCAATGATTTACACAGATTAAGAAGAATATCCAAGAATTATGGATTTAATCCTAGCAACAAAAGGTAAAAATAAAATGGTGAATGTCTTCTTTTGGTTTTGAATAGTAACTTGAACTAAGTAAATTGCCCAAAGGAAAGTCACAGTTGCTGTGCTTGTGAAAGAGCCACCAGGATTTCCTTAAGGATTATTTATTTCTATAAAACTATTCTTTCAATTTCTCTCAGCCCTCCTTAAATGAAATACTTCAGTAACTTCTATAGAAGTTAAGATTGTGTTTTTCGGCTGTCTTCCAAGTGGCAGCATTCTCTTCCTGGGCTTCTTAGCATCCCAGGGGCAACTCATTTGCTGTAAAAATTTCTTGATATATTTAGATACTGGCTCCAAAAAAAAAAAACTTATTTAAAAATGGTATCTTTCTGGTGAGGAAACTAAGTGGTCCACTTTTATATGAGTGTAATTGGACTAAGTTCTCTTTAAAAAAAAATGGAGTAAGCTTTGGGGAACTTCAAACCTCATCAAGCGCATTTGATCTAAGATATTATTTAGCCTTAGCTAGCATAGGAAAATGCCAAAGGCTCGAGTGCTGAGACTCCAAAAGCATTTTCTCTCATCAGGAAGTTGATGAAGCTTGTTATTTGCTGTCCAAAAAAAAAAGAGAAAAACTTCAGGTGCTTACTGACCTGGACCAAACTTGAAAATAGTCAAAAGAGAAAAGGAATGTTTTCATAATTGAAAGCCTCAAGGAAACTGCAAAGTAGAGATGGTCCACAAAGCATAGATGGTCACTTCTTGGTGCAGGTTGGGGAGCTGAGGGGTTTTTTTTTACCAAGAGTCTGCAGCATGAGAAGGCGCATTTCCCATCCCCTCCTGAGACTGGTGACATCCGACTCCACGCTTACAGAAGCTCAGCCATGTTTTCACACCTGGTTAAGTGTCCATATTTCCTGGCATCCCAACGAGACGTGAGTTTTATACATATCTTTTCACTCAAGTGTTTGAACTCTCAGGAGAACCATCCAGCAACCTCGTTCTAGAGTTGCTCAGCCCCAAATGTTGGATTTATTCAGTACCCACAAAGGGTCCCAGTGCCTGCCAAGAAAAACAGGCCAGCAGCTGCATCCTTGCTTTCACAGGGCAGGCTTTATAATATTAATCTTAAAGTCCCTGCTTTGGGGAAGATAAAGAAACTTTAGCCATATTGGTATTTTTAAGGGCTGGTTAGTGAAATACTTCCCCTCCCCCCAAATTATCACTTTTGTCCTCCATTTTGTTCCACTGGCTATAGTTCTCTCAATTGATTAAAAAGCACCCAAACTTTCTTTTACATAAATTACTTCAATTTTCCTACAGAAATTACAAAGATCCCATATTTACCAGGAAAACAATGTCAGTGAAAGAATTATTTGAAAGTCACTTCTGGGATAAATTACAGTGTTATTTTTATTACTTTATTCACAATTGGATATTGATGGTGAGAACTAATTACCTACTGTTGTGATTGGGCAAAATTTTAAAATTTGGGCTTTATTATGGTCTGAGGCTGGTATAAAGTCCCCCTTTTCAGCCTTACTAATGTCTGTCTGCAGGGAGTATAGTCTGGGAAGGCAACAGAGGGTGGGGGATCATTTAAAGAACATGCATGACTTAATCTTCCTATGAAGTATTCGATGAATCAAAAAGTATTTTCTTTATTTTATTCTGAAGGGTGAGGTTTCTTATCTCTTCTGCGAATTCAGTATTTTTCAACCCAAGAAAAGGTCGGAGATGACATGTGAAATTTTAGCAGCCAAGACAAACAATCTTCTATTCTAAACCAAAATATTTTGTGGGACTGGCAAACCTCCTGAACTCACTGGGAGGTTTACTGAGGGAGGGTGGAAGTGGCAGTTAACTCAACCAGGGGTGTCTA